>NC_080071.1:49105109-49424127 GCF_949987535.1 Balaenoptera acutorostrata | reverse complement strand
ATTATATTTATGCAACACAAAATATTATTTTTAAATGTTAACATAGTTTCTTAATTTTAAGTGGAGTAAAGATGGCATTTCTCCCTACTAACAGAATTAATGAAAGGATATTAAAGAAGATAAGAAACAGAAATGTAACGTCATTTTCAATAAACCTAGGAGACATCAGTAATGTTGAACCATAATAAATGTTTATGAGTAGCCAACAGGGATACGCGAGATCTCCCATGGCCACTGGCTACAGGAAATACGGGCAGAACACAGTTTTCCAAAGTAAGTGGCTCTACCTTAAGGGGCAGGAAAACATACACATACACACACAACACACACAACACACACACACACACACACACACACACACACACACACACACACTTCCCTGTCTGGAACAATAGGAATGGGTATGGAGGATGGCAGCAGGATCTTTCCTGGATCAATTTGTCCTAAAGTTTCAAAAATTAAGGAGGGCAAGGACGAATAAAGAATGATACCAATAAGAGGTTTGGAAAAAGTAGTCTTATTGGTGAGATAAAAAGGAAGAGATAGACTTTTGCATTGTGGAGGAAATAGAATCCACCTTATGAGTACTATGCAACAGTCTCTGTTGGCTAAGGGAAAGTGAAGCTGAAAGGACCCATGCATAAAACCCTGTAGCATATGTCATATTCTTGCTAGCCTAGAACATGGATCTGGGCCCTTTCCCACATGTATTTCCTGCAAATATCTAGACCAGAAAGAACTTATCTAATTCAAAGTGAGTAATGTTCAAAAAGGAAGTAGAACAGGATCTGTCCAAATATATTATAAGAGAAAAAATAGGGAAAACTTATGACAGATAAAGAATGCTTTTAAGAAAAATATGCCACAAAGTAGATGAAAAACTTTAACTGAAAATGGTATATTGTTATCAATGAAAAAAATTAATTAGGCAATCACCTCTATAAAACAAGGGTGCATAGGAGAGACATCAGTGCTCAGGGAAGATTTTCTGAGACAGGGAGAGGTGAAACAAGTGCTGAAAAAGCTCAGGAAAGATGTGGAAAAATATAAAAGCCAAACTTTAATCTACACAAAAATAAACAAGGCCAGAAAACATAGCAAGAGACAAGGAGGATAGGATTGAGGGGGAAAAAATGAAATAAAACAGTGAGTGGAAAAGGACTAGAGAGAAAATGATAGCTGTATAAAACTGGAAAAGGTGATATAATACACAAATAATTGGTCTTCCCAAAGAGAAGTGGTTAGTTAATTCAGTGATCAGTAAATTCAACAGTCAACTTTTGACTTTCATCTTACAACAGCCTTTGACACTATTGATATTCTTCTCCTTTTTGAACATGCTCCCCATTTGGCTGATAGGACAACAGATTCCTCAGGTTTCCTCCTACCTCGGTGGCCATTCCTTCTTAGTCTCCTTTGAGGTCCCTCCAGATCTTTCAGCTTTCCCACAGCTCCTGGTGACTCAACTTTCAGAAAAATAATACAGAATATAACTACTTCTCACCATTTCCACTATTACCACCCTGGTTCAAGACACCACTGTCTGTCACCTGGATTACCAAAATAGCTTCTTAATTAGTCTTGCTGCATCCACCCTTGCCCACCTGTTTCAACACAGAAGGTAGAGTGATATAAATCTCTTCATGGAACTTCCCAGAACAAAATTATTCAATGGCTTAACATACTCAGAGTAAAAGCCAGGGTGTCTAACAATTATCCACATGGCCCTACCTGATGTGGTCCACCATTATCCAGCTAAGAGTGTCTCCTATTTCTCTTTCTTCAGCTACTTTTGCTTACTTGCTATTCTTTGAATATGCCAGGCATACTCTCACTTCATTTACTCTGCATTTGTTTCCTCTGCCTAAAATGCTCTTCCCAAAAAAAAAACATGGCACACTTCCTCATCTATCTTAGGTTTGTACTCAAATGCCAACTTCTTTTTTTAAATTTATTTTATTGAAGTATAGTTGATTTACAATGTTTTGTTAATTTCTGCTGTATAGCACAGTGATTCAGTTACACAGTTACACACACACACACACATATATTCTTTTTTCGTATTCTTTTCCATTATAGTTTATCACAGGATATTGAATATAGTTCCCTGTGCTATACAGTAGGACCTTGTTATTTATCCATTCTATATATAATAGTTTACATCTGCTAATCCCAACCTCCCAATCCATCCCTCCCCCACCCCTCTCCCCCTTTCAAATGCCAGTTTCTTAGTGAAGTATTTTTTGCCAAGCTCCCCTCTTCCCTTTCCCTGCTTTATTTTCCTCCTTAACATCTATTCTCATTGAATATACTATATTTGGTTTATTTTCTTTATTGTCTTGTTATCCCCAACTGGAATAAAAACTCCATGAAGGCTGGGATTTTGTCTGTTTTGTTCACTGCTATAACCCTAACATCTAGAGGTGTATTTCCATATAATAAACTCTCAAAAAGTACTTGTTTATGAATTTACTGAAAGAATAATACAGAAAAAATATTTAAAGACATGAATTCAAGAAAACATTTTGAAAATAAAAGAAGATGAATGTACATGTTGAAAAGTCAAACCAAGCCCCAGGAAAAATAGGTAACTAACACTGATGTATAAGTCCTGGAATTTAAAGATAAAGAAAAAAAAGGAAGAAAACACTGCTCATACAGTAGAAGATTTTTAAAAAACCAAAAATAATAACAAAATACGCCAAAACTAAGATTAAACATCACATCAATAAATGTAAATGAGCTATATTCAATAAAAAGTGAATGACAAAGCAAACCTAAATATACTGCATACAAGGGACACATTTATCCTAACTCTGGGTGATCAGAATCACTGGAGAGGTCTAAAGTGAGGTCTAAATGAATAAGACTAACTGACTAACTCTAGTTGTGGGTCTGGGGGGAGGGGAAAATTTCTAATATATTTTCCAAATGATTGATAACAAAACAACCAGCAAGAAGTAAAATGACTCTAAAAAGTTAAAAAGAAAAGGATAAGCAAAGCCAAATTAAACATGAGAGCACAAAAGAAAACAAAGATCACAAATCTAATTTTGGACAACATAGAATTTGGGGCAAAAGTATTGCACTTGACAAAAAGGGTATATTTTATAATGCTAAATGACTCGGTCCATAATGAAGAAGCATCACCTGACAAAAACTATAAAAATAACCTTATTTATAAATATCTTTAAAAGATCTTACCTAAAATATTAATAGACATAATAAGGTGGATTTTATTTGAAAAAATACAGCATGGCAAAGATTGCTTGGTGTTCACAAAAAAAAAAATTTTTTTTTCTTCTAATTCTTTCTGGTACACAAATAGACTACATTTACCAGTCAGAACAGAAATAGCCAAGATGGTAGTATTTCTTTTAATATCTTCTCATAAACAACAAGAAGCAACCACATCCCCCAGAGCTAAATAAGCAGTTGGCCTGTCTTCCATGTTGTCCCAGGTGATAGTTTTGCCAGATAATTTTGTTGAGAAACAGTTTTCCCTTGGTCTCTTGCACTCCTACCAGTACTGGGAGTGTATCAAGATTGTAACAGCTCTTTTACCTGGGCCATTTTTCAGGATTTTTATGTAGCCATCTTTTTTTTTTTTTTTTTGACTGAGAAATAAATCTTCATCTGTTTTTAGCATTGATATTTGGGAGATATTACCACAATATCATCTAGGCTATCCTAGCTGATACCACCTCCTTATGTAACATAAACTCCTCCCCAGACCTTGCCAAACTGGAGCTAGCAAGATTTTATGTGTCTCTTCCTTGAATTACTGTTCGCTTCATTTGCCTGTGGTTTTTCTCATTATAATGCCATTACCTCATGATGTGGGCCCTAGAAGTGGTACATGTGCAAGTACAACCTTTACTCATATCCTAATGCTGTTTATCACTTACTGGATCTTGGCTCATCCTGCTATCATTCTTGAAAGGTGTGGTAACGTCTACCGCCAGGCAAAGAATAGGCTTGCTTACTGGTTGCTACCAAAGTGATAGGTTTCTTAAGCTCAACGTTCCTCAGATTTGACACAAACCCAATGTGCGGGTATGATCTACCTGGGTCCACTCTGTTGCCTTGTGAGACTTCGGGATAGGGAAAACAGACAACCCTTTGCTGTGCTTGCTCTGGTACTATCTTGCTCTTGTTTAATTTCGGCACTCATGGGATTGTGGCAGGTTTGCTCTTTTGCCATCCTCATTAAGATTGGAGCTCTTCCCTGAGAGTTTATGAGGGCCACTGCATAATGAAATGGGTATGTATCTTTCTAGCTTCTATATGAAAGAATTAGTCAAAATGATGTTCTATGAAAAGAGCTTACATGTTTGGCAATAACATCCTTGTTTTCAAGTTGAGCAATATCATATAGAATGACAGCACACCGAGAGTGTAGTTCGGGTTCATCAGAAACCAGTAGGTTGATCAAAGCTGGAATGGCTCCTGCTTCTACTAGAGCATGCACTATCTTTGCATGGGTTGAGATATTACTCAATAACCCAACTGTTTTGCACTGTAATTTTATTTTGGAACCTTTTAATAGATTGATTAAGGCAGGAATGGTGCCTGCAATGAAAAGATCAAGAAAAAGCATGAATTGTTTGTAACTATTTGTAGTCAATTTATCATGGTAAGATTTAAATAATGTTTATGGGCATTGCCATATAAACAGTTAGCAAATAATTCTATAAAATATTTATAAAATTATCATTTGAAACTACACAAATGTACTTTTCTGTCTTTTCTATAGTGTAGGCGGCTCTCATTGTTTACACATTTGATTTTCATATAGCACACAATCATACATTTCATATTGGTGATACTAAGTCACCTCTGAAACATTGAATTTTGGCTTAAGATCATTGATAAATAAATTATTTGAGCTACCATATGGTAGAGTTCAGTTTTGGTTACTGCATCAACTTTGTGTGGCAGTTGTTTGTGTAATTATTTGAGCATTTTATTATGTTTTACCCATATTTTATACAATCAACTGAAAAATGAAAAGTGCTGAATCTAGTATAAAGCAGTCTTAGCCTCATTGATTACAGTTGGTCCAAAGATGGAAATCATTGGGCGTGGTGAAAATAGAAAGTATGGCTTCAGTTGGATGCTTGTTACTTTAGTTCAATGTGAAGGAAAAACATTAAAGAGCACACATGACATGCTGGAAATATCATGGGTATAATTAGGGATGTATATATGTATTTAGCTACCTTAAATGAAACCTCCATCATGACTTGTTTATCTGTGGTTCACTTTTTTTGGACAAAGAGCTTTTTGTACATGTTTTTAGGAACATATTAGGGGACTACCTACAATAAATTTTTCATTCATTCAACAAATATTTATGAAGCATCTCATTTGTGCCCAATATTCAGATTAGAGTAATGGCTACCATAATGGATAGTGTAGATAGAATATTTCCATCATTCCAGAAAGTTATAATGGGAAGTGCTATTCTCAAAACAATCCTGTGAGGTAGTAACTATTTTATTAATGAGGAAATTAGGCATAGAGAGAGTAAGCGATTAGCCTAAGTTCTAAATGTAGAGCTAGTTACAAACCCAGGCCTGACATTGCAACTGCTATTTTTACAAATAAAGTGTACAAGTACAGAATAGGGATAATTTTTAAGTGAAAGTAAACATAAGGATAGTAGGATGAAGTAATTTAATATAATTTTTAAGTTCGCAAACTTTTAGAGAAATGAGATTTATATAGTTTTTTGATCCTGTGCAGCTTCCACTTGGAATATAAAATATAAGGTTTACAGGTAAAGGAAATGATCTTAGAAAAACAGAAAGTTAAAATCAACTAAAAAGTTTTCTCCATAATTAAAAATACATTTTAAAGTGATTGACTGAATAAATCTCTACATAAAATAGCATAAACAAAAGATAGTTAATAGATTTTACATCACCTGCATCCAAAATACATTTCCAGTATTCATCATTTGCTAAGCAGATTACTTCTAAAGACATGACAGCCATCATCCTTCGTTTATAGCTTTCGCAATGCAACATTTCTGGTAAGTTTTCAACAGAAAAATACACATTGTAATTTCATAAGAGGTAATGGAATGATTGATTCTGTTTCTGTACAGGCCAAGTGAAGCCATGAGTTGAGATCACCAACATCACCACCAACTGCATTCATTAAATTCCCCTCTGTGCCTGTGAGGTGCTTAAACGGATTGAACACCCATGTTCTTTGAAGTTTATAATCTATATAATTAGTATTAAAAAACTCTGAAATTTTTTATCTTTGGTCTGAATGACTTAGATTGGCTGGCCACATGGCTCAAATTCACTTGGAAAATAGTATACCTCTCTCTTGCCTGATATCAGTCGTTGAATAAAATTTGAGTATGGGTTTTCAAGGACAGCAAAGTAAACTACATTACTGTCAATAAAACTTTAATATCCATTAAAGCTTTATACATTTCCTGAGTATGAAGAAGATACTTTTAAAAAATCTTGAATGAACTTATACTCCAGACAGGAAATACTACAAATATACATGATTCTAAACAATATCTCTGGTTCAAGCAAAACCACATAGAAATATCTTTGCTCTTCTCTTTTTACCCAGCCCCTATAACAACAAATCTGGTTCTGACTCCTACCTAGCTGGTTCACTCCATGGTACTCTCTTTTAAAATTCAGCTTCCACTCCAAGAGCTAATCCCAGGGAGTTCTAATAAACTCTAATTCTTCTTTTACTCATAGTGGAAATGGGTAGTGTGAGGAGAAGGAGCTATTATAGGGCACGAAGCAAAGAAGCAGTGGCCAGACGCTCATGTTAGGGTTGTGTTCATGTCATTATCAGGACTTCCCCAACAATCGCTGTAGGAAGGAGTGGCTGTCAAGAATTTTTTGTGCCATGAGGCTGTTACTGTTAGGGGCCAGAACGTCCTACCACTGCATTTCAAATGTGTTAGCCTTTATCAAAAGCAGCAGGATAGTCTTCTTAGTTACCTCTCAAAAGACGAAGATATAATGATATAAATGCATACAAATAAACACTGAAAACCCCATACAGTATCTCTTGGGCTGATATACTTGGAATGTGTTCCCAGCACCCAGTAAATTCCAAAATCAGATATTGAGCCAGTTTTGAAGCCAGTTACTCAGACTTTGTGCATCAGTAGGTTGAAAATCTTAAATATTTATTTATCTTATCCCATCCTAAAATGAGTTGTTGGGAGAAATGTCAGTTCTCATTCTCCAAGTTGTTTAATTTTTCCTTTAGTTTTAATTTTATTAAAGTAACATATGCTCATGATTCAGAGTTAAATGTTACTAAAAAGCCTACAGCAAAATATAACGGTTCTTTACCCCACCCTCTCCACTTTTCTCTCTCCAGATAGTACCACTTTGGACTCTTTCCCTATACCTTCTGTGATTTACATATCTCCACATTTCTAAATATTTATACACACTGTTACCTTTGGCTATATCAATTTTAGACATCATTGACTGACTTCATGTCATGATAAATGGGAAACTAGCTCTTTCAACACTGCTCTGCCATTTCCTCTGCTCCCCCCTTCCCTATATTTATAGTTTTTCGTTAAATGAAAATTCAACACTTACATTACAATGTCTATACAGATATTATTCACAGCTAAGTACTGCAGTGTACTACCTTGTGTCTCCTTACTTTTGCTTTTTCCTGGAGGTAATAATTTCCTTATTTTATTTCATCTGCTTAGTTTTCTTTGTACCTATTGGTCATTCCTCTCACACTTTCCTTTTGGTCTGGGTACACAGTTTCCATTCTGGGACTTCCCTTTGCTGTCATCTTTGAAATTCCCTTTGCTTTTCTCTTGGGTCAGATTCCCAGTTTCCTGTTAGTTGGGGAGAATTCCCGCTTTAGATCTTTAGGTCTTTCCTGGTTAGCCTCTGCAGAGAGCCCTCCTGACTGGCACCGCCAGTTCTCCAGCCAGCCTATAAGAGATTTATGGTGTGAATCTGAGACGTTCTCCGCTTTCCCAGAATTGGCTTGGAATGATTTCTCTGGTCTGCTAGGTCCTAAGACTTGCCTGTTTGTTTTCAATATTTTATTGCTTTTTCCTGTTTTCTCTTCAATGCTTGTTTGCTGCTATTTAATCTCCACATAATTTTAGTAGGGTCTTGAGAGGGAGTAAAATTAGATGTGTACATTCAGTTGGCGAGTAACTCTTACCTTTATAGTATTTCTGGCTAGATTGAATATAAATTGGGGGAAAAAACCTCAAATAGAATTTTTCACAAAACATTATCAAAATATGAGGAAAGATGTCGCTGAATCTGTCTCTAAAATTAGGAGGTGAGGAATGAATTGGAAGGAATCTTATATTTTCCACTCAAACTTTATTTCCTACCTCTTTTTTAAAAATTTTTTTTATTTTATGGAGCCAAGGATGGCTGGACTTTTGGAGAAAGTTGGAAAATAAAAATAAATATAATTGTGTGAAATATCGTCTGGGTTATTATTCTTTTATTTTAATTTAGAAATAAAACTACTTTTGGACTTCCCTGGTGGTGCAGTGGTTAAGAATCCGCCTGCCAGTTCACAGGACACCGGTTCGAGCCCTGGCCTGGGAAGATCCCACATGCTGCGGAGCAACTAAGCCCGTGCGCCACAACTACTGAGCCTGCGCTCTAGAGCCCGCGTGCTGCAACTACTGAGCCCACGTGCCTAGAGCCCGTGCTCCGCAACAAGAGAAGCCACCACAATGAGAAGCCTGCGCACCACAACGAACAGTAGCCCCCGCTCGCCACAACTAGAGAAAGCCTGCATGCAGCAACGAAGACCCAATGCAGCCAAAAATAATAAAAAAATAAAAAAAAGAAATAAAACTACTTTTACACACACAAAAATAGTCCAGTATTATTTGTATTTCTGATTTTAACTCAAAATATGATGCATGCTTTACTTTGTTTTATTTCAGAATAAGTGCCAATAATTAAACTGAATAATGAGCAGAACATTTATTTATAAAGAGATTATGTGTTCTATACTCACCTACCAAAGTTTTCCAAACTGGGAGCTCAGGAATATTTAACGCTATTACATGCTTGAGAACCTCTGTGTGAAAGGTTAGCACTGCTAAATGAATTATATTATTTCCTTTAATATCTGTTTTTCTCCAGTTAGCTCCAAGAGAAAGTAGGTACTGAATAGTGTCCAGTGCTCCCGAAGTGGCAGCAAGTAACAGTGGAGTACACTGATTCCTAAAAATCAAGGAATATGTCATAATAATTGAGCACACACATAGTGTCAAATTTACTTCTTGTAAAACTATCCAAATGGCTGTTGGAGGAAGTCTGATTTATGCATCATCTTCTCTTCCTCACATAGTGTTGTTCTGTATATTCCACATGTCAGTAGATTTGCCCCCTTTGCCTTGGCTAACCCTACCCTCCCTCCCAACTTGATTATCATGCATTACAATTTGTTTGGAAGTTGATAATGTACAGAGTTCTTAGACTATACTATCTCATTGACTCCCTATGATTCTATGAGTGAAGGAAAAAGCAAGGCAAGTATTATCAGCCCATTTTACAAATGATGAAACTGAGGCTCAGCTAGTGCTCCAGCCCATTTCTTTTTTTTTTCATTATTATTTTTTAACATCTTTATTGGAGTATAATTGCTTTACAATGGTGTGTTAGTTTCTGCTTTATAACATAGTGAATCAGCTATACACTTACATATATCCCCATATCTCCTCCTTCTTGCATCTCCCTCCCACCCTCCCTATTCCACCCCGCTAGGTGGTCACAAAGCACTGAGCTGATCTCCTTGTGCTATGCGGTTGCTAACCCATTCTTTACAATTCATGTCCAGTTCTCAAATCCCAGCTTCCTCAGTGTGGCAGAAACTAACAGTTTTTCTCAAAAACGCACTATCTGCTTTTTAGATGGTGAAGAGCTTTTGGTTGGGCACATGGCAGTCCAGCCAAATGCTACATTTCCTACCTCCTCGTATGGGTAGGTATGGCCACATGACTGAGTTTGGCCTGTGTGATGTTAGTAGAAGTTACCTGGGCAATTCCCTAAAGAGAAATGGAGTGTGCCATTACTTTTCCTCTCTCTTTCTTCTCATGGCTAGAATGCAGGCATAATAATGAAAGCAGGAGTCGCCATTTTTACCAGGATATGGAAACCACATGCGAAGAAGCAACAAGAGGACGTCTGGGTCTCTCATATTGCCAAGCCATTATGCCAGCCCTCGACCACCAACCCAGGCTTCATGAAAAAGAACTACGTTTATCTTTTTTAAACTACAGATATTTGGGGCTAGCTTTGTCACGGCAACTTCAACTGTATCTTAACTAACAGGTCTACTGACTAGCAATGTGACCTTAAGCAACTTGGGTTACTTTCTTGTCGGTAAAATTATGAGAGTAACAAAAATCAGCTGACAGTTTTGGTGTAAGGGATGAATAAGGTGCTTATTAGCACAGTCTTCATACATAGTCCCCCTGCCTTTTTTCACCATATCACATTGCCTCAAACATTACTTTTTTTTTTAATCCCTATACCCATGCCTTCTTCTCTTCATGAAGCCCCTTTCTCTTGCTGCCTGTCCTTGAACCCTCACCAATATCCAGCCGGCCCCAAGCTTCTCCTCTTTTTCCTGGGCCCAGGGGAAACTCATCCTTTATGAGTAAACATCTCTTCATTTTCTCCCTTTTCTACTCTAACAAGAGTGTTCTTCTGTTCCTGTCTTTCACCTACTCAGTGGTAGAAATAAATATAACTTCGACTTCTAACACCATCACTCTGATATTCCTCACTTGAAAAATATGTTAGCAAGTTATATTATGGCCCTTTCCAGTTCCACACTGCCACTGCCCCCTGCCAACTGGGTCCTCTTCCGCCAGCCTAGCTCATGTATTGGCTGCCTCGCCAACATGCCTCCCCCTATTCAGCACCCATGCTAACTACCATCTGTGTCCTGACCTCTCAGGTCCTTGGCATACCTTCATTTGTGCTCCACATTCATACGCACCAGCCTGGTCACACTCCTCATTGGCTCCACATAGATCTCAACCTTGGTAATTGTCTTCTCTACGAATCCTTTTCTTCTTCCTTACGTTCACAGATAGCTTCTTACTTCTACCTCTGATTTTCAATTGTTTGACATTTTACAATCCACCCAGTCTTTTAGCTCCCTTCTCCTCAAAGACACATTGTCAAAATATGACAGAACTAGGAACTGAACTCAGGTCTCCACATTCCATGGCTCTTTCCAGAATCCATTTGCCAGACAATCTATTAGCCAGAGACCCTGGTTTCCCGAAAGCTTTTCCACACACATCTCTGCCCCAACCTAGGGAGGATTTATTTCTACACTGAATAATAATCGACAAGTTATTTGAAGACCCAAAATTATCTGAAACTATGCCTAAACCAAAATAATAACCTGGTATCTAGATTACTAGCCAAGAATGTACCCTCAGGAGAAGCTTTACCTCCACCCTAAAGGTTGCTAAATTGTGAAACAGAACACTGTTTGGGATGTTTCCCTATTGCAAAGTTCTTTTCTTTTTTTTAATGTCTTTCTATTCTGGATACCACTAGATATTTCTCCTACTGTCCACGGTCTATCCACCTTGGTCTGGAGCCCTCAGGCTGCTTCCTGGTTGTATAAGGTCCAATTTAGAACATCTTTCTCCTCCCTTGTCTCATGCTTCTTCCAGGACACTAAGTATAAGTAGTTAACCTGATAAACTAATCTGTAGAACCACACCTTTGGGAAAAGGTTAGGAAAAACTTCCTAGGGCTTCCCTGGAAGCCCTTATTCTTCCAGAAAATATGCATAGGTTATTAGAAGTTCCCATTTTTATAAATTCTAAAGATAAGTGGTAGGAGAAGACAGTGACCAGAAAGGACAGCAGAGTAAGCCCAACATAGCCTTTCAAATCAATCATAACAACCAGTCCTTTTAGTGTGTGTTTGGGGCAAGCCATTAACGCAGAAATTTATATTTTTACAAATGCTTAATAACTTACTCAGCTGTTGCCTCAGCTTCTAGTAAACTAGGATCCTTCCTACAGAGAACAATTATGATGCAGATATTGTCATAGAAAGCAGCAAAGTGAATTGGCATCCAGCCTCTTTTTTCAGAAAGTGTGTAATCAGCTTTGAAACAAAGTAGACAGATGGTTGTTTCTAATGAGCAAGCCTGTGCTGCCAGGTGTAGAGGTGTTGGACCTAGAATGGATGGGCAATTACTTCAATGGTCAAAGAGCTAACATTTCTGAAAAACATGCCTTTTTAATATCCGACCACAGAGCTTAGTATTGTGATATAAAAGCTCCAAGAAGATCACTAAAAGGATTTACTTAGGCAACTCCATACTTCTTTATTTAACTCAGGATGTCTGACCATTAAAAATAAATACTTCTTTATAAGTTAAGAAGAATAAATAACACTGAAAATATTAAATATTTGAAAAATTAAGTCAATGTATAAAAGTCACAGAATAAACTATTTCTTGTTTAAATTATTTTCCATTTTATTCAAATGTTTTGTAGTAGGAGATAAGGTTCTTTAAAATTGAAAAAAATATGCTCATAAAAGGCTTTTATGTCACTAAATCCAGTGGGTGTTTTTCAAGTCTCATCTTACTTCTCAACAGTAAGTTGAACACTTCTTCCGTTTTAAAAAGGTTTCTTCCCTTGGCTTTTGTGATATGAGACACTCTTATTTTTCTCCAACATCTCTGGATACTTATTTGCAGTCTCCTTTGGGACCTTTTCATTGTCCTGACATCTAAATGAGCCTTAAGACTTTTATCTTCTCAATGGCTTCATTTACAATGTATAAGTTGATGACCCCCAGGATTATGTCTCTAGGTCTGATTTCTTCCCCAAGCTCCAGATCTATCATCTTACTAGGCATCTCCACACACCACTTCAAACTTATCATATTCAAAATTGAACTCTTATCTTTTCCTCCAAACCTGATCCTCTTTCATCGCTCCTTAATTCAGTGAAGGATATCATCATCCAGCCAGTTCTACAAACCAGACACCTGAAAGACTCCTCTCATTTCATCTTCATAACCAGTCCCCATCACCAAGTCTAAATATCTCTAGAACGTAATCTTTACTGCCATCACCACCCTATTTAAAGCCATAATCATCTCCAAACTGATATCCCCACCTTGTTCTTGCCCTTCCCAATCCACTTTTTCAAAATGTAAATCTGATCTTTTTACCTCCTTGTTTAAAACTCTTTAGTGACATCTTGAGGCCACCTGATCATTAGTACAGGAAAAGGATGCACTGGCTCCAACTTAACCTGAACCATCCCCCCTCTAAAAAGGAAAAGGAAGGAAAGAAGGGAGGAAGGAAGGAGGGAAGGAAGGAAGGAAGGAAGGAAAGAAAGAAAAAGAAAGAAAGAAAGAAAGAGAGAGAGAGAAAGAAAGAGAGAGAAAGAGAAAGAAAGAAAGAAAGAGAGAGAAAGAAAGGCAACATACACACCTTGTTCTCTTTATTTGGGCCTTCTTGTAGCTCCTCAAATGTAGGGTGACTGACCGTCCAGGAAAGTACTGGTCTATGCCTGTTGCCCCAGCATAATTATTAATACTGCCCTTCCATTTTCAAACTCCCTGATTTGGATGATGAATTATCCGGTCACCCTGGGCTATTTCTGCTGTCTGAAAGCTTCCTTCTCCCAAACAACACTTCTCTGATTGGGGTCTACCTAAGTCTTATTTATTCCTCAGCCAAAATGGTATTTCCTCAGTGAAGCACTGTTTTTCTGCCAACTCAGAAAATTCCAATGGCCTCCTGCCTGCCTTAGTAGTCTAAGCTCTATATCATAGCCTTTGATAATCTATAACATCTGACCCAAATCTATTTATTTAAAATTACTGCTTAGTCTTCCAGTTTCTGGTCTGGCATGTAAGGAGCTTAAAAGTCCCCAATCCATCCTAACAGCAAGTAAAAACTTGAACAAACTGAAAAATGAACAACTCTTCTCAGATCCATTAGAGAAGTGAGGTCACATGGCAAAAATGCTGCTCCCAAAACTAGAGAGATAGACAGGCAGATACAGAGAATCACAACTTACTGGAGCAGAAACCCAAGAGCAGAAACCTCTATAGGAACGAGTGGCAAGGTCAGAAAACCTGATGTGTAATTGACAAATTGCTGGTGGCTCAGTGTGGACAAGTCTGATAGTGAGAAACTCCAGGGGACCCAGTCATAAGGGGCCCCCATGCTTTAGAGAGTTTTACCTCCAGGAGCTCGACCAGGTCCTCACAGTTAATATTGAAGAAATACCCCCTTGTGCTTCCAGCAGGGGAAGGGGGAAAGGAACCATTTGGAAATACACCAAAGCATTCTATTTTTCTTAACAAGGCCAGTCGGTCCTCAGGAGAAACTATTTTACCAGAGCCTAACCTGCTGAGGTTTTATCGGAGCCTAACCTACCTGGGGGAAGGGAAGTACCCAATTACAGTCCCCTTCAGCCATCCTGATCCACCTAAGGGGAGGCAGGGACTGAGAAGCAAGTTGAAGTTCATGGTTCAGGAGCACAAGTTCCCCAAAAGACTGAGACCTAATCATAGGACTACAGAACATTTTGGTTCATTTCAATCAATGAAACGCAGTTAGCTCAGCAGGAGAAACATATCAAAATGAACTGAAGTTTGTTCGTTTGGTTTGGTTTGGTTGGTTGTTTGTTTTAAACAATGCTAACCTCCCCACTGACCCTCTCCTTCTCTTCTCTACCTTCCTTCAAAAAATATTTCAGCACAACCCAGGGGCAGGAATACTATTCTTACACCCCGCTCTTACTCCTTTAAAGTGTGCTTAATAGAAATGCAGGATCTCGGCTCTCAGCCAGCCCTCTGAATCAGTCTGCATTTAACAAGATACCGGTGTGATTCCTACATACTTGAAAGTTTATCCAATAATAGTGGGATGAAATGTCTCCCCTTGACATATGCAATGTCTGATGATATTTTGGTTGTCACAGCTGGGGTAGGGGTTGCTACTGGCATTTAGTGGGTAGAGGCCACGGCTGCGACTAAACATTTTACAGTGCATAGGATAGCCCCTGCAGCAAAGACTTATCAAGCCTGAACGTCAGTAGTGCTGAGGCTGAGAAACACTGTCCTAGTCATGCTCGAATCAGGGAAGTCCTGGAGGGGTTTATGTAGTCTGAAGAAATTATTCTCGGGTAGAGAAAGAACCTTGGTCTAAAGAACAGATGCTCTAATGGGACCTGAAAGCCATTTTTCTCTTTTCCATGAATTTTCCCTGAATTTCTGTAGTACATCACTGTATATTAATAATGCCAGTGATTGTGAAATGCTACCCTGCATTCATCCATCATGCATTCACACAACTATTCCCAACTACCTATTAATGCCAGGCTTTCTCCTGGGCACTAGGATACTATGGCAGAGTAAACCAAATCCTTGCCCTTATGGACCTTATATTCAATTGAGGAAGCCACAATAAACAAATAAATAATATTATACAAGGTAGCCATAAGTAATATTTAGAAAAGAAGAAGGGAAAAAAATAGAGCAATAATGCAGGAGGTGTACTATTGTTACTCAATTGCAAATTCCTACAGGGTAGGTGGGCCTGTAGATAAGCTTCCTTTTCCCCCTCCAGGCCCACTCACCTCCCTCTAAGACCCTCCCTGCTCTCTGCCTCTGCAGATTTTGCAATCCCTGTCCTTTGGCTTCTTGTCAGTAACTGCCAATGGGGAGCCCTGGCAGGAGACTGGAGAAGGAGGATGATGAGGTCAGGATACTTATCCTCTCTGGTCATCTCACATTAGCTGTTCTTCCACCAATGGAAGGTGGCTGGTTTGAATAACTATTGCCCTCCCCTTACAAAATTCAGGTCTTTGTAAATGGTTTCTTTAAAAATAAATCCTCCTTGAATTAGCTTATATAGAGTATGAAGGTATAGCCTTTTAGATATAGATATAGAAGGTGTATCCTTTAAATTTTTTTCTGTTTTCTTCATACACAATACTTGGGTCAAGTCTCTCACCTCAGCAAGAATGGCTCATTCCTCAGACCTCATAGATTGTTAATGTCACTAGATGGTAGCATATTTAAATAATATTAACTGCTCTTTTTTTAGGCATAAAACCCACGTTGGGGCCTGATTTTACAAAAATAAGTAGAGATAATTTGCAAATTCTACGGTTAAAAAAAAGAGAACCATCCCCCAAAACTTAAGAAAAAGATGAATAAATAATCATGGGTAGAAAAAAATGTATACTTCAAAATGTATATAAAAATCATTTTGTGTTATTCTCATGTGACAGCATTTTGAAGATTATATACTACAAGAAAAGTTTTAACATATAAACTTTTGAAAATGCACCAAGTATTTTACTTATGTCTTACCATTTCTTTCTTTTTTCATGTCTAGTTTTGATGACTCTGTTTTAAAAGGGAATACATATAGAAGTATGATTATTAGTATGCAAAAGGTTTCCTAAATTAGTAAACATTGACTCATATGAAGGAGAACAAAATGACTATGTTGAGATGCAGGTGACAGGATTACATCGAGCAGGACTGAGTGTAATTTTGGGCCAAGTCATCTGGGTGTGGGCATGCGTCTGACATTGCATCAGAGCAGACCCAGAAACGCTGCCTCACTCGTGGCTGGCCAAAACTCACGGGGGCAGTTTTGTGTTGGTTAAGTAATAACACATAGATATTTTCCATACTTAAAACTCTACTCAGTTCTCAGCAAATGGAAATCTATGTAGTCACAGGATGAATGAGAGACTTTAATTACCAATGTTTTTTTTACACCAAAAACACTTAAAATAAAACACATCTTTAAATAACAGGCCACCCATTGCATTTTGACTGAATTTTGCTCTATTTTAACTAAGTTCATGTGTATTGAATATTTTAATTAAGTAATAGAAGCATCTTAATACCAAAACATTTAAATTATACTGATAGAGTATGAAATTTATCAGTAGTCAATAGGATTAAAGCAGCACATTTTGTTTTGGTGTGAAACTGTAACACAGCCTCTTAAGGCAGCAAGTTAAAATGTAAAATTGCCATTTCTTATTGCCAATGTTATTGCATCAGCTATTCCCAACATTTTATTTCCCTCTTCAGTTGTGGAGGGCTTCCACTTTATTTTCAATTTTATTATTTTTATACTGGTTAAATTTATTCCAATGAACATATAAATATGTATGTATATCTACAATAATAATCAAGAAAATTTGCTTTTTAAAGTTTAAACCAGGTTAGCCTTAAAGGGGTCATTAATCCTAAAATTATGATTATAGAGGAATTTTTTGTTATTAAATATAAGTTTATATAGTATGAAGAAACTATTACCTGGTTAAGAGCCTGGGATAAGAAATGGATGTTCTGCTGGGTTCTCTATTTATCTCCCTTTTCTCAGAATTTCTATGGTACATCACTGTATATTAATTATGTCAGTGATTATCAAAGGCTACCCTGAATTCATCCATCATGCCATTCATTCAACAAATATTTCTCAAGCACCTACCAATGCCAGGTTTTCTTCTGGGCACTAGGATACCATGGCAAACAAACTAAACCAAATCCTTGCCCTTCATGGAGCTTATATTCAAATGAGGGAAACACAATAAACAAATAAATAATATTTACTACATAAGGGAGCAACAAGTGATACTTAGAGAACTAAAAGGAGCCTCTCTGAGATAAGTGAAACAAAAACCTCAACTCTGCTCTAGGTTCCAATACTAAATTTTAACCTTGTGCTAAAATCAACATGCATTCCTAATGCCGAATAGGGGTAAGTAAAAGAAAAACATTTTAAGATTTAAAAACTTTATGGTACCTTGGCTAAGTATAATAAAGCGTCTCTGGTTGACATTGAAGTTGGCATTGCACAGTTGACATATGATTGGAACTCTGTTGTGTAGAGCAGCTTGATGGAAAATAGCATAACCTGCCTCATCTGAAACATTGATCGTCGAACTTGAAGTTTTACGGCTAAATGTATGGAAAACAGCAGATAATCCTCTTTCAACAGCAGACTTCATACCAAATGGGATACTCTAAAATTATTAGGAAGGCCAGAATTACTTTTTTCAAAATACACCTAAAGTTTAGTTAAAGGACAAAAAGTACAATGAAATATATTAATATAATCACGATTGGTGCGCAATTACAGTAGAATTTTCACAAGATCCGTGGGCAAGGAAGTTGTTAGAGCTATAAAGAAACATTGAGAACTTTAAAAAATATTTTGGGGAAGTTTTTTTTTCCCGTCCTTTTTTTAAGGGAGAAGTTGTAGATCTTTCTTCTCTGGAGACAATTAAAACAAGGAAACAAATATCTTTCTGAAATATTTAAAAGCAAATGGACATCGAATTCTTCTCTGATTTAAGAACAATCTAATTTAGAAGTCTAGAGACTTGAAATATATAGCTATAGGAATACAGTTTGTCTTCTTTGCTCTATGTCTCAAAGTGGAGAGGTGAAAATGTTACACTCTTCTTTTAGATGTTCTGACTACTCAATTTTTTTTTAACATCTTTATTGGCGTATAATTGCTTTACAATAATATTTTTAAATTAAGTAATAGTTTATCAAAGCTTAAAATTTGTGGACATTAAAACAAATAAATGGTAAGTAAATGCCAATGTATCCTTTGAAACTGGTGAGCTCACCACTTAATTTATCAGTTCCAAAAGCTGTCAGTCAAGGCATATTGAAGCAGATACAGAGATTTGATTCAGGATGCCAGGTTTGCTCCTTAGATTTAGTCCCCACAACTGAAGCCTGCCTCTGCAATTTACTAGCTGTGTGATTTGGGAAAGATCCTTAACTCGCCGCATGTCAAATTTCTCATTTGTAAAATAGGATTGATAACAATAGTACCAGTGTCTTGAAAGAATTTATAGTATTTGTATGCCTGGCATACAAAATAAGCACTCAATAGATATTTAGCTGTTATTAAGATTAATCACAATTCCATTCATAAACAGGTTGTTTTGTAACCTGGCCAGAAGTTTGTAATCCAGAATTGTAGAGCTTTTCAGCTGCTAAAATGTGGAATCTTAATTGCATATTGAAGACTTTATTTAACCTATTATTTATCCCTATGATAAAAATTTCTTACACTAAATTATGTGGTAATCACTGAAATACCTTGCATTTCATAGCTTTTTTGAAACCAAATTTTTTCTTAAATTGTTCATGTAATTGAGCATCTGTCAGTGGAAGTCTTTTCAGTCTCAGATTGTTCACTATTTCATTTATGGCTCCCCACCACTGTGTCTTATATAGTTGCTGATAGAAAGTTTCAAGTTCAAAACTGATCACATAGTAGCTATTAAAAAAAATAAAGAAAACAATTTAAGTCTTTCTGACTTGGAAGTTATTTGTTACTTTTTTTCTATGCTGGCAAAACTTTTTCTATAATAATTACAATTTTCTATAACAAATACAAAATATAGTTTAAAATGTACTTGATTGTAAGTATTTTAATGGCATGGTTATCAACTGTTATTAATCAGGTCTTTTATAACAAGTATCTTCTCCATACTGGCCTTTTTAATTGACTCTGTCTTTCCTATACCACCGACTAGGGGCACTGCCTAAAAGTCACTGAAAGTCCTAACTCTGGTTGAAAGACTTCTAGGTTTACCTTCTAACCATCTGCTTAATCTCCTCTTACAAATTTACTTTTTAATTCCTTTAATCTAGTTATGTCTATATTTGCTTTCTCAAGAGTGTACGTGAGTCTGATTTGGAATGATGTTTTGGGTAATGGCTGCTTGACTTTTACTCACTGCACAGTGGGCTAGGGAAACCCCAACACACCAGGTCCTTGAATCATAGGTAGGCAATAGGCCCAGTCCCCTCTCACTCTGGAATGAAAAAATGACATCTTGAGTGGCTCTGTTCCCTGGGGTTGCTCATCATCACAGGTAAAAGAAAATGGTGGCCTTCCTCCACTTCTGCCACGAGTTACCTTTCCCCATTGCCAGATTTCAGTGGTGAGTGTCTCAGCTGCTGTCCCCACCTCTGCCAGTGGGAAGCCTCTTAATGTTACCTGGGTTTCTCCTCTAAAGGCAACTACTGACTGCTGTAAAAACAGTATTCTTGACAGTGGTAACCCCCATGGCTCTTCACTTTGCTGCTCAGGGACTGTTAGTTCTCCTAAGGATGCTGAGAAGTTTTTTCCATTGTGCTAATTTCCAGGAAAGTGAGTCGGTGACTCTCTATGCTAAGGAAACTCCTTGCCCAGAGGCTGAGGTGGAATCACTGGGCCCCATGGATCAGTTAAAGGAAGATCTTAGGAAAACACTCTATTATGAACCGATCAGGGGCTAATACCCTCTCTTCTTTGACCTTTACTTCAATCCCAGTTTTCTGAATATAAAAGACCTCTGCATAGATGGAGACATATTTGAGGACCTGTTAGCATTTATTTGAGGCTGTCATTCTTCATATCCACCATCTTCTTCCCCCAAAGGAAACCAGACTACGAGAATATAAACTAAAGGCTTCTTTACCCACACCTCTCAGGTATAGTGCCAGGCCAGATGGTGGACTTGTCACTTTGTCCACCTTCATCAATGGGAACTTGCCTAACTTACTAGACTCCAGCCTCTGAAATTGAGGAGCAGGTATTCTGAATCCTACCCAGATTTGAAGGCTTTCAGATCATAGTGGTGATAGGCTAATGGGCCTTAAGGAGCTGTATGGATCAAACCCGGATACTTGATTTGCACTGGATGACTAAACTAAATTTCTGGAAGAAAACGGCTCACCTTTCCTTGGTATTATACACACTGATAAGAGTGGACACCATATACAGATACCCCAAGTCCCACAAGACTGTGTCCATAGATCTAGGCATGAGGGATTACAGTAAGGATGTCCTTTGGTCTTTGGCTGGCCCAGCTCTACAACATCTTGCTCCAAGAGAAACCCAGTGTCAGAAACCTCTGTCTTTTCATGTACTTCTCCAGGGAGCTGGCTCTGGCTGTGGGAAATTGCTATGGAATCAGAAGCTGCTGACTACATTTGGAGCCCTGGTACTCAGTGATGTACTCCCAGATCACTGCCCAAGCGATGAAACAAACTTATGAATTTAACAAATACCAAGGGAAGGTAGGCTGATTTCTTTTAGAAATTTGGTCTAATCATCCAATACCAATCAAACATCCAAAACCAGCAGGGAGCTGTCCTACCCTAGAAACTGGAGAAGCAACTGGTGGTGAAGATCACCGTACCCTGAAAAAGTCTCTGACCTCAGAATTTTGTGACCCCTCCACCACCCCTGCAAAGTTGGATACACAACCTGTGCATTAGGCCAACACTGGGCCACACAGAGATGATTACTGGAAGCACAGAAAGCCCGGATGGCCAGCACTGTGAGTGAGCCCTCATCCAAGTACTGCATAGTGACACACCACTGTTCTTACTCAAAACTTTAAGTGTAGGCGTCAGCAGGGGCTTTAGCGGAGTCTCACTTTTAAACAACTCCCTCCATAGTCTTCTGCCTGGGCATCAGCACGCAGCTTAGGGACTGCAGTAGGACCCTCTAACATCACACTTCCCGGACACGCCACCGTTACATCAAGTTGATTTCTGACCTGCCTCCTAACATCCACAACAGCATCATGATGCTGGTATGCTCTCCCCCCCGTAGGACATTTTAGTATCAGTATCAACTCATCTATTTGCTCCAATCATTATCATCTTAATAATTCATGAGTTATTCTACTTTCATGGACTGCCAAATCCTGGGTATCTGACTGTGGCTCCTATTTTTTGATGCTGGTGTGGTGGAAGAATACAACCTGAGCCAAAAATGAATCTAGGACTTAGATGTTTCCAAGCAGGGCAGGAAGGCCAGTGGAAATGATCCTATTTTCATTAGGGACCAGGAGCCTCCTAGGAAGTAAATCATTCTGAGGAAAGAGAACATCACGATACATGAGCTCAGCCCAATAACAGTGCCCCTAAAAGCAAAGAAGAGGGGAGATTTTGAGATGGCATGTTTTCAATCATTCAGATTATTCTCTGGTCCAGGACCAACACAGAAAGAAGATCCCTACACAGAAAGAAACGACTGTAAGCAAATGACTGAAAGAGCTGTTTTTTGCACCAAATTGTTAGGGGCTCAAGGCAGCACTTGTTTGAAGCCAATAAAATTGGGAAAGAAATTATCTTTATGTCATTGAATTGGCTTCAACACATCTCACATTTGATGCGTGCTATCTACCAGACATCAGGAGGAGTCAGTCCAGAGGTGAGGCCAGCTCTGTAACCAGGAGCAGCAGTGTCAGAGACAACAGTGACATCAGTATCGAGTTGCCTTCTTGGGGCTGTTGGGCTCTGGGGTTCCAGCAGTGGATCATTACAGGGAGCCCAGGCAGGAAAGGAGGAGACAGAAAATATGTCATAGTAGATGAGAGTGCTGACCCATGGGCATACAAGATTTCTAGAAATAATTCTGTGGGGGTAGATTTTATAGGGAACTGAAGGTTCACTGGTAATTGGCTCAGGAGCCAGGAAAATACTACTACTCCTCTTGTGGTTTTCACTTTTACTCCATGCTGGCTGGGTCTGGGAAACAAGCTTATGCTGGTTTTCAAAGTCTGAAAATTCAAATCCATCCGTCTACAATTCGCCAACACTGATAACCAAATGCTGTGCATTAGTCAGAAACTAGAGAAACAATTCCACTATGAGATCCCACTGCAGTGATATGACTGGATCCCTTACGGTGCAATGGCAGGGTGCTTACACCAACCATACTCCTTCACCCACAACAACCTCATCCAGCACAGCCTTCATTCCAGCTCTTTCCCTGCATTTCCAGGATCATTCATGTCCTGCTAGACACTAGAACCTGGGAGAATAAACCTCTGTTTAGAAGAGCCTCCAGCTTGGCAAGAATCGTACATGGAGTATGTCTACAGGTGCTAGGTCCCTCAGAGATTCCTCCTCCAGGGAGATGCACACCGACTGTCCATTCCAGAGGAGTGAGATCTACTTCTTAGTTCCCTTCAAAATCACGGAGGCCGTTAGCCACATGGTCTTTGACTTTAGCTCTAGTACCTTGTGTGCATCCAGGCAGTATTCAGTGGAAAGATCCACCTTTCATCTTTTATCTGCTTCTCCCTCTACCTTATTCCTCTTATTTTCCTCACTGCCATGCATCTTGAAAGAAATTTATAATCTTTGTCTTTACTTCTTCACATCCCATGAACTCTCCCCGGCTTTATCCTTCAACTTATTACACATAGCCTTCTATAACCACATCTTCTCTTATCAAGTCATTGTCAAATTTAGAGGGCTTTCTTCAGTCTTAAATCAACTTGGCCTTTTTCTCTCTTGAATTTGATGCTTTTAACTATTACCATATTTTAAAACTTCTCCCCATTTGGCTTCCATGCTATCATACTTTCTCGTTTCTCCTCTACCTCTATCATTCCTTCTCAGTCTCTTTTGCTCTCTCTGCTACTCCCCACCCCCCTTAAAGGTTTCTACTCTCCAGAGTTTCTGACATGGCCCTAGCCTCTCAACTACTTCCATGACTTTAAGAAATACAAAACAAACTCCAATATGCTTTAAAATCTCAAGTCTCTACCTCCAACTCAAATGTTTCCTCTGCATTCTATTTCCCTTATTTACAAATTTCAGTTTCCAAGCTGTAAAAATCCAAGAACATACATAAAAGAGCCTAAAAATACTGAGAGAAACATGGTGCTCTAAGAGATGACAGGCTTAACAAGACCCAGCCGAGGAAGAGGATTTAAAATCATATTCCTTACGGAAACAAAGGGGTGTGTGCTGAGTCCATTGCTTTTCAGTGGGCCCATAGGATTTGAGCCCCACCTCCATCCCCATTTAACCACTGTGTTCATTGTAAGAACAAATTACAATGTCTAAGGATTATTACACAGAATGTATCAAGGTGTATGAAGTAATAAATATAAGATTTAATACTTTGTAGAGTCCGTAGTCATTCACGGGGGTTATTATTGTTCTAGGATCTCCATCCTGAGGTTTTAAGTTAGCCTTTGCATTTTGACACTTTCCTGTTTTCTGCTTTCAACAAGTTGTGTTACTGTGAATAATTACTAAAAGTTCCTTACCTTTTTCCATTTAATTTCATGACTGGTATTGAGTAATAGTCTTTGTATCCTGAATCTTCTGCAAATGTATTAGCAGCACAATCCCGTATTTTTTCTAAATTGTTCTAGAATACAAGTTATGTTACGAAAAAAAAAATCTTTAAACAAATCTAAACAATTTTAAGACTTATTTTAGATGAAATTTTATACCTGTAAAGGACAAATTTTTAATAAAAAATCCCAAGTGACCCTGGTAATAACTGAATGTATCCAATCCCTAATTTGGATTAAAGAGGAAAATTTTTTAAAAAGAATATAATATGGAGAAGGTAGAAAAACAATGACAATTGAAATGTATTATGTTTTCCAGATGAATTTTGTTCTCAAACTCTAGAGGATCTCTGTTCTAATACTAATCTTTGAGAAAAATGGAAGAATATGTAGTTAATGTTCAGGGATTTCTACCGTATTCTTCGGTTAACTATTCTAGGGCAAATGTGGTCCATTAGAAGTCTGTAAATTCTGCAAGGATGATAGTTGTGCCTAGCTTATTTATCATTTTATCTCTGACATTTAACACAAGACCTTAGATATACTTGCACTTAATTCATATATGTTATGTAATGTTTGAAGAAATTAGTGAGTTGTGAAGATAATCATTTGGAGAGTTGCCTAGTGCCTGTACCAACAGAGCCTCTTTCTGGTTGGAGAATAGGATAAAAGAGTTGTGAAATGACAAACCATTTCAGGAACAATAATAATTTAAACCTTAAAATCTTCCAAAGCATTCTCGACTGAAGGAGTGCTGATATCAAATTCAATTCCTCCATGAACATGAAAATACTGATCCTCTTTGTAGTGAAAATTCTGGCATTTAAAATCTCGTCCATAAATAAATGGAGGCAATTCTCGCTCTGTCTTGACCTTGTCATCTCCAAAAATGAAAACAAATTTTTGTTTAAAAATTGGATAACAAAAAAAAAAAATTGGATAACAGCATATAGGCAATCATATTTTTGAGGTCTAAATTCTCTTTCTCATAAAGTGAAAAAATTCTATGTGAAATGGAAATCTTGGCAATTACAGTCTATTTATTCATGCTCTTAATGTATATTTTAAATATTAAAATATATTTATATCATACATTTTGGTCTTTTTTTGTAGTTTCATTGTACAGACATTTCAAAAGAATAATCAAAACATTATTTTACTTATTGATTACTATATATGAGCTCAAGACTAATATTTTACCCCCAATTATCAGAAAAGATTTGAAACTCTGTGCCGTGGAGAATTTTTGGTTAAATAAACAAAAGTTACCTGAGCTAGTTAAGGAAAAGAGAGACACTATAAAGAAAAAGGTGGGTATCTCTCACATGACAAAAATAATCAGCCCATTTTTCTGGAAAGTAATGAAGCTACACATATGACATTTATTTTGAAAAATAATTTTCTAAAATCCTGGCAAGGATCAGGTTTATTCAATATTTTGACTTGTTAGCAGAATATAGCTTCATCAATATAAGGTATATAATATATTTTGAGAAATGCAAAAGGTCTAGAAAAGTACAAAGAAAAATATAACACCTTAATCTCACCACCTGGAAATTAATTATTAATATTTAGTCATATTTGTTTCCAATAATTTAAATAATAAGACATTACAGATATAGCTAACATCCTCTTTAAGCATATCAGTTCCATACACATGACATTCTCCCCACTCCCATCCTGGACAAGGGCTGTCATGAGTGCATTTTTAAATAGTTTACAGATATGGATTATAATCTTCACTATCATAATTCTCATGATACAAATTTTCATTAAATGACATAAAATTTCTACTGAAAAGTTGCCATCTGAATAGAAAGCCCATTATAATAAGCCTACAAGTTTGAGCACCAGTGAAAATACACAAAATGTGTGCTAATCTGGGTGGGAAGAATAGTCTGCTCTGCATTCCTGTCAAATTCCACGTAAACATGGTCCTATTTTAGCTCTCTATTCTCTTACATTTGTCTATTTCTTTGTTATAATACCAATATATTACTAAAGTTTTTAATATGTTTTCATCTTTTTTTCAGAAATGTAAGAGCATTCATGATCTTTTACTGCTCCATATTAATCTCAGAATCAACTTCTAAACTTTCATGAAAAACACAATAGGGATGTTGAGTAGAAGCGCACTGAACTTATAATTTGAATGAGATATAATATAGTGTTGTCCCATCGTGAACATAGCATATTTCCCTATTTTCTCAGAACTCATTTTAAGTCTTTCAACAGTCCTTATAATTGATATAAATACATACCATGTACTGTGTGAATATACCAAGTATTTTTAATTACTTTGGAGACATTACAGTTTGCTTTTTATAACAGGCTACAGCTTGGTTACATGCTTGGACCCACATACTAGAAACAAAATTGAATTTACATATAAGTTCAATATATATCTACATTTTATATATAATTTTTGGTGATACTCTTACCTGAAAAAGGCTGAAGCAGACTACTTAAATATGGAACTTTCATCTTCTTTTTTAAACTCAGTAGAAATGGAGTCAGAAAACATATTAATTTTAGGTATCCTATCCCTTTCCTGATTTCTTTTTTCTTCTCAAAGTGTTTTTGAATAATCTTTTTTTGAAGATATAACCTTTGCTGTAATCTCTGGTAGGTACAAATGTCAAGATAATCCTGATTATATCTTACAGCATTAGTAAGCCAATAGGCTGTTTCAAATATAAAAACATTTTCACACTGTTGAACTTGTGTGGTACTGAATGTCAACTTCAGTAGAATATTTTCAGCATGTTTCATAAATACAGCTTTTTCTTCAGGGCTATTGGGATTATATGTTGGATCTTCATTCATGTCTTCGTCATAGATGCCATCAAAGTCTGGATCCTTTGTAATATCTATCAAACCTTCACAGTAAAAAAGAAAGATTTTAGGTTGTGAAAATTTCTTACTTGGTTTCTGGATAAACAGAGTAGATTGAAGACAGGGTTTCATCTTGAAATTCTACCGAAATGACAGCAAAGGGATAATGAAATGCCAATAAAATTGTCAAAGAATAAAAGCAGATAGATACGTGGTAACTAAGCAGAGTAAAGAAAGATGGAAGTGTGCAGAATTAAAAAGAATTGATTTTCATTCTCTTTGGAGAAATACAACACCATGGAAACATAATAACATAAGTCCCATCTTTAATCAAAGAAAATATGGAAGAACAAGAAATGTGATCTTCCTTTAAGCAGAGAATCAGCTTCTTACTCGGGCATAAAGTATATTTGCTTTTTCAGGTCCTATATTACATATTTCTTCTTTCTGATGATAACAGAAGCTAAACATATACAATAAATAACTTTCCTACCAACTAATCATGATGAAACAAGAATTGAAACTTGATTTTACTCTATATTATGAATGACAATTTTTATATTACATTTTCTTCCCATTTATGATTAAATTAAATTGTTTCTTGTTGTCAAATTGTCTTTTTAAAGATATTTACAACCTTAATCAAAGCTTGAGAAAACAGCTTAGAACCGTAAGCAAACTGGATAATATGACCAGACTTTTGGTGTGCTCTATGCTCCACTGCTGTTGCTACCATTTTTTAAAGGTGGTGTTTGCCGGTGGTTTTATACAGTGCAAAGGTATTAAAGAGGTGAAGTTTAACTTGGCCTCAGTGATTCCCAGTAGTCTTCCCTCCCAAAAAAATAGTTGGCCTCCCGCAGAGTTCCTTGGAAATTCACGGTAGCACAGTGTTTAAGGCAATCACATGGTCAGTTGCAAGGTTTGAACCCAGTCTCGAAGTCGAGAGGAGGTGCTGTTTCCCCAAATGTGAAATATGAAATAGCAAGTCTCGCCACTGTCTTGCCACCATACAGCGGCAACTATAAGGACTAAGCTGAGAGCACAGGGTTAGAGCCAAATTTCCATGAGTCACACTCTATATCAGACACCTTTTGTTCCCTACCTCACTTCCTCCCAGACCATATTTTTCATTCTAGCTGTCATTGCATGGACCAGCTCCACACAGATGTAACCTGACTGCACCACGTGGCCCTTACTTTTGGCCTGGGGTTTCTCTGCCACTGCTGTGTTGGACTCCTGACGGAACCCATTCCACCATTCTGACGGATGAACAAATCTGCATGAGGGAGTTAACTCTCATGGAACCTTCGACTAATGAAGGAGAGAAGCCAGGGAAAACATGCCCTCCTCTTCCATCCCTCGGGCTGACAATCCTGAAGCGTATTCTATGTGACTCCCCAGAGAGTCCCAGCAAAACCGTCCCTAATTATTCAAGTGATGAAAGCTCAACAGCATTATCCTTGGACTGATGACTTCTCTTTTTCTATTCACTTTTCCTGTCCCTCACTCCTGTTCCTTGGAGTCATTTCACATAAACTACTCTGACTTAAGCCCTCATTTCAGGCCCTAATTTGGGGGGTAACCTAGGCTAATACACTTTGCACTTGTATGCTGGTGTTTGACCCTGTATATCCTTAAGCATGCAGCATAAAAGTCCCACCTTCTAAGAGTCCAGGTCCCTTTCCTGGAATCTGATGCTTGGCCCTGCAGGATTTCATAGTGATGCTCTAGATGTGGTGCATGATGGGGAACCTGTACCTATTCCTGCTGCTGCCTCTGGGAGTTTCCCCCTGAAAACTCCGCTCCAGCACATCTCAAGTGTGTGCTGCTTGGTCATTTACAATTGTTTGCACTATACCTTTGTTACAGTGCCTGAAGCATATTGATGCTGCTGGTTCTTCAGCAGACTCCTTAAGTGTGGTGGAGGGAGAAAAATATCTCTATCCCCATATGATGCTCTTCTTTGATTGTCCGGCAGCCAATATTACAAAGTGCTTTAGTGTAACATACACAGCACTTTTCCCAAGGCACATGGTGGTAGTGACTGCCACTGAAAGATTTCCAGCCTCATTCATATTCAGTGAAAAAGGGATTATAGACAGAGAGAGCAGCCAGAAGGCAGTTGCAGTATGTAAGGCTAGAGAAAAGAGTGTTCTGTATCAGGGTGTTGTAGTTGAGATAAAGCAAAGTGGATGATTTTGAGATATTTTAGTGGTAGAATCATAATAGTCAAGACATGAATTCCTATCCAGAAAAGGAGAATTAAGTCGAAATGTCTGGGACTGATATTTAGTTACGTATCAATATGGCCACATTGTTAAAATATTGAAATCTTCCATATTGTGTGGTAAATTAAATTGCTACAGCCCTGAGCTCTTTGAATGCCTCCCTTCCCTGGGATAGCCTAGAAAGCTCCATGATCCAGCAAAGGGTACATATGACAAGCAGGAGGTCTCTGAGATCCTGTTCCAGCATTATTGCTGATGTCTGTTCTGATTGGCCAGTGCTCATGCTGTGCTGGTGGTTAATTATTTTGAATATCACCCCTGAAAGCGTAAGCCATGGAAGACAGACAACTTTAGTCTCTGGGTGCTCCCCAACTCCACCTACAGCTTGATTAGAATGTTTCTATGTGTCTCTGAGCTCCTCCACCAGGAGCACCACTGTGAGGCACCACTCATAGAGGGTGGCCTCAGATATGACAGACAGCTACATTCAGTAGACCAGATGTTGGGCCACAAAGTTGCTTGATATAACTGATTTTATCATCAACTAAGTAGGAGCCCTTTGTCCGTAGATACAAAACAGGACACGTGCTCCTTCCTGCCCTGGCCATCTCTTTTCTTACTATTGATGCTCTCACTGGATGATCCAAAGGCTCTTGTGACTTTAACATATGAATGTCTGAATCCTCAATGTGCACCTCTAACCCGGATTACTCTCCAGAATTTGACTTGTATAATGGAGTTTCCACCTAGATATCTGGATCTAAAAAGGGCTCATTGTTTCTTTACCAGTCAATCTGTCAGCTCTGGCTTTTGCTTTGCTTGACACATGCTAGACTGGAATGATGGTTCATTAGTCCCACCTCCTTTCTGATGAGAGTCTCAAAGTAATCTTTGTAAAAAGGGAAGAAAAGCAAACACAATTTTTGTCAGGATTGCCAAAGCTCTAACGTTGTTAAAAACCACCATCCAATCGTGCTGATCTTTAACCTCCATGGAGCTCAGATCTTCACAAAGTTCCTGGCATCATCTCAATCAAGAAGGGCAAATGGTGTAGCTTAGTTTATAGACACATCTTGGCCAATGCAAGTAGGCAGAAACATTATCTGGCTTGTGCGATATTCCCTACTGTCTTCCAGTGAGCAGTGAATAGATGACTAGACAACTTCCAGGATAGAAGAGTCATCAACTACTTTATCATCTTTGACATCAAAATGACATCTTAATTTAGATACATTTTATTTATGTGACCTCAACTAGCCTTGGAGGTCCTAAACTACCAGAAATGATAGCACTTCTGGTTGAACGCTAACAAGTGTTTTTAAGACTTTGACCGTGCCATATTCTCTTCAACAATGCATCTGCATGTGCCAAAGTATCAGTACTCTTTAAGAGGAACTACCAGACCAGTCAAGGGAATGCAGAAATTAATGGAATTTACTAGACATTACTGGCAACACTTTGCATTACTTCACCCTAATCACCCCAAGGACCTGAACAACAAGAAGAGATTTTTTGGTTCCAGTTACAGCTATAATCTTTTAGAAGACAGTGATCCTTCAATCGTAGGTACTCTGCACCTATCCAGTGACATTAGTTGATTCCACCAACATCACAGACTAATTCTCACCCAGAGGGGGAGAATTTCTGCCTATACTCAATACTCTTGGAGTCTGCTCTCAACAGAAGTTGATTACGTTGCATAGAAATGAGAGCTATTAGCTATCTAAACTGTCTTTGAGACACAGAGGTACCATCTCCAAGAGATGGTACTGCTTGCTGGTACACACAAAAGCTACAGAGGTGAAACACATCTGGAAACCCAACCCATAGCAGGTGAGTCAGGCTGCCTTAGTGTCATCAAGCAAATCTTATTCCCAGGCATTTGAACTTCACAGAAGTCTAGCCACAGATACAGTAAATAGCAAATGAACACTTCTGTGGTTCAGGTCCTAACCAAGCTTCAGAAGGTGACATTGAAAAAAATTAATTATTAATTATTGAAAAGATAGACTCTTTATAATTCAAAAAATCTCTTTCAAGAAACATTGGCTAAATACATAAAACTGAGCCACAGATAAATTACTTTTAAATTTTAAAAAAAGGCTTCTAATAAAAATAAAACAAATTAAATTCTCTTACCTGCTGAACTAAACTCTGCAAAAATATCTCTATTTGTTTGAGGCTTCCCATCTGGATCAATGTCCATGATGGTACGCCACAATTCAGAGAATCTAGCTCGTTTTTCTTTGGGCATATATATTCCATGCCATAGTGCCTTCAACATGTAGTCAATATTGATCAGAATTTGCCCAATTCTGGTATCATAATAAGCTGGAGGTAATTGACAAGAAGAACTCTGATCATAATTAGCTTCTAAACTGATTGAAGGAATTTGATTTAAGCAATAAATTCCAACAGCCAATTCCCTTATGATTTGATGGACTTCTCTATAGTCTAAGAGGGCAGTAGGGTCTACAGGAGTCAGCAGGATTGCTGTGGAGAAGGCTACGCTGTTTATTTGACTCATAATTCCACACGGGATGTCTAGTTGAGAGTGGACATCTTCTTTGGCAGACAACCAGCTAACTAGTGCAGTAGTTAGCAACTCTTGTACTTCACTCCGATCATATTTTTCAAAAAAAGCAGAAGCATTTCTCTGTACTGCTAAATTCTCCAGGTAAGTTTCTTCATCTTGAATTTGATCAAATCTAGGTGCTCCTTTTTTGGGCAATCTTAACATTTCTAATTAATCCTAGTATGTCCTTTCTGAAGTTTCTGCAATGAATAAAAAGGAAAAGACAAGCAATAAAATTTACCATGGTAATGAAGCTGAATTTCTCAAGAAATAAATCTGTACCTTTCATCTTTATCACATTAATTGTTTCATGGTCAAACATTATATTTTTTCAATTAAAAATTCTTTTTCAATTAAAAATTAAAAATTTTTTTCAATTAAAAAATTTTTTTAAACGACATACATTATATTTGTTTCAGGTGTACAACATAATAATTTGATATATGTATATATTTTGAAACGATCACCATAATAAATGTAGTTAACATCCATCACCATACATAGTTACAGAATTTTTTTTCTTGTGATGAGAACTTTCAAGATTTTATTATCAACTATAGTTGCCATGCTATACATTACATCCCCAGGACTCACTTATTTTATAACTGAAGTTTGTACATTTTGACCCCCTTCACCCATTTTGCCCACCTCACCCCCTGCCTCTGGCAACCACCAATCTGTTCTGTTATCTATGCTTGGGTTTTTCCTTTTTTGTGTGGTTTTCCATAACCACTATTTATTGAGCATCTACTATTTGCCCAGCTCTTTATACACAATATTTCATTTAATTGGCCCCTCTGTACAGTGGTTCTCAAAATCTAGCCTGTGTTGAAATCACCTGCGGCTTGTTACGACAGATTGCTGGATCCTACCCTAGAGTTTCTGATCCAGTTGGCTGGAGTGGAGCCAGAGAATTTCCGTTTCTGAAAAAGTTATTTGCTTCTCGGCGAAATAGGCGCTGGGAGCCCCACTTTATAGATGCAGAAACGAGACTAGGAAGGTTACAGGATGGGCCTGAGGTTTCACACCTTCAGAATCAGAACCATCCCAGGTCTGTCCATCCTCAAGTTCAAGACCTATGCCCACTGGACACGGGAAAAGGGAAAGGACAAGGAAAGGGAAGAAACCAACTCTGAGATGATAGTTTGCTTGTCCAGGAGAGGGGAGCTGCGTCCACGCCAGTCCTTGGAGTATTCCCGGGGCCGAGGGCAGTGGTCGTTTTGAATGACCGGTCTCTCCTTGGGCCCGAAGCCAACGTCAGGAGCCCCGCGTGGGCGAGGGCGAGGGTAGCCACTGCAGGGAGGACTGGGAGGGACTCTCCTGAGCCGAGGGCCTGGGGAGGCCTGCTCGCCGCGCGCAGCCTCCAGGCTCTCCTGGGAGCCCGGGCCTTTGCTGAAGTCCCGCCGCCCCGGCGCGGGCCGAAGCCGTTGGTACCCGGGGCCTGGGACGGCGGGGCCGCGCCGCGAGGGGGCGCGCCTGTGCTTCCGAGGGCGGGGCCTCCCGCCGGTGCCAGGGATGCTCGCAGCGGCTTAGATTCCTCCAAGGCAGATGCCCTACCCCACCCCCACCCCCCCCTCCCCTTTAGAACTCAGTACGGACTGGGGCTCTGCGAACCGTGCATCTCTGTCATTTCCTACTTTCACTATTTGTCTACGAGAAAGCACACAGAGCGGCAGAGGCGAGGGCCCCAGGCTCTGAGGTAGTCCTGAGTTAGAATTCCACCTCTATCATCATTCTTTTACTCAACAAACATTTATGGAGCGCCTGTTATGAGCCAGGCGCTGGGGACACTGGAAAAGGGCAGCTGTAAAACCTCAAGGAGCTTACAGTTACGCAGATAATCATACAGCTGCATTTAAACAGTACCATAATGTAAGGTAATGACAGCACATGAAGGAAAGCTAACCTTCATGGGAAAGGCTGCCCTGAGGAAGTGATCTTTCAAGCTGAGCCTGATAGATGAGAAAGAGCTATCCAAGCAGAGAGTTGGAGAAGTAGCTTTCCAGGCATAGGGAACAACAGGTGATGAAGAACTGAGCTGAGGAGAAAGTTGAAATTTTTGAGAAACTGAACCAAACTGCATAGAGAACTAGAGAGATGTGGGCACAAAAATAGGATGAGGAGGTAGGTGAGGGCCAGACTATGAAGGCTGCTGAGTTAAAGATTTTGAACTTTATTCTAAGAGTTTACGCTAGATTGATGGCAGTAGAGGGCAGGTGCAGGCTTGAGTGGTGGTGGTGATCGTGATGGAGGGCTGTGGATGGGTTTGAGAAATAATGAGATGGTCTACTGGGAACAGATCGAATAGTGGCAGAGTTTAAAAAGAAGGTGGTCATCTAGGTGACACCTAAATTTCTGTCAGGAGCTATGGGGGATCAGGGCAAGATTAAGAGTTCAGTTGTACCTGTGAGAGAACCAAGTAGAGATGTCAGATGTGCCTTAGATATACAGGTCTTAGCTAAAAATGGCAGCTTGGGTTAGATGTATACATTCCGGCAGGCTTAGGGTAAATGAAGCCAGGGGAGTGGCTGAAATCACCACGGGAGAGAATAGATAATTGAGAACCCAGGATGGAGACCTGAGAAATTTAATATGTAAAGGTCAGGTGGAGAGGGTGGAGGCAGGAAAGAATACAAAAGCGAGCAGTCAGGAGAGCAGGAGGAAAGCCAAGACTGGTCACAGAAGCCAAGAGAAGAGAATGGCCAACTTCACTGGATGCTGCTCTAGGTCAAGGGAGATGAGAACTGAAACTTTCCCCTGAATTTAGCAACAGGGAGGGTTTTGGTCACTGTTTGAAGGCAGAATTTCTCTTATTCCAACCATGTCACTATCTTAGCTGCTGTGGAGGTAGTGAATATTAATAAACTTGTGATTGCTCTCCCAGATCAGGAGATGTCAAAAAGTCACTGCCTTCTTTAAGAGAGCTGCATGTTTGCACTTCTGAAGTATGAGCAATGTATGTAAATTCCTAAAATTTCTTTCCCACTATAATTAAAAGAATCAAAGTATGTCCAGATCCAGAAAGGGTGTCAGCCCTAACTGGGGATAGATCCCAAATGTGATCTTGCGTTATGGTGGTCATGACTGAATACTGTGGGTGGATGTCAGGTTGGAGTGAAGTTGAGTGACTAGGTGAAAAGGTGGAAAGGGTGAGTGTGGGTGGGAGGCAAGAGATGGTAAGTACAGGAAGATGTGGGACCAAGGATGTGCATTTTAAATTGGTATAGACTAGAACATTTTAAATGATTATACGAAGGATACTAGAGAAGAGGTTGAAGATACTAGAAAGACTAGTGTAAGGTTCCTGAAAGGCAGGAAGGGTTGGGATACAAAGAAGAGGTGGAGGCACAGCCTTTTTGATGGATGGATGCATATATTTCTCTTTCTAAAGGCAAGAAGGAAGAAAAGGATGAGTGCACACACAGGTAAGTTAGAACTTTTGGTGTTGTAAAGTTGAGCAGTTCTTAGCTGGATGACTTTGATTTCTCTGTGAAAAGCCGAGCTCATGAGCTGAGAATGGGGAAAAGAGAGGGAGGTTAGAGATCTGTGGGACAGGAGAATATTTAATATAGTCTTCAGAAGTTCTCAGAGGGGGACAGTGAGCTGCCTAAAGAGATGTACCACATGTCTCTCAGGAGTGTGAACCTCAAACAAATTGTTTAGCTTCTCTAAACCTTAGTTCTCTTATCTGTTAAATAACAACAGTAACAAATTGAGTTATTTCTGGATATAGCTACCATGAAGAGTCAATAAAAGCTGCCTTCTTTTAGTGCTGCTGGTGGGAATTTACCATGTAAGAGTTCAAAACAATGTTAATACCACAGTTTAAAATATCCAGGTTGTTCTTTCAAGTATAATCTCTTTCTCTGGAGTATCAATTTGATGAAATTGGTTGTATTACCCTACAAAGTAAAAATTCACGTAATGAATTTTACAGCCACATTATACGATAATAAAGCAGCAGAGTATTTTTTTAAATCACATTCAGTAAATGTTGTTACACTGTGAAATATTACGTTTTAATCTCTTTTTCAATAGAAAGGTTTTCTAAGGAAATGACTTGGAGCCTTCCACATTTATCAGATGCCTTTTCATTATTCTTTTCCATTTTTGCAATTCTGGATCCAAATTGCATGGCCCGTTTCGGCAGAAGAGCAGAGGTTGTTAGACCAAGTTCCACTGCCGCAAGACGCAAAATTAGTTTTTCACCAATTCCACGGGATAAAGTCAAGTTTGTCTTTTCCCAAACCGGTAGGGAATTTAGAAAGGAGACAACATTTTCATCCAGGAAAGGAAATCTAAAATAAAAAGTATAACTACTATTAAAGAAAAAAATTAATCTGTTGTGATTATTTCTTTTGTATTTTCTTCAGTATGCTTTTACAGTATAAATTTATTTTTGAGGGCACTATTTTTCTAGATTAAAAATATTCTAGTCATTTATACAATTTTATGGCTAAAATTTAATCACATTAAAAATTATTTCACAACACTTGTCTAATTTTAATACATATGCTAAAATAAAATATAAAGAAATTTTCCCTCAATAGATAAATTAAGCCTATGATGTCAAGAAATAATTTCAAATTGTTTCACAAGATATCTTTGGAGATGCCTTGAAAATAAGCACGGTCTTGAGTTAATTATTCAACCTGTGTCTGCTCTTTACTATCTAAAGATATTGAACTTTAGGGATACGAAACCAATATAGAAGGGCTCTACTCTCCTGAACTTGTGAAACATTTACTTATGGCAAAACGTTATGGTATCAAAATTGTAATTACATTTAAACTGCTTAAATGGCAACAAATTGGTGTAACAGGACAAAATATTAGATTAAAAAAACAACTTTCTGCTCTTTTGGCTTTCCTAATTTTCTAGCAAATTCTGTTCTTTTTTTTTGTTTAAAATACTCTAATCCTACCCCCTTCCTTCCCAATTCCTCAAAATGCAATACAATTACACTAGTGTTTCTATTTCATTACATTTCATTCTAACTGAAGTAGAGAGATCAGAAAGGGTAAAGGCATTTGTTATACAAAATATTTTATAAAAATTAATTAATTGTGAAAGCAAATTTAAATAAGAGAAGCTAATAGATTACAGATAATATGTATGCCAAAATTCATAATAAGTAGGTTTAAATCTAGCAACTATAATGGTATTTGTTAAATTACAATTCTGATTTGCTGTTTTAAACATCCTTCACATCCATTTTTACCCAAGGATGTCATGGGGGCGGGGGGGGGGGGGTCTTTTTTTTTTTTGGCTGCACCATGCAGCATATAGGATCTTAGTTCCCCAACCAGGGATCAAACCCACACCTCCTGCAGTGGAAGCGCGGAGTCTGAAACCACTGGACCGCCAGGGAAGTCCTGGGGGTCTTTAGAATTAACTGCTTTTCCTGAATAAAATAAATTCCCTTTTCTCTGACCTAGCTGAAATAACGGACTGAATTTCTCTTTCTCTCTCTCATACACATATACCCTTCAAAAGGAAAACATTTTACACACTTTGTATTGTGGCAGTACTTATTTCTTTATAATGAAATTTTGAAAATTATGATAATTTTACATGTCAGAACTGGCAACACAGCAATGACAAGGTAGAGACAAGAAACAATGAAGTCTCAGAGTTCGTGTATTATGATGCTCCAATTCCCAGGAAGCTTATTTGGACTCCTTGTTCTTGCATGCTCGTACCCTTGTAATAAAACCATCACTTAATAAATTAACCTACTTGAACAAATTTCTGCTTTTTATAATTAAATGAAACATATTTTATCCTTAATGCTTTAAAAAGTTGTATTCAGGCACTTTACTATCATCAGAAATATGTTGTAGGTAAACACAAACCCCTAAGATTGAAAAAGAATATATACATGAAAGTGGCTTGATCTCTGAAACTTTCAGATAATCTGCAACATATGACTAAACTGTGTTCAAAAAACATATGACAGAGGGGAATCCAGTACCGGAACCACCATTTAAATCAGTATGGATCTATACAGGCATACCTTGTTTTATTGTGCTTCATAGATACTGTGTTATTTATTTATTTTTTTTACAAACTGAAAGTTTGTGGCAACCCTGCGATGAGCAAAGTCTATCGGTGGTGCCATTTTTCCAACAGTATTTGCTCATTTCACGTTTCTGTGTCACATTTTAGAAATGCTCGCAATATTTCAAATTTTTCATTATTATATTTGTTATGGTGATATGTGATCAGTGATCTCTGATGTTACCTTGTGATTGCTTTTTGTTCTGTATTTTAAAATTAAGATATATATATATATATTTTTTAGACATAATGTTTCTGCATACTTAATAGACTACAGTACAGTGTGAACATAGCTTTTGTATGCACTGGGAAACCAAAAAATTCACATGACTCGCTTTTTTGCGGTGGTCTGGAACTGAATCTGCAATATCTCCAGGTATGCCTGTACATACAGAAATGTCTGTAGAGACAAAGTCAGGCTCTGTAACATTGGAGGAGAAAGCCTGGGGGTAGGACTATGCCCTTATTGGGAGGAAAGCAAACATCTGAAACAAAACAAAGACCCTTAAACACCTTCTTCTCAGTATTTCACTACCTCAAGTTTTACAGTCTTTCACTGTAGTCTTAAAAGCAATCATGTCATTGTATCATATTTGAAAATTTCTGAAAAGCCATTTCTTGGAGAATGAGTTCTGGAAAAACTGTTCCTCTGGCTCTTCTCCAGCTTTGCTTCTGACTGACTGTGTTTGTAATATAAAGCCAAGATATTGCTGCTACTGTTATTCATTTGAACAAGTCTCCAAAGAAAAAGGAACCTAAAAATCTTTTACAGTCTATTGTCTTTACAAGATTACCCCAAAACCCTCAGATAGATGATAGGAATTACCTTGCTTCTTTTCCATGATCACCAATAACTCTGTCATCACGACCAAGATTTCTAGAAGAAATTCGACCCAGTTCCATCTCGATTTCCTTATTCAGTCCTTCCAGCCCGTGTGTCTGGAAGCGGACACGATGACGAGAATAACCTGCGAGCTGCTCATCTGCACCAATTCCAGTAAGAACTACCTATAAAGGTTTAAAGAAATCCATATAAAAAATGTTATCTACTATACAGTAAGGAAAATAACTAAGATAAAAGTCAAGCTTAAAAAATGATAACCCCAAAGATAACATTTTCAGAGAAAAGCCATAAGGCAAAGTCATAAAATAGTAAAATAGGCCCAATTTTTACAAAGTCATATACTTTGTGTTGTAGTTTAAATGCAACTGAAATACGCTATATTCTTGCAACTTAAATGCTAAAAGCTTTAAGGGTCAAAGTTAGGTCTCAGAAATCCTGAGTAGAAATACCGTGTCATACCTTTGCACTACTCTGATATGGTTTTGCTTCATCTTGGGTCACTAACCAACCAACTCCTCCAGAAGCAAACCAGACTGCACAGCCAATGCTGTCATCCAACACGGTATCCAAGGGCTGAATTAAGTGGGATATTCGAGTTCGTCTTAATCTTTGCAGTTCTTCCAGAGAAACATTAATTTCAACAAAATTCCAAATCCGGGAAGGGTTGGCAGCTTGTAGTTCCTTTAGCCCTGCTCTTCCTGTGATTCGATCTGGTACGTTGAATTGTTCACCAGCATTAGCAGCAGCAGCAGCAGTGACATTTTTAGAGGATTCTTCAGAGGGTTTTTCACAATTATTTTTCTCTTTTCTCCCTTTTTTGTTAAAACCAGCTGGTATAGTCTTTTCCTTAGTCATGAAAGCCACATTAAGAAGATCAACTGGTTCATCTAAAGGAATATGACGGTCAGCAAGCACTGCGATAACCATGGAATCAATTCCCCCAGAAAATAGGATTGCAACATTTGCTTTCCTATTACTAGTTTTCAAAACTTCACTTTGTGTCGGGTTTTCATCCCTAGGTAAACACAAGACACGTCTCTTGACTGCGATACTCAGGACATCAATGAACTGCTGAACTACTTCCTTCATGTGTCCATCAGTAAGAAAGACCTGAAGGGTCTCTCTTGACGGTGGGACGCTGGAAATGCTACTGCAATGGATCTCAAATGCGGCTTGTGGCAAAATCATATTTAAAGGGACAACAGGTTCTTTGAGATACAGTTTGGCTTCATTTGCTGCCACTGATACAAATGTTGGCAAATCTGCTGAAATTTGAGTTAGGCTATTAACACATTCTTTGATAACATCCTCCCTAGAGTTATATTTCCAAGGATACAATTTTAAAACAACAGATTTGGAAATGGAAGTAGACTTTAGATCAATTCTGAAAATTCCAGATGCTGGAACTTCTTGCCACTGATTGGGCACTCCAGACGTTTGGGTGCCAACTGAAGAGAGGCAGAAACTCTTGCCCAAACTACTAAAATGCCAAAGCAAGCTACGACGACCAAAAAAATCCCTACCAAACCACAAAGAATGACTAGATGCTTGATAATATATAAAAGACCAAGGACCTTGGACCTTTGAGAAGAGTGACAAAATATCAGATTCATTCTTACAAGAGGAAAGATAATTAAACATTATTTGCGTATCATTCTCTTCAGCTTCAACCTTTATTCCACTAAAGACTTCTCCATTCCACAGGAATACATTGCCTCTTTCATCTTCCACAGGCTGGGCAGTCAACACACCTCTTAAGTGAAGGACATGACCAGAAAATAAACACTGGTAGTTAATATTAGACTTTAACAACTGTTTACTACTATTGGGTCCCCGCCGTTTAAGATTACACAGTAAATCCTCTTTCAAATCTTTGTTGAAATGCTCAACAGAAAAGCTTACTGCACAACAAATGCCACACATTGCTATGTAAAATCAAGTTGACTATTTCTTGATTTTGGTCTTCTCTGAGTTTTCTATTTCTTGGTATTCTTTCCTCAGCTCATCCAATATATCTGTGGGGGAAGGGAGAAGACATACTAAGTGAAATAAAAATTCTTGAACCTTTACCTAGTAATTCAAAGGGCAAAACAGGTTATTTTCCAAGATCAAAACATATGAGTATATGTACTATGTTAGTTTGAATAATAATTTACAACAGGCTTCTAATGAAGAATGTTTAGTACTTAGGGAACTCGTTTCTGTTTGTTAAATGTTTACTTTGACCCAGGCATGGGGCTATGCACATTAAATATACATATTATTTTATTTAAATCCCGTAAGACTTTGGAGGCTCAAAGTGATTCACTCAAAACCACAAAGGTAGAAAGTGGTAGAACACTATTTCATACCTAGATCTGTCTAAAACTCTAAAGCTTACGTTAATTATTATCGCTTCCTAACACATCTTATATTTTTAAAATTTGATTTTATTTTTACTGTTGACTCATCCTTGGAAGGCTAACTTGAAAAAAACCAAACCACTGCATTAATTTTATTAACAGGTATACCACCATCCCATCTTTAGGTATATGTTTAAACATTCAGATGTAGACAGATATATGTGTAAACATTCAGATGTAGACAGTATAATTTAGGCACCATCATGAATTTCTACAGAAAGCCCACAAAAGAATTTCTGTGTGTTTCTATATAATGTATCAAAAAAAACTTACTTTTGCTTTCAGAAAGCATTTCTGTTCGGTCTGCAAGAAAGAATATGTCGCTGTTCTGTTGCTGCCTATATACTTTCTGCAAAACATAATTTAGGCTAATATCATGATTTATTCTAAAAAGTAGATGTCAAAACTCTGAACCTTATTATTGCTTATTCTTGAACTTCAGTAACATGTTCAGAACAATACCTTAGCAAATACAGATAAACAAACAGAACTCACCCATTATCCAACTATCTAGAAATTGCTACCATTAACACTGAGGTAAAACTCTTTTTTCTCTGCATATACTATAATACCATTTTTCTTTAGTAATATTTCAGTTTATTTGGTCATTTAAGTATTACCAACTTTTCACCATTATAAATCAATGTTGAGATGAATGTCTTTGTACCTAAATTTTTGTGCACTCTCATGATACTTTCCTAGGTATCAATTCCTATAAATAGAACAGCTGGATCAAAGTGTTACATAGCTTTAAGACTTTGATACATTATGCCAATTTGCCCTCTAGAAAGTTTGTATCAATTGTACCTTACCTTCTAATATTCCCCTTATCAGAAATGTCTAACATGTCAGTTATCAAGTAATCTCTACAATGCTTTAAAGGGCTCAAATCATTTAACTTTAAAATATATGTTTTGGCAGTATAACGACCCATGAAACAGCAGCTTGCTTGTTTGTGAATACATTAATGGAAATGGAGTTAAATAACCATGTTAAAGATTTGGAAGCTTTGAGTAAAAAAACCTGGGGTGGGGGGGGAAGGAAGGGGAAGCATTTATCTTTTTTTTTTTTTAAACAATTATTCACATTCACTTGAATAGTTTCTACTCTTCTCAATAGATTTAAAGTTCATTTATTTCAAAAGAAAACACCAATTCAAGTATAAAATAAATACCATTAGTGACTATGGCTCCAAGATAACATAGTACAATTAGTATCATTTGGTTCAAAGGTAATGTCAATTGCATATGATGGGGAAAAAATTATCAACAGCTATGGTTAATATGTAGATATCTATATATGATATATATTAAAAAATCATGGACACTTCACTTTTGCAATTTAACTAAAAAGATGCTGAAACCTTGTAAATTTTAATATAATATGAATCTTATATGTAGTTCTTATAACTTTTGTATATAGTTAATAAGATATAATCAAACCCTCCCACATACTGTTCGGAATAACTCTAATAACTCACCCTGTTCTTCTTCAGGTTAGAAAGTTCATCCACAACAATTTTTTGTTCTTTGATCTATTAAAATAAGAAAACATTCTTAAATCAGAGGTTATCAAAGTATGCTCAATGAGGGCCCTTTAAAATTAAAGACATGGGATAAGTATTGATTGTCCAAATGGGCAGTCTGTGAATATATAGATTCTTTTCAACAGCAGCTGTGTGGAAGTGCAGGTGGGGGAAAGCTGAGGGAAGAAACAGTGATTAGACTTACAAAGTGTTAGACGGCTCACTGAGCCAAGACAGGGTGTTGGTAACCAGCATTCATATTCAGGCAAGAGCCATAGTTACTAAGTAAGACTTACATCTTTTATTTAAAATAGAGAATGTACCAAAAAAAAAAAAAAAGACAGTATGCACCAAAACCCAAAAGTAATACCAAGTTTTCAATGATTTCTTTTAAATTATATTTTAGCTTTAAATAAATAAAACCAAATGGAATGAAGAGTGGGTTACTCCCCCACCCCATTCCCATGCTTTTCATGATTTATGTACTAAATGGTACAGCCAGACATTCAGAGGAAGCAAGTAGCACCAAGTGCCCTACCTGGGGTAGTACGACCCAACACTTTCCATCTTTGCTTTACATCTCAAAGGTTAGCACAGGGCTGGCACTGTCAACTAGGTCTCACTTTGTATTAGTAGAAGAGGGCTCAACTAAGTGGAAACTAAGTTTCTTTTAACTCTTTTCAGTAATGGTAGCTATATTGTGAACATGACTGATTACATAGTATCACTAGAGCCTCTAAAAGCGTATTTTATAATTTTGGCCTACCTGGGAAGCCTCAAGGATCTGTCATACATCAGTATAAGTGGCATGCTATGGTAGTAATCAGAATGGGCTGTGTGTGGTTTGAAAACTCATTCCTCACAGATGTGTACCCTCCTGCTCTCCAGCTGACGGTCACTGTAGTAACTGACTAGAGAATGAGTTGAATTCCAAGACTGAATTTGCACAACCCCATTGAAGCTTACGTTTGAACAGCACTTTCCCATTCATTTTAGGAATGGCAGGTATACTTTAGTACTTCAGACAAGGAAACTGTGATAGAGGGATTAGAGACTTGCCCAAGATGCCACTGTCAGTTTGAGACAGAACCAAAGTATTATCTAGGACATCTATTACCTCAAAGGCTATAGCCATCCTCATCTCAAATTTATTTTTAAAGGCTTTTTTTTTTTTTTTCTCCTGCTTATGGCAGTTAAGATTTATATTATACTGGTTCCCTTTTGGGGGGGGGAGGGGCAGAAGAGTGATAATCAGATACCTGTTTCAGGAACGTAGCTCTGGCCAAAGTGAAGGACATACTGGAAGAAGGTAACAATGGATGAGGAGAGGCCAGTTAGGAAACCTTTGCAGGATTCCCTACGGTAGATGAAAGTGGCTGGTTTAGGATGGTTAAGAGTGTGCACGGTGATAAAGGGACATATTTCACATGGGCCTCAAAAATAAAACTGATAGGACTTCCTGATGTACATAAAGGTTGGCTCCCACGTTACTGGCATGGACAACTGGATGGATGGTGGTGACGTTTTCTGAGACAGAGAATACAGGCAGCAGATCTAAGGTGAGTGGTATTTCTAAAAGTATTAAAAGAGCACACAGAAAAAAACCAAACCAGGCTCCTCCTCATCAGGGAGGACGCCCACACCCTTTCTCTCTGGGTGGGCATCACTGCCTTGCTTCTATCTTAACTAAACAAACTTTCTCTGTGTGCTCTCCCACTTGTTGTGCTATGTCTCTAATAATAAACTTTGTACCTATTTTTACAGTTTCGCCTCCGTGAGAAACGCATTTTTCACTGGGGGCAAGAGCCAGGGATTGTGGTGGCCAGGATTCCTGGTTTTCATCCAGGCTCCCCAGGTTCAATTCCTGGGCAGGGAATTAAGATCTCGCATCATGCCATCACTCACTGCTGCCTCTCCAAGATCAGATGGTGCCGAAACCTGGGAGTTAAAAGAGATAAAGAAGCTCTTCTCCTCAAGTTATTTATGGTTTACAACAATTTGGTAACTTACACCTGTGGGTAAAATTAAAACATTTATCTTTCTCTCTACCCGCTCCCTCCTGAGATTGGAAACTCTTAGGTTCCCAGCAGCATTATCAGCTCCTCTACGCTGGGGACAATTAAATCATACTAAGGATAATCAGTCTAGTTACACTAAAAAATTGGGGCAAATGCCTTACGAACAATGCCAATATATAATTTCCCTGAAAGATAAGGATTGGTACAGAACAGACTAAGTCAGATAACCTGGGTATATACTGGGCAACACCTAATGGAAGTTCTTGACTTAAATTCTTACTTATGACCTTACTAGTACTGCTAGCTATATTGTTTTCTATATTGCCTATTTTACAAAATTGTTGCTAATTACATTACCAAATGTGTGACTGAGCCTCTGATAAAATGATGATACATAGTTCCATATGAGATCAATGATTGTAATAGTGTAACTCTAAATATGGGAAGAAGCAACAAGAGGGAATATTTACCTGGACCATAAGGGATTAGTAAGACAGGTGGTCCAGAGGTTTTTGGCTACTGTTAACAGGGCCTAGTCCAGTAACACCACATTGAGTGGCCTGTCAACGAAATCTTTGCCAGACCCGGGAATGAGCATTCCTAGCACCGTGGGACGAAATGGTCATGAAATGCCCCCCAAACCATGGTTAAACTTATGTCCATGAAGGGGCCCTGCCGACTGGTAACTGACACCTGCCATCTACCTCTACAAGGACTAAATCATGGCCACTGCAGTTGCTGACCTTCAACACCCCCTGAAAGGAGTTCAGGGTGGAGATCAGAAATGAGGCACTCTGGGGGACTTCCCTGGTGGCGCGGTGGTTAAGAATCCACCTGCCAATGCAGGGGACATGGGTTCAACCCCTGGTCTGGGAAGATCCCACATGCCGCGGAGCAACTAAGCCCGTGCACCACAACTACTGAGCCTGCGCTCTACAGCCCACGAGCCACAACTACTGAGCCTGCGTGCTGCAACTACCGAAGCCCGGGAGCCTAGAGACCGTGCTCCGCAACAAGAGAAGCCACTGCAGTGAGAAGCCTGTGCACCGCAACAAAGAGTAGCCCCCACTCGCCGCAACTAGAGAAAGCCCGCGCGCAGCAACGAAGACCCAACACAGCCAAAAATAAATAAATAAATAAATAAATATTTTAAAAAAGAAAAAGAAATGGGGCACTCTGTGCTCTGGGAAAAACTGGTAGGACAGCCCTTCAGATAATCAGATATTTTCAGAAAAAGATTTTATGAGCCCAAATTCTTACATCTTCTCATACCTAGGAAAACACTAACATCGTTAATGGTAACATCTGCTTTGGCTATTAAGGAGAAAATTTTCAGACCAATAGCACCTGTTATCTATGTGTTAATACCACATTAAAAGTTAAAACCTACTTAAATGAAACTAGACAATTGGCTACCTGGCTACAAGTCACCCCAAAGCGTCAGGTTCAGACTGGGTTTCAGGCTTTATCTCCTGAAAAGAAATGAGATCTATTTTGTCTATTAACGTTCAGGTTGTCACTCCTCCAACTACTTCTAACTAGGTCTGTCACACCTACTCCAATAACACTGGATTAGTAGAAAAAGACATCAAAAAATTATATGACTGTGCTCAATGGCTTCATTCCTTTGGACAGGGTAACCCAAGCGCTGACACTATCTGGACTACAGTTAAAGTAATGCGGCCAAATGTAACCTGGTTCTTACTCCTGCTTGGGCCCCTGGTTACAACAATTCTTCTACTGATCTTTGGCCCCTGCCTTTTGTTAATCAACTTGTCTAGTTTGTTCTTTCTAAGGACACAACGGTTTCCCATACAAGATGACGGTGATGCAGATTCCAGCCACTCCTTGGAATAACAACAGAAGTCACCCTGGGCCCCTTAATGAGACAGGACGAGAGCTCTGTGATCCCAACTAGGTAGGGTCTACGAGCCCCATGCCAGCATTTAGAAGCTGCAGAAGACAGACCTTTGCCCTTCATCCTCCCAATAAAGATTTATTGGGGTTCACATCTCTCAGCGGGGATTTGAGGCAGGAGATAGATGGGCTCCAGGCTAGACATTTACAACTGGCCTCCTGTTCACACTTCCTGGGGTGAGAAGAAGATGGGCTCCAGGCCGGACATTCATTACCAGCTCCCTGTTTACATTTCCTGAAGCAAGAGACAAACGGGCTCCAGGACTACATATTTATGACCGGACTCTTGTCTATATTTCGAGATCTGCACCTCGATATAAAAACCAGCAACAGAAATAGAGTAAATAACCGGACATTGGACATTTTTATGGCAGGAACAGAGTGGGACTAAACCCTGTGAAAAGATCAATAGGTCATACATTTCCCATCCTTGGGGCAAGGGAAACATTGCACATGCGCAGAAAGGCTCCTTGGGGGTCCAAAAGGAGGGGGCACCACCCCATAATATGTGATGGCCGTCCCACAGACCTCTGGGCTATAATCCATCTTGGAAAAAAGTTGCGCACGCATGTTGGGGAGGATCCTAGGGCAGGTCAGGTGTGGAAAAAGAAACCAGATAATGGGCCAAAGGTAAACAAAGACCTGGAAGAATTGCCCTATATAAACGACTTCACCACCTCTTTACTGCACTCCTCCTCATTAGGGGGGGACATCCACACCCTTGCTCTCCGGGTGTGCGTCTCTGCCTTGCCTCTATGTTAACTATTCTCTGTGTGCTCTCCCACTTGTTGTTGTGCTATGTCTCTAATAATAAACTTTGTACCTGTTTTGTTTTTTGTTTTTAAAGAAAAAAAGCAACTATGAATCTCAAAGACGTGCTGAGTAAGAGACGCATGCGCTATGATTTCATCTACATGATGTTCTGGAAAGGATAAAACTGTCGTGATGCAAAGCAAATCAGGGGTTGCCCGAGGTTCTGGGTTGGGGAGAGCACAGCTATAAAGGGAGTCTTTTGGGGTCATGGAACTGTTCTGTATCCCAATTGTGGTGGTGGTCACACAAATTTACACATGTGTTAAATTTAGAGAAAAGAAAAAAGGGTCAAATTTTACTGTACGATAATTTTTAAAACAAAACTTTAAAAAATTCACAATTTGAAAAACAAAACAACTAAACCCCCGCCCTACCGCCATCTGGGTCTAATATTGGGGCAAGTTTCAAGGTCTCCCTTTAACTGTAGCTGTCAAAGCAGCGGGACAAAGCTGAGACCGGACCACTCGGCCGCCGTGTGGGGGGCGAGCGGCGCCCCGTCCCGAGCCTGGGGACCTTGTCACCTCGTCCCACACTCACCTTGTTGCTGAGATCTTCCTTGTGCTGGGTCGAGTTGTCGGTAGGGACCAGCCCGGAGCCGTCCTCGGGTCGCGCACCTCGGCTGGGCATCTCCACGGAGCGTCAAATATGCAGGATGTGCAGCCCGGAGAGCATTCTAGCGGCTCCCAGTCCACAGCCCCAGCACGTCTGAGCTCCCAGCGCCTCCATCCCCTCCCTTTCCCTTTTCCGTGAGTCCTACCAATGGCGTCTGCGCACTCACTCTCTTACGCCTGCGCGCTCACACTCTCTTACGCCTGCGCGCTCACTCTCTTACGCCTGCGCGCTCACTCTCTCTTACGCCTGCGCGCTCACTCTCCCTCTTACGCCTGCGCGCTCACTCTCTCTCCTACGCCTGCGCGCCCACTCTCTCGTACGCCTGCGCAGTCCGGATCGGGCCTGGGAGCAGTTGCACGCGTGCGCACAAATGATTAGTGAGCACGTGAGCAGAGCCTGGTTGTGAAATCTGAGAGGTTCCTGAACGGTCCCCTAGTGGATGGGGTGTTAAAACGCTCGTCACCACGTGGCATCCGGTAGAGTGTGAGTTATATGCGCCCCCCAGTGGTAAATATAAAGAATAGAAGCGCTGTAGAAATACCGCTTAATATTTATTATCTAGGCAAGAATATGAAGCCAGGCACAAATTTAAGAGATACGTTGTTGGCAATGGAACTGTGTGTGGCAATGGAACTGTGCAGACTAGGTAAAGTTTTTGTTAACTTGTTATTAAGGTTAAAAGATAAATACAGGATTCCCAGGTAAAAATGAATTGCAGGTAAATGAATAAATTTTTAGTGTAATATGTCCCATGCAATATTTGCAATATCTCACTCCTATGAGAAAAATTATCCAAAACTTGGAAATAGGCAAGAATTTACCAAGGTGTTCTTTCATAGCTTCGCTGAGCTTGACTTTATGTTGACTGGGCTATTTTATAATTCTGTAGGGGCGGGGGGGGGTTAACAGGTAGATTTTTGTCTGACAGATATGCAATAATTTCTATCTGATACACCAGATAACCCCACACGTTGTGACTTATTGTTCTGTAAGATATTTAACAGTTTTGCATCTAACTCTGCAATCCTACCCTAATTTTTAAAATGAATATATGTCTACTTTCTCATGTACTCTTAGAATTGGTTTTAGCATCTTACTTGTTCGCTCATTAATTAATGAGTTGAATAAAACTTTGACAAATGTTCATTTTATATTTGCACAGGAGAGATGGTTTTCTGTTTTTGAAAATTATACTTTAATGTAGGAAATCTCAAGTTTCCACAGAGATGCTCAAGTGAACTCATGTGATGGAGCCAAACTTTATGGCTAAGGAAGTGTACCTCATGGGTTGTTTAAACCCAGGAATATCTTTTATTGGCTCTTAGAGTAAATCCAAAGCAGTTATAGAACTAACCACTGTCTGTTTTTTCTTTTTACTGATTTTTAAAAAAAAATTTGTTTTTGTTTCTGATTTATGCATAGCTAAGTTATTCTGCATTGGCAGCAATGATTGAGAATTTGGTTTTATGGCCTAACCATTTGGTGATACCTGTTGAATGATGGCTATCTAGTCTCTATTAGAAGTGAGATGACAAAGAATCCAGGTTTTTAGTCTTTTCATTTGTCCTTTGTGAGCTCAGATGGATTAAGAATGTTGTGCCCACTGGGAAGAACAGCTTTTTGAGATCTGAGCTGGTTTTTGTCTGTCTATGTTTACTTTCAACCTGGGGTTGAGGTTGTAAAGCTGAAGCTATAAGCTTTCTAAGTGTCTGTGTCTATAATTTATAACAGCCTTTATATTTTGCTGAGTAAAAGTAAAATGTTTTCCTACTCTGTAGGATATTAATAAATTCCATTGTAATGCCTCTTAAATTAAAGGAACTTTGTTCTGATTGGTCTACAGACGTACATATGCACTTGCATAAATTCCCCAAATTAAAAAAAAAAAAAAAAGCCCAGAATTTCTAATGCTTTAAGTGTGCTAAACTTAAACAAAAAAGTCCTTCTTACAAAAACTACTAGCCTAGAAACATTTGAAGAATCCAAGTTTATATAATTAAGGTGAGTCTTTGGAGAAATCAGCCTGGATTAATAATTTTGGTTTAAGAAAAGAAGGCAAGTATATGTCTTTTCTCTGATTTATCAATGTTAAGTAAAATAAATACACATTTTAAGAATAACATGTAGATTTGTTTTCTCATGAAGAGATTAGCTAATCTGAACTTCCTAAACTACTTATATTGATTTACTTATTAAATAAACTAGCATTATTGCTAGAAAATATTTAAGTTTATGAAAAATGTTAATTTGTGTTCACTAAAGTAACTTAAGACAAACTTTTTATATCAACAGTAATTATGTTTTATACTCTGTAAATTTAAATATAATTCCAAAGTCCTTAGGTAACTTAAAACCCTAAGATAATATTAAATTAATTATTAATTAATCATTAGATAACTAGATTATTTTATTTATTTATTTATTTATTTTTATTTTTTTTATTTTTTATTTTTTTTAGATTATTTTAAAAGTTGAATACTGAAACACTGATTAATAAAAGCATAATTTTAAGTTTATATACTTTTGCTTCTTGCTTTTGTATGCTATAGAATGGCTATCCTTTTGGGTCATGTTAATATACATGTTCATTTTTGCCACTTTCAGAAGGTGTGAAAGGAATGTGTGTGGCTGTAGACACTTGTGTTATGTGGACTTATAAGCTTTATTCATCTGCTAAAATGCTTGCATGTGACAGTTCTCAATAATCTACCTCCAGTTTTCCTATGAAACAGAACTTATTAAATTGGTTAAGAGTTATAATTAATATGGGAGCTATGACCACATTAAGGGCAGGAATAAGAGAGCATGTAAGGTAATGGAATGAATCTTGTTTTGAAAGGAAAAAGAGAGTCCTAAAGTGTCACTTTATTCAGAATATGAAAGAACACAGTGAAAGACAAAAACTTGAGGAAGTATAGCAAGTTGGAGAAGGTTTGATGAAAGTGGATCTTATTTGCCTTGGTTTGTAATACCAGGCCCCGAAAGGAAATTTTGAAATATGCTAAAATTTTGGCAAAGTACATTCAGTTTTGAAGTCCTATTCTCAAGATAATTATTTTTTAAAACGTTACTGCCAAATTTTATGTTAATTAAAAACTAAAATTTGGCATTCTCTTAACCCACCTCCTGGCTCCATTTTCCAAAACCTTTAGGATTCACTACAATTGATCTGGTGGGAACCTAGGAACATGCCTCTCCTGACACTGACACATGGGATGTCTTCTTAATTAGTGTTTGGAGGTGATGGGGAGGCTTATCTGTAAAGCTAAAGAGAATGAACTTCCCAGTGTATTAGTCTTCTTTGTACCTCACCTTCTATGGCAGTGTCTGGCAGAGTGGGAGCTGTGGTTAATCCCTGAGTTGACTCTGACCCACAATTGTTTCCCTACTGAGTAACCAGAAACACTGCTGATTGGGCTACAGTTGTTCACCCCCCTTTGGGAGGGGTGGTGTTGGGAGAGCTGCTGCTTATCGCTCTGCTCTGGTTCTGATGTTTCTCTTTATTTATTGAGGCCACCCAAGATGACATAATACTAAACAATACAGTGATAATCATACTAGTATGGTGATAAAATGTTTTCAAAGTTCTTTCACATTTTGTCTTGTTCTTGTCATGTTTATCCAATTGCTTCTATCTCCCCTCCTCAGTTGCTGTAACTTCTGTGTTGCTTAAAGTCACACTTCAGGGTTACTTAGTATCATTTGTCTTGCCTGACTGGTTCAGGGCTGCCTGGAGCCCAGGATACAAATAGCTAGGCTGTTCTTCCTTCTTTCATGCATCTTTCACTTAAGTCCATTGCCGTTGTGTATCCTACTTCATAGGATAATTTCATATTTATTAATGCTATTTATACTCTTCCTCTGATGCTACATTCTTAACATATTTCATTCTGTTTAATAATACATAGTTCAATATTGACCATTTTGTAAAAGTGATGTGTATTATTAGCTTGGCTTCCGAGGTTTTGAAGAAATAATATCCCAAACACTGTTTTCCCTTGCTTACTCAGTGTAATCTAACACAGATTTATTTCTAGCCACATAAGTCAGTCTCCGTCTGGTCTCTCCCAAATAAGGTGTGGAATAGTGCTGTGGTCCCCAAATAACAGTCAGTAGAAGGGTGACATTCTTACTATATAAAAGCATCTGAAAGACTTGTTCAGTTACATACTGATTTCTCAGTCCTTTTCACAGATTTACTAAATCAAATCTTTGTGGTTGGGACATGGTTGTCTGCTGCATAACAAAGTGCTTACCATTTACCCTATAACCAGAATGTCTGGGTTTGAATTTTGGCTTCTACATACGTTAGGTGTGTGACTTTGGGTAAGTCATTAAACTTCTCAAGCCTGTTTCCTAATCTGTAAAATGAGAGTAATAATGGTGCCTAGCTCAAAGGGTTGTTGTGAGGATTAAATGAGTTAATATTTGTAGAGTGTTTTTTTTAACAGTTTCAGGCACATAGTCAGCAATATCTAAGTGTGTGTTAAATAAATAAATCAGAAGTTCCCCCAGATGATTTTAACACAAGCAAGGTTTATGAACCAATGGAATGGAAAGAGCCAGGCTCTGAAATGCTTGACCCATTTCTCATTGAAGATATACCCTCTCTTCTACTTCCAGTGATTCTCAGCTGGGCTAGGACTGTCCCCAGCTGAGGCTTTCGAAAATATGTGGAGGCACATTTGGTTGTCACAATATTTGGATGGTTCTGTTAACTCTGACGGGGACAGAAATAACTGGGAGCCAGTCGAAAAGAGATGGACTGAGCCACAGACTCTAAGAAGCCCAGACTAGCAGGCCGAAGAGCAGTCTCAGGGAGCGGATGAAGGCACTGGGAATCATGTGGGGGCGGGAAGAGGGACAGCCTCTAGGACCAAATCACAAGGAGGTGAAATCCAGGGAGAGGTAATACTGCAATCTAAGCAGGTAATTTGCACCGGGAATTCTGTCAGAAGATGATGGCCCGAGATATTTGTAAGCAGCCTCTAGGATCTGAAAGGGGGACGATGGGGTCTTTATCACGCAGGCATTGGCGGGACGCAGCGACTTAGTTCTAGTAAAGAAGTGAATGCATCAGGTTGATCTTGGTCCCTCAAGGGAAATAGCTGAGTCTCCAGGCACTGGGCTGGGGATGAGTCAACCTTTACTACCTGACATAAGATTGATTATGAAGTTTCGCTTCAGCTGTGGAATGTGGAGATCAGGTGCTCCTGGCTCCTACAGACAACATCACTTTGGGGCTTTTCTGCAGGGTAGGGATTAGGATGAGGTAAATGAGGACCTAGGGCACAAAATTTAAAGAGGCACTCATTCTCAGGGTGCTGCAAGTGAGTGCCTCTTTAAATTTTCCACCCTAGGTGCCTCATATACCGCACCCTAGTCTCAAACCCGCTCTTATACCAACTGGATTTGAAGGCTTCATTGTTGGTGGGTCTGTCTTACAATGTAGTGCCCAGTGTGGCTCGTGAATGACACCAGTGAAAGATGCTTCATATGCTGCCCTGCGTAGTGTATCTTTACATGCCCAACAACTATGTAAAAGGTTGATCAAAATTAGCAGCTTCTATAACTTCTGCCATGCAGGTGCCGTAGTCCACCTACTTTCCCAAAGATTAAGGACATGTTTAAAAAGTCTTGGTCTACATTATTTATTATTTTTTTTTTTACATTTTAGTTTTTTATTTTATTTTTTTTTTTAAATTTTGGTTGTGCCAGGTCTTAGTTGTGGCTCTCCGGCTCCTTCGTTGTGGTATGTGAACTCTTAGTTGCGGCATGCATGTGGGATCTAGTTCCCTGACCAGGGATCAAACCCGGGCCCCCTGCACTGGGAGTGCAGAATCTTAACCGCTGCACCACCAGGGAAGTCCCTGGTCTACATTATTATTTTTTTTTTTTAATTTTTTTTAATTTTTTTAAAAACTGATCTTTTTTTTTTTTTTAAATTTATTTATTTAATTAATTAATTTATTTATTTTTGGCTGTGCTGGGTCTTCGGTTCGTGCGAGGGCTTTCTCCAGTTGCGGCAAGTGGGGGCCACTCTTCATCGCGGTGCGGAGACCGCTCTTCATCGCGGTGCGCGGGCCTTTCACTATCGCGGCCCCTCCCGTTGCGGGGCACAGGCTCCAGACGCGCAGGCTCAGCAGCTGTGGCTCACGGGCCCAGCCGCTCCGTGGCATGTGGGATCCTCCCAGACCAGGGCTCGAACCCGTGTCTCCCGCATTAGCAGGCAGATTCTCAACCACTGCGCCACCAGGGAAGCCCCTGGTCTACATTATTGAAGAAGCAAAATTAAACATAGCCATATCTGTGAGTTAAATCGCAGTGAATGACTGAGTCAGTTAAATAAAAGAGTTATGAAATTTTTAATGTCTGAAGAGTTGCAAATAGTGATTAGGCCTTTACTGTAATGCATTTACTGAAATGCAAATCTGCATTTCGATGCTTTTAAAGCATGCAGAAATGTGTCCACCTGAGTGAATCAAAAGAAACAAAGTCTAAATGATGTATCAATGATAAATATTTATACATTCAGATAATGTTTTTCTTTATAGAATGCCCTCATTATAATGCAGAATTCTTCATAGCTGGGTATTTTGACTCCACTCTGATTTTCACTCTTACAAAGCTGTTAAGCAAAATCTGTTTATGGCAACAACATAACTTTGCCTTTGTATCTTTTTTTCCTTTGTGAAGCACAAGTCAGGAAAATACTACAAGTATTAGCACAGTGTAAACAAGCAAGTTTGTTCAGTTTACCTGCATTTATTTGCCTGTAGGTTCTGTGGTTCTGGTGTTAAAAGCATTGCTATAGAGTAGTTATTGGCTTGCCCTAGTGAAACAAAATAAAACAGCACACAGATATGTGTCTGAACCTCTTGATGATTTTGTAATGGAAGTTGAGTGTCCAAGGGAGGCTGAGATTAAATTCTGGATGACCAAAGCCAAACCCACTGCTGGTTTAATGTTATCAATGTAGGTTTGTGTGATTGAGGCCTCTTGAAAGAAGGTTCATGGATGGCTTTTGCAGAAGAAAGAATATTGTACAGGGCAGGGGAAGAGGGAGGAAATGAAAGAGTAAGAGGAATGTCGGGCAGTTAAAACTCTTGCGAGACTATTTTGTTAAAAAAAGAAACTGGAAATTGGGACTTCCCTGGCAGTCCAGTGGTTAAGACTCCACGTTTCCACTGTAGGGGACACGGGTTCAATCCCTGGTCTAGGAACTAAGATCCCACATGCCGCAGGGTGTGGCCAAAAAAAAACCAAACTGGAAATTATGATTATACTACTGCTATAATTATGATTTTTACTTAGAGTCAGGTAAATGAAAACAAAACTTAACTAGGTAAAGAGTTCTCCATGACTTTAAACCTATAATTGAAAATTGAAGTTTTCTTCTTCAAGATACATGGTTTAATTAAAGTTAAACTTTAATTAAAACTATTTAAACTTTTATCTAGGAATAAAAATTTCTATCATGAGACCACAAGACTCTGAACCATTTTTTCATCTATTCAGTTAAGGAATTATTTTATTAATAAATTTTGTTGTTTTTAAAAAACAAAATATTTATGAATTTTCTAAGCATAGTAACTAAAATATTACATCCCTTGTGATATTTGAAGAAGGTTACATGTTAAAAGAAGAACAGCAAAGGAACTGGTGGGAAAGTGGTGTCCTTACTGGGAACCAAATATACCTGAAATCAGCTATCTGAAGCTGGTGTAATATTTTATAGCCCTTTAATAGAGTGATAAGCTCTGTTTCTTTTTTCTCTCTCTTTTTAAATTGAAGTATAATTGACTTACAATACCATACTAGTCTTGGGTGTATAATATAGTGATTCAACATTTTCGTGTATTATGAAGTGATCACTGTGACAAGTCTAGTTACCACCTGTCACCACACAAAGGTATTACAATATTGTTGACTACGTTCCTATGCTGCACATTACATCCCCATGACTTACTTATTTTATAGCTGGAAGTTTGTACCTGTTAATAATCTTTCTCACTTATTTCCTGTATCTCCCCACCAACCACCCCCGTGACAACCACCCGTTTATTCTCTGTCTATGAGTCTGTTTCTGTTTTGTCATGTTTGTTTGTTTTGTGGTTTAGATTCCACATATAAATGAGATGATACAGTATTTCTCTTTCTCTGACTTATTTCACTTAGCAAAATACCCTCTAGGTCCACCCATGTTGTTGCAAATGGCAAGATTTCATTCTTTTTTATGGCTGAGTAATATTCCATTGTGTATGTATACCACATCTTCTTTATCCATTCATGTTTTGATGGACACTTAGTCTGCTTCCGTATCTTGACTATTGTAAATAATGCTGCAATGAGCATAGGGGTGCACATTTTGTCAAATTAGTGTTTTTGTTTTCTTTGGAAAATACCCAGAAGTGGAAAAGCTGAATCATATGGCAGTTCTATTTTTAATTTTTTGAGGAACCTCCATGCTGCTTTCCATAGTGGCTGCACCAATTTACATTTCCACTGACAGTGCATGAAGTTTCCCTTTTCTCCACATGCCTGCCAACACTTGTTATTGGTTGCTTTTTGATAAGAGCCATTCTGACAGGTGTGAGGTGATATCTCATTGTAGTTTTGATTTGCATTTCCCTGATGATTAGTGATGTTGAGCATCTTTTCATGTGTTAGTTGGCCATCTGTATGTCTTTTTTGGAAAAGTGTCTACTCAGGTCCTCTGCCCATTTTTTAAAAAAATATTTATTCATTTATTTATTTATTTTGGTTGTGCTGGGTCTTAGTTGTGGCAGGTGGGCTCCTTAGTTGCGGCTCACAGGCTCCTTAGTTGCGGCTCACTGGCTCCTTAGTTGTGACATGTGAACTCTTAGTTGTGGCATGTGTGTGGGATCTAGTTCCTTGACCAGGGATCGAACCCGGGCCCCCTGCCTTGGGAGCACAGAGCCTTAACTTAACCACTGCGACACCAAGGAAGTCCCTGCTCTGCCCATTTTTTTTTTTTTTTTTTTAAAGGATTTTCTTATTTATTTATTTATTTATTTATTTATTTTTGGCTGTGTTGGGTCTTCGGTTCGTGCGAGGGCTTTTCTCCAGTTGCGGCAAGCGGGGGCCACTCTTCATCGCGGTGCGGGGACCGCTCTTCATCGCGGTGCGCGGGCCTTTCTCTATCGCGGCCCCTCCCGTCGCGGGGCACAGGCTCCAGACGCGCAGGCTCAGCAATTGTGGCTCACAGGCCCAGCTGCTCCGTGGCATGTGGGATCTTCCCAGACCAGGGCTCGAACCCGTGTCCCCTGCATTAGCAGGCAGATTCTCAACCACTGCGCCACCAGGGAAGCCCTGCCCATTTTTTAATTGCTTTTCTTTTTGAGTTGTATGAGTTTTTTATATATGTTGGATATTAACCCCTTATTGGATATATCATTTGCAAATATCTTCTCCCATTTTGTAAACAGCTTTTTTGTTTCATTGATAGTTTTCTTCGCTGTGCAAAAGCTTTTTAGTTTGATGTAGTCCCATTTGTTTATTTTTTGCTTTTGTTTCCCTTGCCTGAGGAGACAGAGCCAAAAAAACATATTGCTAAGATCGATGTCAAGGAGCATACTGCCTATATTTTCTTCTCAGAGTTTTATGGTTTCAGGTCTTACATTTAAGTCTTTCATCCATTTTGAGTTTGTTTTCTTATGTGGTGTGGGAAAGTAATACAGTTTGATTCTTTTGTATATAACTGTCCAGGTATCCCAAATACCATTTACTGAAGTTCTGCTTCTGAACTCTACAGTATCAAATTTTTTTCTTTATTCTTTAATGCCTAGCTATTCTTAATTCTAAAATTAGAATTTTTGATCAAAGGGCCTCATCATAAAGTTTATATAATCCCTATTGATAAACTAAGTAAAATGCAATAGCAGCAAAAAAAATCCCATAACATTTCATTGTTTCCTCCTCCATGTAGTTAGGAAATTATTCTACCCCTCAGGATAAGTAAATTCTAGTCTTAAAAAATGTGAAATCCTAACTTCTAAATCTGAGATAGGTCTAATTCACTGTGTAACCTTGAGCAAGTTTCAAGAGCTCTATGCCTCAGTTACCTCATCTGCAAAATAAGGATAATAAGCACCTGCATTATAAGAATGTTATGATGGGGACTTCCCTGGTGGTCCAGTAGCTAAGACTCAGGGCTCCCAATGCAAGGGGCCCGGGTTTGATCCCTGGTCAGGGAACTAGATCCCGCATGCATGCCGCAACTGATAGTTTGCATGCTGCAACTAAGAAGTCTGCATGCCGCAACTAAGACCTGGAGCAGGCTAAATAAATAAATAAATAAATATTAAAAAAAAAAAAAAAAAGAATGTTATGATGCTCCCTAAAGGATTACTTAAACACAGCTAGGATAAAAAGAAGAAACATAAATTAACTTTGAAACACCCTTGGATATAGAATACTCAAACAGAAGTTACTAATAAACTTTCCAGGAATCAGAGTTTTAAAAGCTGTTCTATAATTGGAGACCCAGTTCATCTCTAAGGACACAGTCTTGCATTTCACCTAGAAAGAATATTTTTATAATATCTCAATTATATTATATATTTAGAATATATAGAATATATATCAAACATTCCAATTTATCATTGCTGGTATGTAGAAATATGATTGATTTATAGATTGATCTTGTGCCTTGTGACCTTACTACACTCACTTACTAGTTTTAGTAACTTTCTTGTAGATACTTCAGGATTTTCTATGCAGAAAATTAGTTGTCTATGAATAGACAGTTCCCCCCCTCGCTTCCTTCCTCCCTCTCTCCCTTCCTCTCACTCTCCCTCCCTCCTTCCCTCCTTCCTCTCTCTCTCTTGCTTTCTTGCTTTCTTTCTCCAGTTTGTGAGGATTAGAGATGACACATGAAAATGTGTGCTATAATAATGCCTGGCTGGGGCTGTTCTTGGTGAGTGGTGGTATGGAAATAATATTATAATTCCCTATCCTCACAGCACTTTGAAAAGGGAAATAAATCAGAAACGCAGATTTTCCTTTAGGAGAAGAATTAACTGTAGTTAAACTAGGAAGCAATCCCATGTACCTTTAGTTTATCCAGTGCAAAAAAGTTCTCTGAAATATTTGCAGGAACTTCTGGGTTACAGAGCTTGTAACTATTGTAATAGCTGGACTATTTGGGGTGGCAATCATAAATCTTCACTCAGACTGCATTTTACTATACTCAGATCTTTCTTCCGGGTTTCACTCTCCCTAAGCTTCCTGACACTCTTTAGTCTGTTGATATGATGAATTAGCTTGATTGCTTTCTGAATGTTGAAACAGTCTTATATTCCTGAGATAAACTCCATTTGGTTATGATGTATTACCTTTTAATATTTTTTGGATTCAATTTGCTAATATTTCCTTGAGGATTTTTACATCTAGATTCATAAGAGCTGCGGGTCTGCAGCTTTATTTTGTTGCAATGTATTTTTTTCTGATTTTGGCATCAGGGTAGTGCTAGGTTCAGAAAATCAGTTGGGAAGTGTTCCTGCCTAGTTGTATTTTGTAATAGTTTATATAAATATTACTTTTTCTTCTCTTAATGTTATGTAAAACTTCCCAGCAAATAATCTGTGCCTGGAATTTTCTTTCTTGGACAGTTTTTAAAAAACTATTGTTTCAATTTCTTTAATAGATATAGGACGGTTCAAGTTATATGTTTCTTTTTGAGCTTTGTGTCTTTCAGAGTTTGTCCCTCCCCCAGGCCTGCACCGAGGGAAGGCTTGCTCAGATCTTACTTGTGAGCACCAGTAGTTGTGAATTTCCCTTGTATTTATGGTCTCCCAGACGTTGTATACTCTCACACTTTTCAGCAATTCATTGAAAACATTAGCTGAATTTTTCCTCTTGGCTTGTATGGCATCTGGTGGGGTCTGTACTAGGTAAGAAGTGCGTGTGTCCTGACTCTCACTGAGGGATCCTAACTTTCCTTATGTTTCGGCTTAGTTTGTTGCCCTGTGAACTCAGTTCTCCAATGTGTTCAAGAAAAGTTCTGATTTTGCAGATCATTCATTTTTTTGTTATGGTAAGTGGCAGAGTGATTTTCTTTCAGGCTTTCTACAACGTAAAGGGAAGCTTGAAGTCTAATAATAGTTTTTTTTAAAAATTGTATTTAAATTTTATTTATAAACAAATGTTTATGTAACTTTTCATATCTTTTCCCCTTCTTTTCAATAAACAATAACATACTATACATACTTTCCTCCACTTTGATGTTCTTATTTAATATTATATCCTGGAGATGATTTCACAATAGTGTAAAGCAATACATATTTGTTTCCTTTTACAGCTGCCCAGTAAGTACCCCATCATGTGTTGTCCCTTAGGTGATTCAGTCATCCTTCTATTTCAGGACTTTTGGGTTATTTCCATTCCTTTGCTTTTATAAGTAGTACTGCATACATCATTACTTATTATTCTTGTTCATGTACCTTATTTCTGACCTTTAATCCCTTTTTATATGTTTAATGCAACATTTTCCCCCTGCATTTAATATGGCTATGTTTTGAGGTGCTCTGCACCCAGAATCCCACTCATTCCTTCTTCATTTGTTTGATGCCTAACCCAGACATTCCCATACTTTTTCAGTTCAGAGTACGCTGAATGTCTCCATAACTTTTTCATGGTCCCCAAAGTCAAAAACAAGCAAAGAAACAAACAAACAAAACAAAAAAACCTGAACAATTCTTTTTTACTAAGTAATCAGGTCCAAAAACTTAAGAAGTATTTGCATTTTAACAACTTAGTAGCCACTTGAAAAAATAATATGTATAAATTGAAATGGAAAATACCATTTACATTTTATTCTTAAGTAACCACAATTACTAATGGGGTGTGTGTCACTGTTGGGCACTGCATAACTTCTCAAACCTTGGGGTCAGATTGGACATCACCACCCTCATTACTGTTCCTCAGTGGTTTTCATGAGGTATTTTTTATTTATCTCAGCAGCCACCCTATATCTTTGCAAAGATATGACATTGTCAAAATAAATATAGTACAATCTAATGTTTAAACTGAGAATACCTTGAGCAACCAGTTCAAGCCATGTCCAACAGATGTCAGTATCACTATGTTGCCTTCAAAAATTAAAAATATCCCATGGTGCCCCTGTGAGTTCACTCTGACACACAAGGGCACCTTAGGGCACAGTTTGGGAATCCCAGGCCTTGCCATCTTGCTGCTGAAGTCATTACAGACAAGTTAAAAATCTATGACCTTTAAATACCTGCACATCCAGGTTAGCCTTCTTCCAATTTAACAACTAGATTCTACTTTCTAAACACATCATTATGGTCACACTTCATTTCCCATTTCTTATTACCATTCTTTTACCATTTTATTTCCCAGAGACCCAACTCTGAGTCTATTCTCTTAGGCTAGAAAATCACCTACCATCTTCTTACTTTCTTATCTACATAATCACTTTCTCATTCCACTGGAAAATAATAAATTCCATATCTCTACTGACAATTCTTTAAATTCCTAAACTCAATATTTAAAATACTAAATTAAAAAAAAATCTTATTAATACCTTGTTCCTTATGACCAGCATGACATCACTGAATGCAGAGTTGGAAAGAAATATGCAGTTGCACGCTATAGATATAAAAAGCTAAAGAGCATAGATAATAGTAAAATATAGGAAAAAAAATTAGGATATGATGAATTTTTAGTATTTATTGCCTGTTTAAAATATAATTTATTTAATTGTAAATTTGTGCAAATTAATTTAAAATAATGGTCATGTTTAACAACCAACTTATAAAAGTCCTAAAAATTTAATCATCAGCCAGTTTAAGCTGGTTTCAATCACCACTCTTCCTAAAGCTAAATTTTTAGTTACAGAATTAAAGGGTCACCACAAACATACTGTATAGCACAAGGAATATAGCCAGTGTTCTATAATAACTATAAGTGGTGTATAATCTTTAAAAATTGTGAATCACTATGTTGTACACCTGAAATTTATATAATATTGTAAATCAACTATACCACAATTAAAAAAAAAAGAATTAAAGGGTCAAAGGGCATGGGGGGTTTTTTTGGCTCATGTTCATTTTGTTAGATTGTTGCTATGTCTTAAATTTTGCTTTCTGATTATTATTGCTCTTGCCCTGATTTCTGTTTCAATCTTTGCCCATTGGAGTTTGAAATTGGCCATGGTTGGAATATGTACACCATGTAAGTTGGCAAATGAGACAAATGGAGGCTTCTCTACTCCACCTTCTTCTCCCCGCAACCCCTGCCCAGAGGGCAGTTGTTAAACAGTATTGACACACCACTGTTCTGATTAGGATATAATTTAAAAGTGAAATAATAAGCTATGTGTAAAGCAATGTTCATAGCAGAATTATTAATTGCAAAAAACTGAAAATACTTTAAATTCTAGGTCAGGGCTAGTTAATTTAAGGTTTTATTTCTGTGAATCACTATGCAGTCATTATAATATACACAAGATATCTAGACACATGGAATAGTGTAGTGATACAAAATAATGTTGAATGAAACTATTATAATTATATGAAAATTGTATACATAAAAGGATAAAAATTGGAAAATGTCACAGAAAAATTTAAAGTTGTTTAGGTGAGAGCACATTACATCCAGAAATTATCTTAGTTTTGGTGATTATGTATTTAATCCCACATACCCCTTCTTTAAGTAGGGTCTTTAGTATTTATATCTTGTTACAATGCTATTTTGAAGAGCTGAATTGTGGGAATAAGACAACTTTAGTGATCTTGGCAGAAACAGTATAAAATAACCCTGGAAACTAAAATACTAATCTCAGTATATTTGTAAGATGATTTTCAGTTTATAAGTATTTTAACATATGACATTTTGTTTCATCTCTAGCAATTCTGTGAGGTGGGTATGATTTTGCTGTTTTATAGATAAGGAATTTGTAGGTCAAAAAAAATTCAGTGACTCATTCAAAGGCATGCTTCAAGGGACTAAGAAACTCCAAGTCTTTTATTTTACTCAGGAGGAATTATTTATTTTTATTTGTAAATGTCCATATCAGGATATACAATTAAGCATTCTAATGATGTATTCTAATTAGCAAGACTAAAGTCATGGGGAGATTGATTCAAGATGGTGGAGTAGAAGGACATGCTCTCATTCCCTCTTGTGAGAGCACCGGAATCACAACTAACTGCTGAACAATCATTGACAGGAAGACACTGGAACTCACCAAAAAAGATACCCCACATCCAAAGACAAAGGAGAAGCCACAACGAGATGGTAGGAGGGGCACAATCACAATAAAATCAAATCCCGTAACTGCTGGATGGGTGATTCACAAACTGGAGAACACTTACACCACAGAAGTCCACCCACTGGAGTGAAGGTTCTGAGCTCCACGTCAGGCGTCCCAACTTGGGGGTCCGGCAATGGGAGGAGGAATTCCTAGAGAATCAGACTTTGAAGGCAAGCGGGATTTGATTGCAGGACTTTGACAGGACTGGGGGAGACAGAGCCTCCACTCTTGGAGGGCACACACAAAGTAGTGTGTGCATCGGGACCCAGGGGAAGGAGCAGTGACCCCATAGGAGACTGAACCAGACCTACCTGCTAGTGTTGGAGGGTCTTCTGCAGAGGCGGGGGGTGGCTGTGTCTCACTGTGAGGGCAAGGACACTGGCAGCAGAAGTTCTGGGAAGTACTCCTTGGTGTGAGCCCTCCCAGAGTCCACCATTAGCCCCACCAAAGAGCCCGGGTAGGCTCCAGTGTTGGGTCGCCTCAGGCCAAACAACCAACAGGGAGGGAACCCAGCCCCACCCATCAGCAGACAAGCGGATTAAAGTTTTACTGAGCTCTGCCCACCAGAGCAACAGCCAGTTCTACTCAACACCAGTCCATCCCATCAGAAAACTTGCACAAGCCTCATAGATAGCCTCATCCACCAGAGGGCAGACAGCAGAAGCAAGAAGAACTACAGTCCTGCAGCCTGTGAACAAAAACCACATTCACAGAAAGATAGACAAGATGAAAAGGCAGAGGCCTATGTACCAGATGAAGGAACAAGATAAAACCCCAAAAAAACAACTAAATGAAGTGGAGATAGGAAACCTTCCAGAAAAAAAATTCAGAATAATGATAGGGAAGATGATCCAGGACCTCGGAAAAAGAATGGAGGCAAATATTGAGAAGATGTAAGAAATGTTCAACAAAGACCTAGAAGAATTAAAGAACAAACAAACAGAGAATAGCAATACAATAACTGAACTGAAAAATACACTAGAAGGAATTAATAGCAGAATAACTGAGGCAGAAGAACGGATAAGTGACCTGGAAGACAGAATGGTGGAATTCACTACCAGAGAACAGAATAAAGAAGAAAGAATGAAAAGAAATGAAGACAGCCTAAGAGACCTCTGGGACAACATTAAACGCAACAACATTTGCATTATAGGGGTCCCAGAAGGAGAAGAGAGAGAGGAAGGACCCGAGAAAATATTTGAAGAGATTAGAGTCAAAAACTTCCCTAACATGGGAAAGGAAATAGCCACCCAAGTCCAGGAAGCACAGAGAGTCCCATACAGGATAAACCCAAGGAGAAACACACGGAGACACATAGTAATCAAATTGGCAAAAAATTAAAGACAAAGAAAAATTATTGAAAACAGCAAGGGAAAAACAACAAATAACATACAAGGGGACTCCCATAAGGTTAACAGCTGATTTCTCAGAAACTCTACAAGCCAGAAGGGAGTGACATGATATATTTAAAGTGATGAAAGGGAAGAACCTACAACCAAGATTACTCTACCTGGCAAGGATCTCCTTCAGATTCGTTAGAGAAATCAAAAGCTTTACAGAAAAGCAAAAGCTAAGAGAATTCAGCACCACCAAACCAGCTCTACAACAAATGCTAAAGGAACTTCTCTAAGTGGGAAACACAAGAGAAGAAAAGGATCTACAGAAACAAACCCAAAACAATTAAGAAAATGATAATAGGCACATACATATTGATAATTACCTTAAATTTGAATGGATTAAATGCTCCAACCAAAAGACACAGGCTTGCCGAATGGATACAGAAACAAGACCCATATATATGCCGTCTACAAGAGACCCACTTCAGACCTAGGGACACATACAGACTGAAAGTGAGGGGATGGAAAAAGATATTCCATGCAAGGGGAAATCAAAAGAAAGCTGGAGTAGCAATACTCATATCAGATAAAATAGACTTTAAAGAATGTTACGGGGGCTTCCCTGGTGGCGCAGTGGTTGAGAATCTGCCTGCTAATGCAGGGGACACGGGTTCGAGCCCTGGTCTGGGAAGATCCCACATGCCGCGGAGCGACTTGGCCCGTGAGCCACAACTGCTGAGCCTGCGCGTCTGGAGCCTGTGCCCCGCAACGGGAGGGGCCGCGATAGTGAAAGGCCCGCGCACCGCGATGAAGAGCGGTCCCCGCACCGCGATGAAGAGTGGCCCCCACTTGCCGCAACTAGAGAAAGCCCTCGCACGAACCGAAGACCCAACACAGTCAAAAAGATAAATAAATAAATAAATAAAGTAACTATAAAAAAAAAAAAAAAAAAATTGGAGTCATCAAAATATAAAAAAAAAAAAAAAAAAAAAAAAAAAAAAAAAAAGAATGTTACAAGAGACAAGGAAGGACACTACATAATGATCAAGGGATCAATCCAAGAAGAAGATATAACAATTATAAATATATATGCACCCAACATAGGAGCACCTCAATACATAAAGCAACTGCTAACAGCTATAAAAGAGGAAATCGACAGTAACACAATAATAGTGGGGGACTTTAACACCTCACTTACACCAATGGACAGATCATTCAAAATGAAAATAAATAAGGAAACACAAGCTTTAAATGACACAATAGACTAGAGAGATTTAATAGATATTTATAGGACATTCCATCCAAAAACAGCAGATTACAGTTTCTTCTCAAGTGCACATGGAACATTCTCCAGGGTAGATCACATCTTGGGTCACAAATCAAGCCTCAGTAAATTTAAGAAAATTGACATCATATCAAGCATCTTTTCTAAACACAACACTATGAGATTAGAAATCAATTACAAGGAAAAAAAGGTAAAAAACACAAACACATGGAGGCTAAACAGTATGTTACTAAATAACCAAGAGATCACTGAAGCAATCAAAGAGGAAATCAAAAAATACCTAAAGACAAACGACAATGAAAACACGACGATCCAAAACCTATGAGATGCAGCAAAAGCAGTTGTAAGAGGGAGGTTTACAGCAATACACTCCTACCTCAAGAAACAACAAACATCTCAAATAAACAATCTAACCTTACACCTAAAGGAACTAGAGAAAGAAGAACAAACAAAACCCAAAGGTAGTAGAAAGAAAGAAAGAAAGAAAGATCAGAGGAGAAATAAATGAAATAGAAACAAAGAAAACAATAGCAAAGATCAATAAAACTAAAAGCTGGTTCTTTGAGAAGATAAACAAAATTGTTAAAACATTAGCCAGACTCATCAAGAAAAAGTGGGAGAGGACTCAAATCAATAAAAATAGAAATGAAAAAGGAGAAGTTACAACAGACACCGCAGAAATACAAAGCATCCTAAGAGACTACTACAAGCAACTCCATGCCAATAAAATGGACAACCTGGAAGAAATGGACAAATTCTTAGAAAGGTATAACCGTCCAAGACTGAACCAGGAAGAAATAGAAAATATGAACAGACCAATCACACATAATGAAATTGAAACTGTGCTTAAAAATCTTTCAACAAACCAAAGTCCAGGACCAGATGGCTTCACAGGTGAATTCTATCAAACATTTAGAGAAGAGCTAACACCTATCCTTCTCAAACTCTTCCAAAAAATTGCAGAGGAAGGAACACTCCCAAACTCATTCTATGAGGCCACCATCACCTTGATACCAAAACCAGACAAAGATACTACAAAAAAAGAAAATTACAGACCAATATCACTGATGATTATAGATGCAAAAATCCTCAACAAAATGCTAACAAACAGAATCCAACAACATATTAAATGGATCATACACCATGATCAAGTTGGATTTATCCCAGGGATGCAAGGATTCTTCAATATACGCAAATCAATCAATGTGATACACTGTATTAACAAACTGAAGAAGAAAAACCATATGATCATCTCAATAGATGCAGAAAAAGCTTTTCACAAAATTCAACACCCATTTATGATAGAAACTCTCCAGAAAGTGGGCATAGAGGGAACCTACCTCAACATAATAAAGGCCATATACGACAAACCCACAGCAAACATCATTCTCAATGGTGAAAAACTGAAAGCATTTCCTCTAAGATCAGGGACAAGACAAGGGTGTCCACTCTCACCACTATTATTCAACATAGTTTTAGAAGTCCTAGCCATGGCAATCAGAGAAGAAAATGAAATAAAAGGAATACAAATTGGAAAAGAAGAAGTAAAACTGTCACTGTTTGCAGATGACATGATACTATATATAGAGAATCCTAAAGATGCTACCAGAAAACTACTAGAGCCAATCAATGAATTTGGTAAAGTAGCAGGATACAAAATTAATGCACAGAAATCTCTTGCATTCCTATACACTAATGATGAGAAACCTGAAAGAGAAATTAAGGAAACACTCCCATTTACCATTGCAACAAAAAGAATAAAATACCTAGGAATAAACTTACCTAAGGAGACAAAAGACCTGTATTCAGAAAACTCTAAGACACTGATGAAAGAAATTAAAGATGATACCAACAGATGGAGAGATACACCATGTTCTTGGATTGGAAGAATCAATATTGTGAAAATGACTATACTACCCCAAGCAATGTACAGATTCAATGCAATCCCTATCAAATTACCAATGGCATTTTTTACAGAACTAGAACAAAAAATCTTAAAATTTGTATGGAGACACAAAAGACCCCGAATAGCCAAAGCGGTCTTGAGGGAAAAAAACGGAGCTGGAGGAATCAGACTCCCTGACTTCAGACTATAGTACAAAGCTACAGTAATCAAAACAATATGGTACTGGCACAAAAACAGATATATAGATCAATGGAACAGGATAGAAAGCCCAGAGATAAACCCACGCCCCTATGGTCAACTAATCTATGACAAAGGAGGCAAGGATATACAATGGAGAAAGGACAGCCTCTTCAATAAGTGGTGCTGGGGAAACTGGACAGCTACATGTAAAAGAATGAAATTAGAACACTCCCTAACACCATGCACAAAAATAAACTCAAAATGAATTAGAGACCTAAATGTAAGACCAGACACTATAAACCTCTCAGCGGAAAATGTAGGAAGGTCACCCTTTGACATAAATCACAGCAAGATCTTTTTTGATCTACCTCCTAGAGTAATGGAAATAAAAACAAAAATAAACAAATGGGACCTAATGAAACTTAAAAGCTTTTGCAAAGCAAACTACAAACAAGATGAAAAGGCAACCCTCAGAATGGGAGAAAATATTTGCAAATGAATCAATGGACAAAGGATTAATCTCCAAAATATGTAAACAGCTCATGCAGCTCAATATTAAAAAAGCAGACAACCCAATCCAAAAATGGGCAGAAGACCTAAATAGAAATTTCTCCAAAGAAGACACACAGATGGCTAAGAAGTACATGAAAAGCTGCTCAGACTCACTAATTATTAGAGAACTGCAAATCAAAACTACAATGAGGTATCACCTCACACCAGTTAGAATGGCCATCATCAGAAAATCTACAGACAACAAATGCTGGAGAAGGTGTGGAGAAAAGGGAACCCTCTTGCACTGTTGGTGGGAATGTAAATTGATATAGCCACTATGGAGAACAGTATGGAGGTTCCTTAAAAAACTAAAAATAGAACTACCATATGACCCAGCAATCCCACTACTGGGCATATACCCAGAGAAAACCATAATTCAAAAAGACACATGCACCCCAATGTTCACTGCAGCACTATTTACAATAGCCAGGACATGGAAACAACCTAAATGCCCATTGACAGACAAATGGATAAAGAAGATGTGGTACATATATACAATGGAATATTATTCAGCCATAAAAAGGAACGAAATTGGGTCATTTGTAGAGATGTGGCTGGATCTAGAGACTGTCATACAGAGTGAAGTAACTCAGAAAGAGAAAAACAAGTATCGTATATTAACGCATATATGTGGAACCTATAGGAATGGTACAGATGAACTGGTTTGCAGGGCAGAAATAGAGACACAGGTGTAGAGAACAAAGGTATGGAAACCAAGAGGGGAAAGTGGCAGGGGGGGGTGTGGTGGTGGTGGTGTGATGAATTGGGAGATTCGGATTGACATATATACACTAATATGTATAAAATGGATAACTAATAAGAACTGCTGTATAAGAAAATAAATAAAATTAAATTTAAAAATTGAAAAAAACAGTAAGTGTGGGGTAGGGAGAAAAAATGCAGGCTTGTTAAAATACCTTTGAACTTAAGGGATCAGCAACTTAAAATAATCACATATATATTGCTATGTGTAGTGTGGGATATATAGTCTATAACTATGTAATATCCTTGTATGGTGACTTATCATAACTAGATTTATTGTGGTGATCATTTTGAAATGTATAGAAATACCAACTCACTATGTTGTGTAACAGGAACTAATATAGTGTTTTAGGTCAGTTTTATTTCAAAAATAAACAAACATAGAAAAAGAGATCAGATTTGTGGTTACCAGAGGAGAAGGGTGGGGGGGAGGGGAGAATGGATGAAGGTGGTCAAAAGTTACAAATTTCCAGTTGTAAGTAAGTACTAGGGATGTAATGTAGAACATGATAAATATAATTAACTGCTGTATGTTATATATGAAAGTTGTTAAGAGAATAAATCCTGAGTTCTCATCACAAGAAAACAAATTTTGTTTTTATTTCTTTAATTTTGTATCTATGAGATGGATGTTCACTAAACTTATTATAATAAACATTTCATGATGTATGTAAGTCAAATCATTATGCTGTACTCCCTAAACCTATACAGTGCTGTATGTCAACAATATCTCAATAAAACTGGAAGAAAAAATTATAAAATAATATAAAAAATAAAAAGTATCTGGGCATTCCCAGAGATTCTGAAAAAAAAAAGACTAAAGTCATAATGTAAACATAATATTTTTGGAGGACGGGGGATGTGCACATTGGGAGAAGAGCATGTTATTATAGTTTTATATTAACAGACGGGAAAGCAGTAACTTTAGAAGTAGCAGCGTGTTTGGCAATGTGGCACAGGAAATGAATGGGGCTGTGGTACCAAAAAGACCTAGATTTGCATTTTACATCCCTTTAGACTTTCTTGCTGTGTGAATTTAGGCAAGTTCTTAATCTCTTTAAACCTAGGTTTTCTCCTCTGGAAAATGGGCATAATAACTCCTACTTAATAGTGTTTTTGTAAGCATGAAAAATATCCTGAAGAATCTAGCACTGAATAGTTCCTCAGTTATTGTCAAAATGTTGTTAGAACTATGCTTCTATTAATTTTTGTGTAAAATTTAATGAAATAATTTATTCATTTAATTAACACTTTGAACATTTAATTACCTTTTATTTGGATGACAGTAAGTTAATTAACATTTTAACCAACATATTCTACATATATATGCATGTATATGCATACCCAATCATATAATATATAAATTAACTAGTTGTAGATAGTTTGCAGTACTATCTACTATTATTTTATTGTATTCAGCCTTTTTAAAAATGAAACTATTTCCATATAGACTTTTCATGTACCAACAATGTCTGTATACATATATAGTTCGTATAATTATTGTTTTTCTTATATGCCTGGCACCAGATTGACATATCACAATTTCCTTAATGATTCTAGGCATGTTTTGTTTGTATGAACAATACTGCTTTATCATTTATAGGATTATTGACTACTGTACACCCACATATGTACACAGTGTAGCAATACACCATATGAGACATTTTATGAGAGCCTGATTGACATCTTTCATTTCACATTTGATTGGCCCAAAATGGTCAAAGACGGCCAATTTTGCAAACATATTTGAGAACTTCATGCTTCATCAGTTTTCCCAAAGTTGACTCAGTATTTTGTTACTCAGAGCACCCTCTCTTGAATCACCTATTGTGATATAAATGAGCCTTGCAGATCTTCTCTTTAAACAAAGGCTTTTCCAGCGATCCACGAAACATCACTTTGCAGCTTTGCAACATTAGTAATATCACCTTGCAATTCATTTTCATTTTGTATATTTCAACATTGGGTGTTTCCAACATCACCAGTAGCCAGAGGCTAACCCTACATGATTGAGGATAGATCCTAGTGTTCATGGGGGCAAGGAAGGAAAAACATGTTTGAGTGGAGACAAATTTTATAGTGGTCGGGTCATTATGAAATGATTGTGGGATCTGAAGATTTTTCTATCCCTATTCAACAGAATTTCTCAGGGACCTCAGATAATGAATAACAAATAACAAATATGCCTTATAACAAAACAAACCAAAAGCAAGTAGGAACAGAGACTTAATAAAGATAAAATTTGAAATTGTGAAACAGATTTTTTTAAAAAAGTAAATACAGTAAAAAGCTGAGTTCTCAGAAAAGATTAATAAGCCTGATTAAGGAAAAGGGAAAAAAAAAGATATAAATTTAGGAATTAGAAGGGAAATATGGAGATATGAAACAGATCAAAAGAAAACTTTTTAAGAGAATATAATCTGTAATTCAGTGGCAATAAATTTGAAAATCTAGAGAAAACTATTTCTGATAAAATATAAGTGAACAAAAGTGACCCAAGGAAAGGAAGAAAATAGAAAAAAGACTAATAAGTATAGAAGAAATGGAAAAGATTGTTGAAGAAATACAATTTAAAAAGGCACCAGGCCAGAGTGATTTTCACTATTGACTTCTTTCAAACCTAGAAATAATAGACAATTCCTGTATTTTAACTAGTCTGATTCATAAAAAATTATAGGGAAACTCCTAATTTATGACGCTAGCATGGTTAAATACCAAAATCTAATTAACCTCCCCAAACTTACGAATATATGCAAATATTTAATTAAAATAGTAACAAATGAAATCCATTGTTAAACTGGAAGAAGACCATAGCAAAGTGGAATTTATTCCAAGGCTACAAGCATGGGTTAACTTGTTAATCACCTAAGTGACAAATAGATGAAGCCAAGATATTAATAGAAAATGGAATTAAGCAATAGTGTCCAGAGGTTTAAAGCAAGTGAAGTGATTCCTTTACAACCAACAGTTACTCTTGATAAAGTGCAATTACTCTAAATTCACCAAAAAAATTTATGAGTTGCCCATAGTGAAAAACTAAAATTTACTATTTAGTAACAGATGAGCATTTATAAACCACATAACCATATAATAAAATCAATAGATGTTAAAATCTGGCCATTTAAGAAAAGAATATAATAGTGCATCTCAGATAGTATGTTTCAGTTTTTTTTTTTTTATGATTTTTTTTTTTTAATTTTATTTATTTATTTATTTATTTATGGCTGTGTTGGGTCTTCGTTTCTGTGCTAGGGCTTTCTCTAGTTGCGGCAAGCGGGGGCCACTCTTCATCGCGGTGCGCGGGCCTCTCACTGTCGCGGCCTCTCTTGTTGCGGAGCACAGGCTCCAGATGCGCAGGCTCAGTAGTTGTGGCTCACGGGCCTAGTTGCTCCGCGGCATGTGGGATCTTCCCAGACCAGGGCTCGAACCCGCATCCCCTGCATTAGCAGGCAGACTCTCAACCACTGCGCCACCAGGGAAGCCCTGTTTCAGTTTTAAGCTAACTAAATTATAACCAAATTAATAAGAGTATTTTAGGAAAAAAATTTTGGTGATGGCTATAATGTATATTCCTTGTAGTCAAAATAAGTTTTATTAACATATTTTTGCATTTTAGGGAATTTTTAATAGTTTCTTCTTTACACTGATCAAATATTCCGTTTAGAATTTGAAAATTAAGAAAACATGCCCACACAGATGTAGTCATATTTAAGTTATGAATATGAGAAAAAGATGATGAAAGTAATTTTGTTTTTCATTTAGAACTGAAGGGAAGTTCCTCAGACATTAAAGTGATAAAACTTAAACCCTCCCATCACTACTGCCTACCATGATGCCCGATACCTTTGAGGCATTCAAATATTTGTTGAATTCAACTGAAATCAGGTTTGTAGCCATTGAAGACCATTTTACAATTTTGTTCATTGAACCGTCCTGTGATAAAAGATCAATAAGCAAACAGTACTGGGTCCTGGTATCATCTCTGTACTAATAAGCTATGTGACCTTGGACAATTCATTAAATTCTTGGGTCTTATTGATCTATGACCAGTAAATTCTCAGCCCTCTAGGACATGTGATCCACTTGTTTTTGGTATGTGAAGGAATTTTCTTAATCTATCAACTATTATTCTGTAACAGTTATATTCAATAGAACTGTAAAATGAGTCACAGATGTGAGCCACGTATTTAATATAAAATTTTCTAGGAGCCACATTAAAACAAGTAAACAGACATAAGGTAAAATTAATTTTAATAATATATTTTATTTAACTCAATATTTCCAAAATATTATCCTTTCACTGTGTAATCAGTATGAACATTATTAATGAGGTATTAATTATTAATAATTATTATTAATGAGGTATCATAATAATTAATTATTATTAATGAGGTATATTACAGTCTTTTTCTTCATAGTGTCTTCAAAATTCATTGTGTATTTTATAGCTCATCTCAATTATGACTCAGCACACTTTGAGGGCTCAGTTTCCACATACGTAGTAACTGTATTGGTTAGTGTGGTTCCTAGGCCTGATGACATAATAAAATAATAAAAAAAGTGTCTGCCATTATTGTGTGAAGTGTAACATGATGGCCAAATAAACTTTAAGATGATTCTTAAGCACGACAGTGGAACATCAAGAAAGTTTACCTTCGTTGATTTGTAGATGGATGAACTGCATAAAATGGTCTGTGAGGTCTCTTCCATTTCTGATATTTATGCTGTGGTTCTATCAAAGTGCCTTGCACAGAGGAGCCACTTAGCATTGTTGTATGTGGCATGTAGGTTATATATGTATGCCTTGTCTCATTCCATAAAAGTTTTGAGGCAGAAAATATTTGTGGAAAGAAGGAAAATGAAAAAAAAGGAGAGAAAAAGGAAAGAAGGGAGGGGAGATTAAAGGAATAAAGAGAGGGAGGGAAGAAGTGGAAGAAGAAAGAGAAAGGAAGGGAGGAAGGAAAAAGGATAATCAGAGAAGGTTCAAATCTCAGAAATCTCCATTTATTGGTAATTATTTCTGGTATCAAGTGAACTTTCAAACAGAAGCCTTAGCTGTTGGGTGCAGTGCTCTTTTAAGCTACAAAGTACATTTTAAAAGTAGACCATGTCCCAAGAACCCCTTAGACAGTGGACTTATTTTCATGTGGCACAGGCTTAACAGACCCTGGGCTTTGTGATCATAGCCCTGTAAACTGTAGAGTTCACATCACCATGAGAATGACCAAGCTCAAAATCTGCAATTTGCTCCCTAGATTTTCATGTTCAGTGATATTTAAAAGGGTGTGATGTTAGTGTAAATATATTTCAACTTGTAAATTTTATTTTTAAGATTTAAGTGATATTGCATAATGATTTAAGAAGTCCTCTCTGTTGAAGTCCACTTTATTAGAACAAAGTATAGGCTAGTCTACTTTCAGGTGAATTTCTAGTTTGGGGTCATATTGGGAGATAAACCTCCAGAGGGTAGAAGGAAAAAGGGGGTATACCTACTATGACCAATAATAGAGATTTTCGGTGTGGTTTTCATGGCAGTTGAACTAAAATTCAGGCCTTGTTCATACATGGTTATATTTGTTGGACTGTAAGTTACTTGAGCGCAAAGAATCTAGTATTGCCCTAGCACCTACCATAGCCCTCATGTAGTAGGTGATTTCATCCATCTCTGGTGACTGCAGGTATCATCTGTGTGCTGACAACTTGCAATTTGTAACTTTAATTCAGGTCTCTCTTTTTAGTTTCAGACCCACTTTAATCAAGACCCCCACTTGGTTGGGAATTCCCTGGTGGTTCAGTGGTTAGGACTCGGTGCTTTCACTGCCAGGCCTGGGTTTAGTCCCTGGTCGGGGAACTAAGATCCCACAAGGCACATGGCGTGGCCAAAAAAAAAAAAAAAAAAAAAGAAAGAAAGAAAGAGAAAGACTCCCTCTTGGTTGACCCACAGGTGTTTCACACTCAGTGTGTCCCAGTCTGAACCCATGTTTTCCACTGAACTGCTCCTCCTCCAGGGTTCCTTATCTCTGTAAATGGGTCACCCACCCAGTTCCTCAAGCCTGAAACCTTGACTCATTCAGTTGTCCCACAGCCCATCAATCACCGAGCCCTTCTGAGTCTCCTCAGATGGATATCTTGAATTTATTCACCTTTCTCCATCTCTGCTCACACCACTTTCTTCTGTCTTACACTCCAATAGCCTGTTTTCCCTGTACCCACTCAGGCATCTCTGTACTCCAAGTACTGTGGGACTTTCAAATATGTACATCAGATCACTTCAGCACCCTGTTTAAAATATTCAAGGCTCTTAGAATTAATTCTAAACTTTCATACTTGGGTATTTTAGAATAAATTCTGAACTCTCTTACATGCCCTCCACTTGTGCCACTTTCCCCTTCGCTTACTAGTTCAAGCCTCTTTGGTCTTCTTTTTGTTTCTAGTACACTGCAAGCTCTTTCTACCCCAGTTCCTTACAACATGCTGTTCACCCAACATGCACCAGTAATTCCAATTCATTTATCAGGCTTCACCTTAACTCCCACTTCCTTCTATAAGCCTTTCCTGCATAGAGTAGGTTAAGTCCTCTTTATGCATTCTTGTAGCTCTCTGTATTCCACTGTGATCCTAATCACATTTGTAACATTTACACAATGTTTATCTTTCCATGTGGGCTTGGACTGTTTCTCATATACTGCTGTATCCCCAGTAACTTGCACAGGGGCTGATAGATAGCAGCCACTCAGCAATAAATATTACTTTGAATACTGAAGGAACAGATAGGCCTATCCCTATCTTTGATTTAATTAACAGCTGAGTTTTTGCTCTTTATGTCTGGGTCTACAGATTTTAAAAGAGTTTATTATACTCCTGAATATTTTTACATGGTAGTAATAACTCATAAGGATATTTAAAAATTATTCAGCCTATTTCCTATATGAACATCAAATACCTAACAAAGATGTTATTGAAAAAAAAGTTGAATAAAAAACACTATGTATGTTTTTTTCATATGACATGAAATAAACATCTAGAGTTGACATGAGAATTAAAAAATGGTAGAGTTATTAAATCAAAGAGTTATTTTGGAGCTGGAAGGCATCGTAAAAATCACCCAGTTCACTTTATTTATTTTTTTTTTAAATTTATTTATTTATTTATGGCTGTGTTGGGTTTTCGTTTCTGGGCGAGGGCTTTCTCTAGTTGCGGCAAGTGGGGGCCACTCTTCATCGTGGTGCGCAGGCCTCTCACTACTGTGGCCTCTCTTGTTGAGGAGCACAGTCTCCAAACGCGCAGACTCAGCAATTGTGGTCATGGGCCCAGTTGCTCGGCGGCATGTGGGATCTTCCCAGACCAGGGCTCGAACCCGTGGCCCCAGCATTGGCAGGCAGATTCTCAACCACTGTGCCACCAGGGAAGCCCCAGTTCACTTTATTTTAACCTCGTTTATACAACATAATCACTTGGATCAGTTAAATTAGAATCCCTGGGAATGGTGTATTCTAAAAACTCTTGAAGTGATTCTAATGTTCATCCATGAAAGAACTACTGATCTGGCCCAACTCTCCCATTTTCTATAAATGAGAAATTGAGGACTTCCCTGGTGGTGCAGTGGTTAAGAGTCTGCCTGCCAATGCAGGGGATATGGGTTCGAGCCCTGGTCCAGGAAGATTCCACATACCGTGGAGCAACTAAGCCCGTGTGCCACAACTACTGAGCCCATGCTCTAGAGCCTGTGAACCACAACTACTGAAGCCCACACACCTAGAGCCCGTGCTCTGTGACGGGAGAAGCCACCGCAATGAGAAGCCCACACACCGCAACTAAGAGTAGCCCCTGCTTGACACAAGTAGAGAAAAGCCTGTGCACAGCAATGAAGACCCAACCAACCAAAAATAAATAAATAAATAAATAAATAAATTTATTTAAAAGAAAATGAGAAATTGAAGCTCAGAGTTCTTAAGTGACTTCTTCAAGGTCACACTGTTAGTTTCTATATTAGTGGTCCATTTAATAGAACATATTTCCTTATATTAATAGCTGGAAAAATGGAAATTGATAAGGAAGAATGCTGCTAAGCCCTTGAAATCAATGATTTGTTTCTACAGGATGTCTAATTCCTGCTTGTCAACTAGGCCTGAATATCTCATCAGATCAGCTGGTAAAATACTACCCAGTAGCTTAAGATCAGTGCCTCAACTTTTCTGATCCTGAGAATCACCTGGGGTGCTTGTTAAGCATTCTGGTTCCTAGGCCCATATCCTGGATATTCTGAGGTAGTAGGTCTGGAGCAGAGCCCAGGAGTCAAAATATTTAATAAGCACTCAAGTGATCTTAGCCTCAGTTATGTTTGGGAATCATTGGCTTAGATGAAGTCATAATTTCCATTTCCAGAGACACCAGTAAAGAGGCCATAAAGAGCTAACTTCAGCATGGTGATTGGGGTTTACTCCCAAGGAAGAATGTCAGCATCAAAGACCATGATGCAGAAGTAAGTCAAGGTGTGCTGATGAGAAAAGGAGACCAGGAGTCTTGAAAGCGAAGGGCCAACAGAGGGCTCAGTCTGGAAGTGAGTTGGCAGAAAGCAGGTGTGCTGGCAATGGTGTCTCCAAGTGGCAGTGAACCATATGAGGTGACCTCATATAGGGTGGAGTCCCAGACGACAAGATAAGATCAGTGGCGCACACGTCTGTGAAGCACTGCCTCTATTCCTACAACAGCAGAAGACTTCCACAGAGTCAATTTGTAAGGACTCACTGAAGATCTTCTCGGAGCGCAGCCCATAAATGTGAGATATGGTGCCAGCGTGCAACAGAATTATAATCCATTTGGGCAAACATGAAACTCTAGCAGATACCAGAGATTTAAATTAAGGTGCTAGGTGGTATGGTGTTCACAGCTATCAGGGCTGTGAACACCTTGAAAGAGAAAGGTCTTGATGAGGCTGCAGTGGTCAGAGAATACTTCATGGAGGGGCTTCAGCCTGAGCTGAGCCTAAAAGAGTGGCCAGAATTTTGACAGAGAGGCATAGAGAAGGGAGAGTATTGCCAAACATGGAAGCCACAGGATTCTGGGCACAGAGGAACAGTGTTCCCCTCAGCCAATTGGTAGGATACCTAGGATTTTGGCAGGAGGAGGAGAGACAGCATGGCAAGGGGCAGAGAGAGAGAGAGAGAGAGAGTATTTCAAGGGACTTGAATGTCAATTAGTGAAATTTAAACGATGCTTTAGAAAATAAGGATTTATTAGTGCTTTTATAGTAGAAGAGTAACTTGGTGAGCTAATTACTGCGGAAGATTGATCTGGCAGCAGGGTGCTAAATGAACTGGAGTGGTAGAGGGAGGGCCATTGAAGCATGTTGGGCTTGGTGTCTAGTGAGGTCGAGGGATAAGAGGGATAAGATAGAGTTTGTAGAAACAAAAAGGAGAAGCTGAGTAGAAAAGCATGCATGTTACTTGGAGAGAGACTTTACAGGGAAACTGAGGAAGAGGAAGGAATTAATAATGGGGCCTTGTATAGTTTTAGTTCACATTTTTGAGTGCGTTTTTAGGGTAATGCCATTTTTGCTTATTTACCCACTTCAGGTGGGATTTACCAAAACTCTGTAGCTCTGCACAGAAATACTGTGGTTCAAGAGTTATGGAATGAGATGAGGATTCCTGAGATCATCTCATGACTCTGTAGAAGTGAGGTTTGGCTTCACTATTATCCTCTGAAGGTCCTCCTGCGACTTCTACTTATAGGAAGCGCCTTTGTGGGTGTGAAAGCCAAGGGAGAGCCTTGAAGACAAGCATCACCTACCTGAGGGAGGCATAACACAGTCAAGACTGCAGAGTCAGCTGAACCTGGGCAGGTTGGGTCACCCTGGGAAAGTTGGTAAAATGTCTGAGCTGTCACTTTCTTACTTATAAAATAGAGAGGATTCCACTGGCATCCTACCTTGTCAGAGTATTTTGAGGAATCAGGAAAAATACCTGTAGAGAGCTCAGTTTCATGCAGTGGCTCTCAACCAGGGCTGATTTTGCTCTCCAGTTATGGTTGTCATGACTGGGGAGACGCTACTGGCATCTAGTGGGTAGAGACCAGGGGTGGCCTAAGCATCCTGCCATACACAGGACACCCCCCACAAAAAAGAATTATCTAGCTCACAATGTCAATCACACAAAGATTGAGAAACCCTGGTGTAATGCCTGACACAGAGTAGGCACTCAAAAATAGCTACAATTTTTAGAGTCCTTAAGATGTGTAAGACTATACTAAGGGTGTAACATTATTTTCGACTTTAATCCTTTCAAAAGTCCCGTGGAAGGTAGTTACTCTTATTAGGTCCACTTTCCAGGTAAAGAATCTGGGCGTCTGAGAAGTTAAGTAACTCTCCCAAGGACAAACAGCTGGTTTATGGATTCAGGCAGTCTGATTCCAGAGAGCTGGTTTGTAACCACCATGCTATGCTGTCAATCCAATAAATGATAGATATTATTGTTGTCATTACTGTTATGTAAAGAGAATGTAAAGTTCTGAAGCCATTCATGAATTCAACAAGTTGAGTGCCTCTGAGTCAGGTCTGTTCTAGGTACACAAGACAGACAAGTATGATCTTCACTGAACAACTCTGAGCTTATATTAATTGGTGAGTTAAGCGTCTTGTCTCTTTCCCTTTTCTGAATATGAGCAAGCCAGACTGAAGACCTGTGATAATGACTCACTGCAGCTATTATTCCAATGAAAGATTTCCAAGTGGTGGCCACAGTGATGATAGTGGTGCTGGAGGGAGCATGGTGTTAGTCTCTCTTCTCCCTCGGACTGTCACCCAGTCGTTGCTGCTGTTGTACAGAGAGTAAGAACTGTCTACCACTGCTGACTTCTAACCTAGCTTGCGATTTCAGTGTCATGTGGAGCCCCAAGCTAGGCAGTGTTCTGGAATGACTAGGCCAGTTTTACTAATTGGGGAAACGAAGTCTTTGGTTTTTCAGCTCTTGTATTTGGTTTTAACAGATGAAGCTGAAACAGTTTACTATTTTCAGGGTCTCCAAATCTAGCTTGCTTTGATTATCTTTTAGGAAATCTCCAACTTGATTTTAATATTCATAATAATACCTAGAATTAAAATATTCACCTACATTCATTATGTTTTTTATTTGCAAAGGATTTTCATGTAAGTAATTAAAAGATTAGCCTTAAAGCACTTAGTACTCATGGGTGTTATAGTAGGCACTTTGTAATAATGTAGAAGAATAAAGAAGCTGTAAAAAAATGCTTAATCCTAGGTGAAGAGACAAAATATAAACATATGGAGTAACCTGAGGATAATTGCAAAACAATTCACTACCATATACAAAATAAAATAAAGGTGACTAGTCCCTTATGTGCAAAAGTGACACAGAAAGAGAAAATAAGTTGGTTTCATAGAATCCAGATATATGGAGAGTGGCTTCATGACATAGGTGTAGGACACACCAAGTCCTGGGTAATAGGCTGGAGGATGGGCAGGGTAGCAAAGTGGTTAGGGCCCAGCCTGTGGAGTCCCACACACTGCAACCAAATCCTGGCTCAGTGCTACTGGATGTGTGACCTTGGGCAAGTGATTTCCACCCTCTACATTTCAGTTTTCTCATCTGTAACATGAAGATAATCATAGTAGCTGCTTCATTGGGTTGTCACAAGGATTAAATGACTTAATACACTTAAGTGCTTGTAATCTCGGCAGTCTGACTCCAAAACTTGAGCTATAAACCTCTAAACTACAGCAGCCTAGAATTGTCATTAGTATTCTTGTGGTGGTTGTTATTACAATAGCATGTGAAGCAGTGGATCAAGGAGACAATAAAGATGGGAGACCATCCAATGTTGTTAATAGAAATCTAGGCATAAATGATAAGGACCCACATTAAGGTAGTGGTTTAAAAGCAGATATAAAAGGGAATAAATGGGGCAAAGGACCAAATTCAAAAGACAGTGCATGATACAGATCAGGGGTTGTTGGATGATGAGGCTGAAGTATATACATAGTGAAATGTAAGATAACAGGATTGAGTCCAGGAGCTCAGAAATTGGGTGATGCCATTGAAAATAATGAAGCTTCCATTTTATTATAGGAAGATAACAAGCTCAGGTTTTGAAATGCTGTATTTTGTTTGTCAAAGGGAAATCTAAGTGAAGATCACCTCTAGACAATCAAATATATGGTCAGTAAGAAGTTGGAGCCAGAAGTAGAAATCTGCTTTTGTACCACATTGCTATTGTGTCGCTGGACTAAAGTAGCAAGGCTTGGAGTATTGCCACCCTCACCAGATTCTTGACATATTTCTGTATCTGGGTGGCTAGTTAACCTTAGGTGTCATCATTTAGAGTGCTTTCAGATTTTCTCGTTCTGCTTTGATGTAGTTCCTTATCTTGAAACTACTCTAGTCTTGTATGTGTTGCTAAAATGTTACAAAGGTTGATAATCTTGTTGCTAAGTAGCCAAGTGGTTCTTTCCAAAGTAATCATCCATTTTATCAGCAAAATGCTTTGATTAATGTTTATTAATAATTCACCCAAATGTTTCTGGGATCGAGTATGATGATTATTGTTATCTAATTGTTTTAGCAGAGTTCAAATTGCTACTGATCAAATGTGGAACATGAAAACCCAGCCCTTCCCTTTTCCCTGAGATCAACATTTCTCTCAGTTCAGAGTACAACGTTTTACAGTTATTTTTAGAGGTTGTACATTTCTAGCAGTTGACTAGGGAAGCAGTCATATCTACATAAGAGCCCATCATAACTTTCAGTATCATTATAGTGACTTGAGGGAAAAAATTATAATTTCTTGAGGTGGAAGGGTTAGGTCAGAGTTTTTCAACCTCTGCACTATCGATCTTTGTGGCTGGGTAATTCTTTGTAATGGGGAACTATCCTGTACTTTGTGGGATGTTTAACAGCATCCCTGGTCTCCACTCACGAAGTGCTAGTAGCAGCTCCATCCCCCAAATTGTGACCCCCAAAATAACTCCAGACATTGCTAAATGTTTCCAATTAAAACCACTTGCTTAAGTTCTTCCATTTAGTTGTTCACATTGCTAATTTTGAATGTATTTTAAGTCTTAATGCTATATGAAATAGCTCATGCTATGTACATGTTCTACCACCAAGGATTTCAGAGGTCTTTCCTTCGGAGATAAGTGATGTGCCTGGGTTACACTGTCTGATTTTGGAATGTGAGCCACAACTCAGTATGCAGAATGGTACATATATAGGAACAAGTACACTGGGGACTCCTTTTCTTATCTTCTCTCTGACAGTATTTTGCTGAATGTTCTTATGCAAGTATTTAAAATCTGTTCAACATTCACTCAACCAAGACTTCTAAGTAACTACTATGTACTTGGCGGTGTTGCTATCCACTGAGGGTACAAAGAGGAATAAAATTGTTTCTAATCTCAAAGAACTCTCAGTCAAGAGGAGAAACCAGACAAGGAAACATTTTTACCACTGTGTGATAAATATTTTTCCTGAGGAATGGAAAAGCAATATGGGGCTCAGAAAAAAAGAGTACCTAACTCTACCTGAGGAAATTGGGAAAGGCTTTTCAGGGGAAACAAAGCTCAAATAGATTCTTGAGATGAGTACGAATTTACCAGACACAGGAGGAGAACAAGAACTTCCGGCAAAAGAAGCAGCCTCAACAGAAGCTTGGAGACATGGCTTTGAAGGCATGATAAGCCTGTTTGCAAAACTGGAGTAGGGGAGGTGTGGGTGTTGGTGGGAGAGGAGAGTAGGAAGGTGTCAAGGCCCAGCTGCTGCAGAACTTGACTGCCTGGTTAAGATCTCTGAACATTTTTCCTGTTGGCCATGAGCAATATTCATTGCTGCATATTTTATTAATTTTGTTTTTCTTCCCCCTCTAGAATGTAAGCTCCATTTGGCAGGGATTTATGTCTATTTTGTTCATTGATGTATTCTTCATTGCCTACTAGAGGGCCTGGCATATAGCTGAGTTCAATAAATGATTTTGAATAAAAAAGTATAATTTTTGTAATTAATTATGTTGGCTCACCTAGAATTCAGTTGTCTACGATATCATTACCTATTAATGAATTTTTATATTAAAAATAGCTAAATACTCTTGGAAATGGCTTTATTGCCTTCAGTTTTATTCCATATTTTCCAAAGGAAGTGAGTTATTTCATTTTTTTCTGTCTGGATTCATATCTAAATTCAAAATTCATGGATAATTTTATAATGACTTACTGATATGATACAATTTTTTTATTGAAGCTGTGAAACCATTTTAGACATTTCAAGACCAGTAAATTGTTTTGTAATACATATGTTCAGAATCTATAGATATTCGATCCTAATAATGGAGATTTGACTTCCAGTAGGTCAAAATGTATTGAATCGCTTTGTTTGAGAACCTATCTAGGGTAAATGTACATTTATCTTAACTCATGGAAATCCTCAGTATGTTTCTTTTCCCTCCCTCTCTTTCTCTCCTCCTCTGTATTTCTTTGCTATATGACAATGGAATTGTAATTAAGTTAGTGATTCAAGCAGCAGAAATTTACTCTGACTGTAAAGGGGGATGAATGAAAGTCAAATTGACTTCAATGTCTGTGTGTTGCTTCAGATTGAGAGAATATGTTTGATTGGTATAGTGGGGGGAGATGTTGACCCCGATTCAATCAGCTGCGGTCAGGGAGAGAGCATCACATGTCCCTGAGATTCATCTTTCCTGTGGGGCAATGGTGGAAGCAGGTGTGTGCCCATGGGAGGGCTGGGGAGGGAGAGAGTGGGAAGGGGTCAGCCACACAGACACCCCTGAAGTGTCTCTAGTAGTACCTCCACAGCTAGGATAGAGAAGAACCACCTTTTTTTTTTTTTTTTTCTAAGAGCATTAAAAACATTTTTTAAAAATATCATTAAGATTAACAGGTAAAGGTTTGCTTTTTATTCTGAAGCTGGAGTTATGTTCATCCACTCTTTTTGCTGTTTCCTAGTATTTATGTTTAGCTTGTATAGTACAATCCTATTCATGAAGGCTAAACGTCAGAATTTTTTCTTTTCTTTTTCTTTTCGGCTGAGATCCCTGCTGAGGAAGAGGAAAGATAACATTTGTTTTCCACGTGGTATCTAAGAAAAAGTCTAGTTTCAAATCAAGAAGTTGCTTTTATTTTTTCCTTGTGAAGATCAACAAACTTGTCAAATGTTTTACATCATGAGAACCAGAGTCAGACAGCTCCCTGTTGTCTCAGAGTAAGAATGTGCTTTGAAAAGCTGTTTTATTCAGTTTATTTTCACTGTCTTTTTTCTATTTCCATCTCTTCCTCCCTGCCCCGGCCCCTTGATGTTTTTTTAGCAGTTTGTGTTCCATATTAGAGATTTGATTTCTTTTCAAGTTTTTTTTTTTTTTAACCCAAAATAAACAATAAGAGTGACATGTAAAATCCTCTGGAATGAAAATTGAGCCCTCCCCAGCTAACAGGGAGAGAGATTCAAATGACCACATGTTTGTTTTCATAGTTCTCAGATTTCTGTTAGAGACATAGGCTGAGTCACTGCCAAACCAGAAGGCATTTCTTGGCCCAGCCTGGAAGACCACTTTCATCCAGTGTGCCTTCTAAATTCCTGTGCAGAATGAAAATACGAGGCAGATTCAGTACTTCCCATAGAGCCGTAGAGCTCTATAGAGCCGTCCACACATTATTCCTTCATGCCCCAAATAAATGTCAGCTTCTACTTTGTGCTAGGCTAGGTGCTGGGAATATAATAGTGAACAAGGCAGTCATCTGTCTTTGCCTTAAGTAGCATGTGATGTAGTTAGAGAGGTAGACAGGTGAGCAGGCAGTTATCTTCTGAAGTGATAAATGCTACGATATGGAAAGTGCATTTTGCTGTGGGAGCATGTATGAAGAGCATCAAAGCAGATAAGGGGGTGAGTGAGGTGGACAGGGAAAGGTCAGGGAAATTAAAGGAAGTTTTAAGATGAGACTGGAGGGAGTACAGATGAGCTGGGCAAAGGGTGGGAGAGTGGGTACAAGAGAGGGAAAATTAAGGTATTTACTCATAATCACCGCAAACGGATTTCAGTGCAATTTCTCAGTTTCTAGAGATATTTACTGATGAGATACCGTCATGTTGCACTACTTGCTATCCAAGCATCAAAGCTGGATGAGCTAGTACTTCTGCATCAAAGTGGACATGTGAGAAATGGCCACTCTCAACCTGGGCAAGTCACATCTTCTGTGATTCAGTCGTTAAAGTTCCTTCCAGAGCTTCTGTGTGCTTTTGAGGAATCCTCAAGCCCAGCATGACTGCACATACCCTTCCATCAAGGCCTATGGCACCTTGGCCAGAGCTCTGGGAGAGCATGAAAATCAATCAGCTCAGCCATATCCATAATCTAGAGGATTCCTCCATTTTTAAAAGAAGTAATGCTCCTTGCTATTAAAAAAATGCTTTCTAGTTCACCCGGTCCTCTCCTGGGCCACTTATTTGTTGTTAATCTGTCTGGTGTTTAAAACCGTCTGAATTTTTAACAATGTCAAAAAGATAATGTTTGGCGGACTTGATACATAAAATTGTAAAATTTCTGTATGGTAAAGGACCCCCAAAACAAAGGTAAACTACAAATAACACTGGGAAAAATATTTGAAACATGTAAGAGACAAAAGTTTAAAATTCTAAAAATTCTGCCAATCAACAGTAAGAAAAAAAGAAAGAAAGAAAGAAAGCCTATAAAAAATAAGCTAAAGGTCATGAACAGGAAATTCATTAAAAATATAAATGGCCGGGCTTCCCTGGTGGCGCAGTGGTTGAGAATCTGCCTTGCAATGCAGGGGACACGGGTTCGAGCCCTGGTCTGGGAAGATCCCACATGCCGCAGAGCAACTAGGCCCGTGAGCCACAACTACTGAGCCTGCGCGTCTGGAGCCTGTGCTCCGCAACAAGAGAGGCCGCGATAATGGGAGGCCCGTGCCCCGCAGTGAAGACTGGCCCCCACTTGCCGCAACTAGAGAAAGCCCTCACACAGAAACGAAGACCCAACACAGCCATAAAATAAATAAATAAAAAATTTAAAAAAATATATATAAATGGCCAATAAACTTATGGAAACTATAAATTAAAACACCAACATACTACTTCTTGCCCATTAAATTTATGACAAATAATAACATTAAAACACCAAACGCCCAAAATGTGTAGACCAGAGTCACTTCATCCCAAGCTGCCAGCCCATTCATGCATTTTGACTGGCTTTGTATTAGGTGTGGGATGTCGGGTTTGGGATCCTGAACTCCAAGGAGCCCCATTCCCATCATATTCTATGTCAATATCACCTCCTGGAGTGCAACTCTATATAAAGTGAACCATGACCCTTGGAATTGAGCAATACTATGAGCCCTAGGTGTGAGTACGAAGTATTTGAAAACTTTATTTCAAAAGAGAAATGGCTCCTCATCTCTCCCACCAATATTCAGCTAATGAGTTTTGCCCTCCTGTTTTCTCGTATGGGATGGATCCTGGAAAGGAGAAACAGTGCTAGAAGCAGACTAGGATTAGGGAATCCTTCCTTACTAGCCTCCTGTGTTTTTCAGTCCTGTCTGATTGCTTCACCTCCTATGTATCTCTAGAGATAAGAAAAAATCTGGGGACCAGGGATGACTTTGGATGTGTCCCCAGACCAGTCATTCAGCCCTTGGTTAGGGTCTATGGGTCCATGGCAAAGATTCCAAGACTGTCAGTCACATCTGAGTTTCTCTAGTACTAGATTTTTCACTTATTGGGTAATTCAGTCTCTCTGAACTTCAAATTATGAGAATCAAATAAAATGAGGGATGTGCAGTATTATTTGTTATATTATTTTTTTTTAATATTTATTTATTTATTTATTTATGGCTGTGTTGGGTCTTCGTTTCTGTGCGAGGGCTTTCTCTAGTTGTGGCAAGCGGGGGGGCCACTCCTCATCGCGGTGCGCGGGCCTCTCACTATCGTGGCCTCTCTTGTTGCGGAGCACAGTCTCCAGATGCGCAGGCTCAGTAATTGTGGCTCACGGGCCCAGTTGCTCCGCGGCATGTGGGATCTTCCCAGACCAGGGCTCGAACCCGTGTCCCCTGCATTGGCAGGCAGATTCTCAACCACTGCGCCACCAGGGAAGCCCTATTTGTTATATTATTAAGAGTTGGAATTAATCTTGCCATCTGTAGGCTTTACTTCCTCTGTGAGACTGGCTCTCTCTGTAAAAGATAAAGGTTGCTATTCTAGGCCCATGAATTGGGAGCTTGGGCAGGGTGATGAGACTGGGATGGAGACAGGATGATGCACTTTGCCCCATCTCCTCGCTCCAGGCCCACACTTTGGTGGTGGTACATCAGGTGGCTTAAGGGGATCCTTTGACTTTACCTTTCATTGGCCCCACAAGTTACCTTCGCCTCCTTCTTTATGGTTCCATCCCTTTGATATCTTCTTCGCCTGAAGACAGACCCTTTGGAATTCTGTGGCTTTGATCCAGATGACATGGATATGCATGAAAATGAGGACTTGCTTGGTATCTTTGACTACTTTGGCTTCAAAGCATTGAACTGGGGTCCAAGGCAACCTTACAACCACTGAACCCTGGGATCAAGGAGTAGGACTCCCCTGTCCTGCATGAATTGTAGGTGTCTCTGGAGATCTACCAGAGACTGACCAAGAGCTTGAAAATCACAAGGCAGTGCCTCAACCCTGGTGATCAAACCGTGTGCATGCCCTGCACGTTGTCGTCAAGTGTAGCTGGCAGGAACACATTAAGGTCACCTTTCCCAGAGAGGAGAGAGGGCCATGCCACACCTGACGATATTCCTATATACATTATTTTGTGATCAAAGATAAGACCCTTGTACGTTTCCTCCAGAATGGCATCAGTACGCTCACAGTGCCTGATGAGCCTCAAGGAGATGGGACCTGGCTCCAGTTGTGTGTGGGGCGGGGAGGGACGTGACTGGGGATAACGGGAACATTCCCATTCCTTCTGACCAGCTGGATTAGTCTCTTTTTATTCTTCTTCCTTCCTCCTTATTTACTAAATTCCAAACCATTTTTTCACTCTCTGCCTCATTTTCCCTCAGGTAGAGAGGCTGTATCATGAACACTTCTGTAGAGTAATACTCTCACCTAGCAATGTGTCATCAGATCGGGCATCTTGAACAGCTTCAAGGAGGGGCTTTCCTTTTCTAGGGTGCCCATTTCAGAGGGAGACCTATTTGTCATGTTTAAAGTTTGCTTCCCAGGCAGATTAACACTACAGACTTGACAGACTCTTAAGTGAATTTACCTTAATTTTAGGCTGGGCCCTGAGCCCTCCCAAAATCTAACATAGCAGTACTGCCCACCACACAAACCCCCGCCAGGTGTGTACGTAGCTCTGGGCCCAGTGATCCTGGAGACCTTCTCTAAAATGCAGAAGCCACAGTTTTCAGGAAGAATGTCCTGTCCCTGACCCACTTCAGAGCCGGGCTGACTTGGTGTGTGGTGGGGGAGTGGAGGGGAGGTGGGGAGAGCCGGCCCAGGCCAGGAGTCAATTTCATGTATCAGTCTTGGAGTCCAGTTCACACTCCAGTGGTGAAAAGTGAGCTGAATATTATATGAAACTATATACAGATTGCTTGTCCAAGTCTTCTTTTTTGCCTCCCAGACTGTTGGTCCCTTTCTTTGGCCTCCTCCTGACAGAGAGAGGAAAGGAGATATGGATATGGTTTTACCACGCTCATTCCACCCTGAGTACAGAGAATCCTACAGTTAGGTGGCCAAGGTTACCATGCATATACTCACACACACGTATCTCTCACACTGAGCTCTTTTTACCTTCTCTGCTGTGAGGGAGGAAGGGAAGGTCTTTCACTTGTGTACAGGGCCACTGAGAACTAGTTTCTTTTCATTTGATCCAGGTGGGTGAACAAGACCCAGCAGCCTCCCTGCTTTCTGCTGTCTACATACCTCTGAACTGGCAGGGAGAGCCAAGCCAAGGTCAGCCTCCTTCCCAGCCCCTGATCACCTTTGAGAGGCCAAAACAGGACTCAATAAGGGCTGAAGTGGACTCCTTCCTTCCTCAAAGCCCAAACTTCTGAGATTCCCTAAACAAAACCCCAAACATAACACCAACAGAAGAGAGAACTTGGCTACTAGAAGAGCAAATATGTTTAGAAGGAATAAAGATCCTTGGTTACGAGAAACAGAGACCAGGGACCATCCTCTTCAGGGGATGTGGTAGCATGTGGAATAATTAATTTTCTCTAATTGTACAGAAACATTTCTTTGACAGAAATTTTCCTTTTCAGAGGAGAGGGAAGGCTTTCTTGCTGACTCAATGAAATACATCCCTAAAGACAAAGCCTGGGGTGGTGGGGAGGGTGGCCTGAGGCACCCGGCCTCCTTCACCTGTGCTGCAGGGCCTGACTGGGGACACAGGGGCTCGTGGAATGGGGATGACCCAGGACAGTGGCTGATCCACAATTCTGACAGTTTTGTTCTGGATGGCAAAGAAAATACCTTCGTGGACATTATTGTGTACATTGACAAGATTTTAATAAAAAGAATAGATAAAACTCTGTAGCAACGTTAAATTTATTGTAGTTTATGTGAACTATGTGTATGTAAGACAGTATCGTTTTTTTTTTAACCAGGTGGAAACTCTAGTATTTATAGGTAAAAGGGTGTGATATTTGCAACCTACCCTTAAAATCTATTTCTCTATCCATCTATCTGGACAGAGAAAGAGAAAGCGAGTATGAGTGAGCAAGGGAGTCCAAGAGACAAATGGTTAAAAGAGGGCAAATCTGGGTCATGGATATATATTCATGCAACTTTTCTTTAGGTTTTATATTTTTCCCAAGTTAAAACAATGGCCAATTGTCTCTGTCTCCCTCTCATCAGGAGGCACACATCATCTTTTAATTGTTATTAAAATTATTTTAATTTTTATTATGGAAAAATTCTAACATACACATCAGAGGAAAAATATAGTCACCTCCTACCTTAAAATTATTGTCATTTTGCCATTGGCAACAATGCCACCTTAAAAAAATAGAGGAGCAGTCCAATTGAATTTCATGTCCCCTGTCTCTTGGAAGCAGTGCTAAGTTCCCTGAGGCCAACCTCACTGACCCACTAGAGCTCTCCCCGTCCTTCACCACGTGACAAACACACTTTCCACATCAGATTTCCACAGCGTTCATGCTTGGCATTCTGAGCTTTTGAGGCTCTGGGTGTGGGTCTGCCTTGCTCTCTAGTCACCTCTGGGGTCTATTTTGAATTAATTTCCTTCACAAAATGTACAAGGAAGCCATCCAACAGGAGTAATTTCAATGCACAATAGCATAATCCTTCAATCACCTAGTAACTGCAGCATGCAAAACAAGCAAGCAACTGGAAATGTGGTTAAAACCTCACATCTCTGTATAAATACTTTCTAATGTTGATGAGAAAATGGATCTAGTCTTGACATACATCTAAAATAAGAATTTGGGATTCCAGTTAAACACCATTGATGGAATGCACATTTTAACTTTTTTGTCTTCCCAAATGCCACTAAAAGTAAATGAATAATAAGAGGCTATGGAGAGTGGAAGAAGATAGAAGAGATTTCGCCAGTTTTTGGAGATGGAAATCAGATAGGGGAATGGTAACTGACTTAACAGAGTGGGAGAGTTACCAGTTTAGGTGCCGGCAGGGAGGTCTTCACTCTGCAAACCTCAATAGACTCAGGATTTGCAGGCACCAGAGGAGGAACAACGTGGGGTGAGGCGTGAATCCGGTACGGAGGAACTGGTTGAACGTCTGTGTGAAAAGTTGAAAGTCCAGTTTCCAACTCATACCTTGAACAGCCCAATTACCTGGCACTCTCCTTTCCCCATGCCTACTTTACCACTGGAAGCAGGATCATTAGTGCCTTTAAACCTCATCATATTAGAGAACCAATTCTGGAAAACCCAGGACTGATTCAGAGAACCCATCCTTAAATTCTGTTCCCCTGGAACCATTTCTGGTACTAAATTATGCATCATTCAGGGTTTGGCCAGAGAAGCATAACTAGTAGGGTGTATATTTATGTACAGATGTGGATATGCCTATATATGGACTTTTATAAGAAATTGGTTTACACAACTGTAGGGACTGGCTAAGCATGTCCAAAACCTGTAGGGCAGAAATGGAAGGTCACGAGTAGGCTGGAGCTTCATGGGCACGAACAGAAGCTTGCTGTCTACAGGTACTTGGGAACAGAAGATTATTAGTATGGCTTGAGGTGAAGCTTGTAACTTGTAATCATAGACATCCTCAACTTTGTCACTTGACTAAATAGTTCTATGTGGGGAAATATTATAGAAGTCAAGTGTCAGGAAAGCAGCCACTATCAACAAAGTATTACCTATTGACTCTCTGTGATGTCTAGAAGATTTTATTTTCTACCCAACATGGATATTTCCCATTAGAATGATGCTTTCAACTTAGAGGAATGGAAGCAGGTAGGAAGTAACAACCCTTCAGGATCCTTGATTCTTTCCCTGGAATAAATAAATGCCCTAATAGCTTGTCCAGAGCTGGTCTCAGGCAATAATGTTTTTGATAATAATGAATATGCTTTATTAAACACTATATACCATCTAACTAGTCTCTCAAGTTTGTGCAGGTCTTGCAAGCAGAGGCACTGCCTGCCTTTGTTCCTGACTGTCTTCAAGGGTATTTGTACATACACCTTCCACGTGATCCAGCACTGCTACTCCTAGGTCTTAACCTGAGAGAAATGGAAGCAAATGTTCATACAAAAACCTGAGCAGAAATCAGGTTTATTGCCCATCATAAAATAGTTGAGTTCACTGTACTTGAGGTTTCTCTTCTGTAACACAGCCCATTGCATATGTAGGTGACACCTGGTCTTCTTTGCATTACCCTGCAGAAATAAAGCTGAGGGAACTTTTGCAAATGCTGATATTCTGTCACTGCTGTTGCTGTGAGAAATAAACCGTTCGCTGCTCTCAGGAGTCTCATGTCTTCTGCCGCCATCCATGACTAACTTCTTGGCTTGGAAGTAGGGTGAAATCTCGGATTCTTTAAAGTTCTAGATAAAGTACTATACATGCCTGATCAATAATTACAAAAACCCCATGAGGGATATGGGGTGGGGTATGGAAACAGAGTTAGGGAGGTGAAATTTGCAAAGGTCACCATTTTTAAGTGGCAATAGAAGGTTGTAATTAAGAGCTTTGTCTCTGGAGTTGGATTGTCTGGGTTTAAGTCCTGACTTCACCATCGAACAGCTTGTGTAAGGGGGGGATCTAATTAGGACTGCTAGAGGCTGTCTTCATTATCTTGCTCTGTAATCTTAGGCATAAAGGCAAGTGAGGAGATATGATTCAATAATTTAATATAAGCCAAGTACTCAATATAAATGAATGCAGATTGTCAGTATCTCTGGCGTCATTTGTGGGTGTCCTTATATAGAAAATGAAAGACAGGAACTACCTGAGTTTTCATATCTCCTCTAGCTCTGAAGTTACGTGTTTTAGTTTATACTGTGCTTCCTCTCCTATTTGTCTCTAGAATTCAGAGGTGGACCAGGAAATCCTATGACAAGTAAAGTCTTTGAGCTGAGGGTGCTGCAATGGATCTGCCCTGTCTACCCACCGACCCTCCAGTTAGGGGAAAGTGGTAACAACACAGGATCAATTTGATCTTGGAAGGGGGATATGCAAGAAGATAAAACTGTTTCTGAGGGTGTAATGCCAGTGGTTCTGTTAGATTCCTGTTTGGCCCTTGGACCTCTGAGGTAGTCTTTCTTTTCTAAACTGTACTGGCCCATATCAAGTGAGAATATTCAGGTCCCTGAAGTCAACAAAACAAAGTTTACGTAAGGCATAGTTAAGTCATCAGTTTGAATTAGAAAAATTCCTTTTATTAGTTATGATGACTTTGTCATCTAAATGTATGTTATCCCAAGTGCCCAGAACAGCATCTAGTGTGTAGTAGCTCAATAAATTTTTGTTAAATAAATGAATGAATGAATGAATATTGATATAGAAGAATATCTTTGCTTTCCTAAGTGAAAAAAATATAGGCTATAGGCCAGTTTGATCTCCTTATAACTACATATTTTATATCTATTCTATCAACCTATCTATCATCTATCATTTTATGATAATCATAGTAAAAAGACCAAAAAGTCCTGCCTCAAATAGATTTTTCTGGGAGGTAAGATTAGGTGGGACTTTAACTTTCTACTTGATACACTTCTTCTGGTGGGGGTGTACGGGAGATGTATTTCTAATGTAATTTTTTTTTTAAATGAAGAAAAGAAATAGAGCCCTCCTTCTCTTCAGGAGGCCTAAATGGAAACAGAGAGTGGCTTGGCCAGAAGCAGCAATGGAAGGGCAGTTTTCTAGGCTCGTGGGAAGAGATAGAGATGCTCCTTCCTTCCTTCTTCCTTTCTCTATTTTCCTTTCTCTCATCCTGCCTTTCCAGAGGCTTCCAGTGAAGGCTGGTTCTCAGAAGGGTTGGCGTGGGGTTGGGTTTGGAGGGAGGGCTGCTGAACCGAGATCTGGAAGTTATGTATTTCCAACAGTCCACTGAAAGCATTCACCTGCCTTCTTCCAACACTTCACTTCCAATAATCTCTCTTAGAGCTTTGAGGTGGCAAATTTCTACGAAACTCTGTTTCTTCCATAAAGTACACAAGTTAATAAAATTTGTTTTTCTGTTATCCACTGTTCTCTCATTTATCTGTGTTTTATTGTTATCATTGCAGAAAGTAATTCAGGTTATAGGAATTTTAAAAAATTGAAGTATAATTGATTTACAGTGTTGTGTTAGTTTCAGGTATATAGCACAGTGATTCAGTGATATATATATATATATTCTTTTTCAGGTTCTTTTCCCGTATAGGTTATTATAAAATATTGAGTAGAGTTCCCTGTGCTATACAGTAGGTCCTTGTTGGTTATCTATTTTATGTATAATAGTGTGTATATGTTAATCCCAACCTCCTAATTTATCCCTCCCCCTACCCTTTCACCTTCGGTAACTGTAAGTTTGTTTTCTATGTCTGTGGGTCTCTACTTTGAGGTATGGGTCATTAAGGACTTAATAAATCTCAGCACCAATTACACTAGTACAACTGAATTCTAAAAATTGGTAGAGTCAAGTATTTGTATATTGTTTCTTGGGAAATTCATCAGTATGTGCCCCGAGAGCTAAGTTATTTTTAAAACTATTCTATAATTAATGTCTTCTTACCAGAAGAAATACATTTTACTTAATTTAGTTTTTCTTTGCTCAGTGACTATTATTTCAACTTAAGATTTCCAAAGGAAGGAAGAAGAGGAAACTATCACATTTATTGAGCATATTGTGCCAGATGCTATCATGTGCATTATGTCATTAGTCTCAGAATACTTCTGAAGGGTGGGTATTAGTACACCACTTTACAGATGATCAAAATGAGGCTCTGAAGGTTTAAGCAACTTGCTCAGACTTAAACAACCACTAAGTGGCTGAGCTGAATTGAGGCCCCATCTGATGTCAAATGTCCAACTCTTTCCATTGAGTTTCAATAGATTTAAAGAGAGACCTGAGATAGTTTACTACAGTAGTTTATTCTCAGTTTACTACACGTATTAGAAGAGCAATTGGATTTGCTACTGCTAACCCCATAATTCAAACGAATCTTAACCAAGTAACTCGAGATTTTTCTCACTCAGACATACCCTAATTTTGCCTGAATAACTCTCAAATATGGAATTTATATAGAATTATTTAGCTATACCCTGTGTGATATTTTATGCCATATTATGGTCTTATATTATTAAAATGGCTCATGTGAAGCTATTTACTATATGAGGGACAATATTTGATTATGGGAAAGCAGACTCAAAGCAGTTATCTTTTGTGGTTAGACGAGTTCTTGATTAAATTATCATAGCTCGTCTATCTTATAAATATCTATACTTTTCTGTGCTTTGACATGCCACTTTCTCGTCTGTCTTGGATCTTTTCACTTGCTATTCTCAGTGCATGAAATCCTGCTTCATTGACTTAGCACATGGCTGGCTTCTTAAGCTTTCAGCTTAAATCTCACCTCCTTATAGAGGCATCTGTTGTTCTGCACCCAACATCCATCCATCCCTCTTTTGGTAAAAGAGTGACCCAATTTTCCTCTGGAATTCCACCCTTACCCCACTTTTAAGCTTGTGGTTTAGGTGGGATGGACCCCATGTCCAGCTCCAGGTGTGGTCCCAATTGGCTTAAGTCAGTAAACATATTCCATTACCCTGGCCACAGTGATGGGTTTAGGGATGGGCCTGTAACCCACTCAGAGCCAAGGAGATGTGAGAAGACATTTATTAGGGTTTCTGAGAAAGAAAAGTTCCTTTCTATTGACTGAGAGCTTCTCGAAGAGACCTCCCTCTTTCCCTAGATTCTTGAATGGTAGTTATGCTCATGAATGGGGGCATATTTGTGTATTCGTGAGGGAGGGGGGGTGCTGGGGTAAGGAGTGTAGAGCAGCGACTGTGTGGAACCTCTGGATGACTTCATCAGTGAGGAAAGCACAGATGGGTGGCAGGCTGAAAATCTCCTGGAAGGACTTTGAGCTGCTAGACCAAACCCTGCAGGAAATTAGACCTTTTCCCAGACAAGTCATTACATTCTTTTTATTGTTTAAGCCAGTTTTTTGTGTTGTTTTGTTTTTTGGTTTGTTTGTTTGTTTTTGGAGTTGTTATTTAGAACACACAGAGTTCTGATCAATATAGCTGTCCAGAGAGGATTTTCCTGATGAACCTATCTAAAGTGGTTCCCTCTCCCTAGTACTACTTATCATGAACCCGTTTATTTCCTTCATGTTACTTACCACAATCTGTAATTATATTTTTGATTTATTTGTTTACTTGTTTATTGTCTGTCTCAGCTATGAGACTATAAAGTCTTCAGGGCTGGGAACTTGTGTGTATCTAGTTCACTAATTATCACCAGCACCTGGAACAGTGTCTAAGAAGATGGAAATAGCATTTATTGGATGAATGGATTAGGAACTTTTCTGTAGATCCAAAAATGTATTTTTTTCCAATTTCATGCTCTATGGCCCCTTGCAAAAGCAAGAAAAGAGATAGTTACAATTATACTGCCTGAGCCCATCAGTATGAATTCTGACAGTGTTTTCCAAACAAAATGGAATCATTTTCCTGAAAGTCAGCTTTTAACATGAAATGTTATTATTTTACCTAACCGCAGTTAGATTTCCAGCAATTTTATAGTTTGGTCTCAGGCAAAGAACTTTTTTCACCATCTGCTTTTCATTTTGAAAGGGCTCTCCAAAAGACACACATTTGAAAACACATTGAAACAGAACTTAGATAGCTTTAGAAGAAGAGAATGATGTTTTCCCCAAAAACTGTGACCCAGAAGGTTGGAAATTAATTATTTACTGCTTTTTGGCAAAAAACCAACAAAACAGAAAAACAAAAAGCTTCATCATTTTGTGATAGTTGCAGATAATGATCAGAAGGAAATGAGATATGAACACAGCAAAAAATAATTTAGATGCTCTGAAAGATGCTGAAGAAACATCTTGGAGAAGATTACTATATAGACTTCTGATCTTATCAGTATTTTTAAAGTTAATTTATTTATTGAAGTATAGTTAGTTTACAATATTGTGTTAGTGTCTGGTGTATAGCAGACACTAACACAATATTGTGTTAGTTTTTTCATGTTCTTTTCCATTATAGGTTATTACAAGATATTGAATATAGTTCCCCATGCTATATAGTAGGACCTTGCTGTTTATCTATTTTATTTTATTTTTTTCTTTTAAAAATTTTTATTGAAATATAGTTAATTTCAATGTTGTGTTAGTTTCAGATGTACAGCAAAGTGATTCAGTTACATACATATAGATAGATAATATTTGAGTCGTTGCTTTACCTGTGATGTAGCAATTAATAGCAAAGGATTCTATTTTCTGTCTTTTCTTTTACATATTCTAAAATATAAACTATTCTTAAATGGGAAAAGATAATTTTTTTTAAAATTTTATTTATTTATTTATTTATTTATGGCTGTGTTGGATCTTCGTTTCTGTGCGAGGGTTTTCTCTAGTTGCGGCAAGTGGGGGCCACTCTTCACTGCGGTGCGCGGGCCTCTTATTATCGCGGCCTCTCGTTGCGGAGCACAGACTCCAGATGCGCAGGCTCAGTAATTGTGGCTCACGGGCCTAGTCGCTCCGCGGCATGTGGGATCTTCCCAGACCAGGGCTCGAACCCGTGTCCCCTGCATTGGCAGGCAGATTCTCAACCACTGCGCCACCAGGGAAGCCCAAAAGATAATTTTTTAAATGTGCAGTTTGTCGATATTCTCACAGAGTGATTTTCAATTTTTGATTTTCAATTATTGTGTTGGAGACCAACACAATAATTTTACTAATTTTTCTAATCAGAATCTCTACCTCTGGATATTTAACTTAACAATATTCATTGATTCACTTAAAAATAATTATTGAGCATCTATGATATGCTAAGCACCATGTTAGACTTATATTTGTACAAGCTGACAGGATCCCAGCTCTTAAGGTACCTGTAATTTAGTTGGCAAAGTATGGTAAATGTTCTTAGCACATATTTTATATTTTAAATGTGTTGATATCAGGAAATTTAAAAGATGAATTGTTAGAATCTGCCACAATGTATAGTTTTAGTGATCTGGCACTGAAATGTGTTATATGACTATTGGGAAATCTAGTAACTATAGAATCCTGGGACTGCAATAATATAAAGGGATACTAGAGGTCATCTAATCCATTCCCTGTGTCAGATAGTAGCAGAAGAAAGCAATTCTAGAAAATAAAAATCCATTCCATTTTGATGTCCTGAGAAATATGACTTCCTAAAAATGAAGACATTTCTGTTCTAGGATAATAAACTTATAATGGTAGTTTTAAAACAGATATTGTTGGAATTCTGCTGCTTTGTCCTTCAGTTATAGGACTTAAAAGACAAAAGATTGATTTTTTAGGAATTTCAGAAACTAAAGAGCTAAGAAAGAAAAATGTTTTCTACATCCAGAAAGGAACAGAAGCTTAAATAATTAATTAGCAGACAGTAAAAATTTGTGTAGCATCAGACAGACAACAGGGTATTTAATCAAACAAAACATTTTAATAATACAATTATTCTAATATGTAATCCACACAAACCTTTTGGTGGTCTTCTTTATTCATGCAGTACCCACCATGACTTGTCACCACTGTCAGTGTTAATTATGGTTTTTTTCTTCAAGAACACCTGACATGGGAACTCCTTGTGTAAAGCAAGGCCTCCCCTCTTATTCCCTGATGCTGGGCAGAGACCTCTTCTACCTGTGATACCCTCACAGTCAGAGCACTTTCCTTGCCACTGAATTCTTGCTTTCCCTGCTGACATCCCCTTGTTTAAAAAAAAAACTATCCAGGGCTTGGAAACAAAGCCAAGAGAGTGCAGCATGTCTCCTCCTCCAGCCCTTGTCCACATCAAGGATTCTTCAGTTATCTTTGAGGCATGCACCTGTATTTGAGGCTCACTATTCTATTGATTAAAGGCTCAGACTTTAGGAAGTTACATGATAATTTATAGATTTGTTTCCAGTAGAGATGCAAATGATTTTTGTCTGGTGTAAAAGGCAATCCAATGATTATGGTGATTATAATGTCATTTTTCAGTAAAATATTCACCAGTTTAATATGTAATGTAGAAATCATATTCTAATCCTCAAAATGCTCTGTGTACCACCAGTTTTACCATTTTCCTGGTTCTCTCGTTAATTAATGCATTGAATAAAACCTTTGAAACATATTTATTTTTTATTTGTATGAGTCAAGTTTCAACTTTTTGAAAACTTTATATCCTTTTGGAAGCATCTATTGCTATTTCCAATGAGGCACAGAATCCAGGCCCTGCCCACCCCTTTTTGGGGGTATTATTTCCTCGCTACATCAATATGGAATTAATATGGCTAGCCCCCAGGACCTTCAGATGGTCCATGTGCTCCTAAGCCTGTTTTCCTCCATACTTACATAGGTTTGAAAGGGAAGGGCTTAGATTTTAAGGTCAGGCTTAAGAATCCTTGGGGAGCTTTGACTAAAGAATATTATTAATGTTTCTGGCACATTGTAAGTTAAACTGGCTTCCTTTGGGGGCTAGCCAGAGGACTTCATCACGCATATCTTGGTATCTGTTGCAAAATGTAGGCAGATGCCAACTAACCATTGTATAAAAGACTTTTGAATATAACCAGATGGTAAAATGATGGATATCCGTCCTCTTTGCCTGCCCAGCATGCATCTCTCCACCTGGTAACAGTACTCTGATTTTACTTACTTTCCCTTGTAGTCTTAATGGGAGTCTTAATTAGAATGTCCCATTGTTTCCTAGGCAGGGGATGGCACATGATCCCAACTGGGCCAATAGTTGCTCTAGAATCTGAATCTTAAACGAGTAACACATCCTCTGAAATAATGACTTGTGATTCATTCATCCCAAGGGCCCTGAAGAGACTGTCACCTGGTTCCCGGCACCTTAATCTCCATAACAGTGTGGATCTGTCCTTCTTGAGACCTGGTTCTTCAACTTTCCTTCTATTTTGTGAGCTCTCCTGTGACTTCCAATTTGTTCCAAGTTCCAAAAAACTTCCTTTTGTTAGCCAGAGTAGATTTATAGTGTTTGTACCCAGAGAACACTGATAGATTTGGTGATTATATATGTCTCATTAAAATTGAAATAACAAATACTCTATTGTTTTTTCATTGCCTGTTAAAACTAAGCACAGTAATTGTACCAGCTAATAAATAACATTTACTAAGTCCCTGTCTTTGTTCTGGGCTAATAGATTAGCCTATTTAATCCTCACAGTAACCCTATGACATGAAGAAACTGAAGGTCAGAGGGGTAAAGTAACTCGATCTAGTTTACACACTATTAAGTCATGGTGCTGGGATTTGAACCCAGGCAGTTTGGCGCCAAGTTCCTTTTTGTTCATCAAATTTCTCCTTGGGACAATAGACACCCTGCTAATTGATGGAAAAAGCCACCCTGCAGGTGATTTCCTGCTGTTGAGTGCCTTTTATTCTGCGGATAATCTTTACATTTCACATCTAACACAATCCAACAGATGGTTTATAGTTATATGTTTATTAAAACATTGGCATGAAGAAGAACAGTCTGTGCTTTCCAGACACTAAGTGGCTCTGCAGTGAATTGAAGGAGGGATTTCAGTCCTCCAAGGTGACTCTCTGGGTTTCTGGAAGCACTTTCCCCCAGGTTTTCTACACTAGCTCTGTGTGAGGGATCAACATAGCAGCAAGTCTGGACTCCTTCCTTTGGTGTGCTGGGGGAATCTGAATCAATGTTTTGTATAGATAGGATTCTAGACTATGAATTTGGTGTTCATCTTCCGTTTTCTGCTCTTTTCTCAAATCTGGATTCTCTGCTTTCTTTATATCTCTATCCTACCCTCTCGAGCTCTGCTCTGTTGAAGACCCCATCCAATTGAACACAGAGCTGATTGAGGAGATGATTGCCCGAGACACCATGCTATGTCACCATTTCCTCTCCTTACCTGCCTGCTTATTATTGCCTCATTAGGGTTAACCTGTCTGAGCACCAGAATCACTGGGGAACCCTTTGCCATCATGCGGATTCCCGGGCCTATTCCAGACCTCTTAGAGGTGGGATCCAGGAATCTGATTCCGATATTATGTTTGGGACCCACTGGTACAGAGGAAAGAATTCTGAGAATACTAGGGTTCTTTGACGCTTACCATGGTCCTCAGTTTCTCTGGACATTGATTTCCCAATCTGTAGAATGGGGAAGCAAGGCCCACTCTGTCCACCTTACAGGCTGTTGTGAGGCTGATGAGTATGAAAGCATTTTGGTGAAATGCTTTACTATTACTGTTTTCAAGAAAAGACAGTTTACAAAAGGTGTTTTTACTCTGCCAGGGAGATGGAGCTTGCAAACTACCAGTGTCACAAAACACACACAATTCTCTCAAATGCAGATGGTATGAGACATGTTTATGTAGACTCATTGCCGTTGCTGGGCCTGGATCCACCTAAGCACAGCAGTCAGCCTGGAGAGAAGTATAAGGAGTTGTCTGCCCGCACCTCCACCACAATCCCAAACCTGGACAATGAGGCCTAAAGTTCTTTTAACAAAGAAAAGTCTTTTATTCCGTAATTAAATTAGATATGACTCTTCTTACCTTCAAAACACACTTCACGAGATTAACAACTTTACTCAAACTGACCCACTGGTGAAACACTGACTGAAACCTTCTTCCATGGTCCCTACTTGAGTGTAGCTCTGGAGAGGGCTGGGTGGTGTGCAGGAAACTGGTGCATACCACGCAGCAGCTGGGCAGGGGGGAAGGGCTGCTATTAAGAGGGTGGAAATTGCAGACCGGAAACTCTAGGGAAATAAGCATACAAAATATGCACACTTCAAAATCTTTTCTAGGGCCAGCTCCTGGTTTAATACCTTATTTTATTTCTAAGTGGGCAGCAGCCTCATCTTTCTCACATCAGATTTGTCTGCCTTTTCTGGTGAAAGTTTAAACTATCCTTGAGATTTTGCTTGAGGTGATAAACATTTGTAAGTTTCTCATTTTATAATTGGCTCATATATTGGCTCATATTTTATTATTGGGGGAGAGGGGAAGGGAAGGTAGAAATCTAATTTTTAATTCAGCCTAGAAGTTGTGAACTTGATATCTGTCAGTTGGTTGATTTAACTGGGTCTTATTCAAATTATAATTATCTGACTCCCCAGTAAAACATAACATTTTTTGTTGAGTTGTTCTTTCAAGATAGCTCTGATTCCCTGGGAGGAAAAGACTGTATAAAAAAGTTTGCCATCAATGCTACCATTCCCCTTTTAGAAATCATGTATGTTCTGTTTAAGGTCATGGATATTTTGGGATTTGAGATAGCAAACAGTCTTGACAGTTTTGGTCGACACTTACAAAACAACAAAGAAGCACATTGGAAAAGAATTGCAGGAAGTGGAGCTGGCTGGTGGAGAGCAGAGAGGAGATCCCAGCCTTGCATGCTTCAGCCTTCTACAGGCTCGGGACTCTCACTATCTAACACCTCCAGTGACGTGTGCCAGATATCAGTCCTAAAGACTGCAGACTCACACTGGTCGAAAACAAACACGCCCCGAACGGAAAACAACTCAGTCACTGACTGGAGTTCAGTATTTAGGGGAAAAAAACGTTTTGTCAGTTTCATCTTTCTTAACTAACTTAATAGCCAATACATGGGTATTGGAAAACAAATTTATTGTTTGGGTCCCTGTTTGTTAAGAAGAAAGAAAGAAAGAAGGGAAGGAAGAAATGAGGGAAGGAGGGAAGGGAAGAAAGAAACCTGTTAGCTATGCTTTTTTTTTGGTAAATTGCTCTGCCAGCGTTTACAACAAGAGATGAAATGTCATATAGGACTGATTTACTGTTTATTCTTTTCCCTAGATAGAGGTCAAAGAATCATGTATAATCCAAACTCTTTTTTTCAGTTTAAATCATTTAGGGAGGTTTCCAGTATTAACGTGGGAATCAATGCAACTTGAAAGCATGATGGCCTCTGCAGGCCTGTGTGAACCTTGACACCAGTCCTTCTCTCCCACACACTTGCTTCCAGTTCCCCTGCCCAAGTGGGCACATGAGAACAGCTGGCTCAGCTCTTAATAGTAAGAGGAAAAAAATAGACAGTTTGGATTTCGTTTTCTGCTGACACCATGAATTGAACCCGCATGTCTTGACATTTTAGATGGAAAAGACGTCCGAAGTCAGAAAGTCAATCCTTTGGTAATGCAGGGAAAGCAACTGAAAACATACTCTTGGGTGGCATGAACCACAGTTCCCCTTTTGCCATGAAAACCTCATGTCTCTACAGTTTCATGACCAGCTCTTTCCTTTAGGAAAAATGCAGTTTAGACTTTCCCCTACCTCCTTTTTTTTAAGTAATCACATGTATTTTTAGCATGTGCATTCACCCCTGCAGTTACCTGAGATGCAGGGTGAATCCTTCCTCCTGCAGTGCTGGTTCTCACTGTCTTCACAAGGCGGCAGTACTAGAAGCAGGTCAGTCTGGAGGACTGGGGAGGGGGCCGCTGAGTCCTTCCACACCACTGTCGGCCACCTCTCCCAACTACAGCAACTAAATATCCAATCTAGACACAGTGTGCTTGCTGTGTAGTTCCAAGACAATTTCATAAATTCCCCCATGTTGTGCCTCCCAAGGCCACATAGACAGATTCCAGAGGCCCCACTGCCCTGCGGTATTTGGTTGTCTAGGTGAAAGGGAGATTTTAGGATTGCGCAGTAATAGCTACCTCACACAGCTACTGAGGATTCAATGAGATAAGTAGGTAAAGCATCCAGCCTAGTCCCTGACCGGCCATAAGTTCGCATTAAAAATGTTAGTTCTGGGCTTCCCTGGTGGTGCAGTGGTTGAGAATCTGCCTGCCAATGCAGGGGACACAGGTTCGAGCCCTGGTCTGGGAAGATCCCACATGCCGCAGAGCAACTAGGCCCGTGAGCCACAATTACTGAGCCTGCGCGTCTGGAGCTTGTGCTCCGCAACAAGAGAGGCCGCGACAGTGAGAGGCCCGTGCACCACGATGAAGAGTGGCCCCCGCTTGCCACAACTAGAGAAAGCCCTCGCACAGAAACGAAGACCCAACACAGCCATAAATAAATAAATTAATTTTAAAAAAAAAGTTAGTTCTGTAGGTTAGTTCACCTAGTTTCTCTGTAATTCAAATATCCACTAATAGATCAGGTCCTTGAATCCACTAGAATTAGTTATGTTATCTAAAAGGGGAGCAAATGAAATCCCAAGTGGAAAAGGGTCCGGGGTTCCCAACTAGAAATAATTCTCCCTTTGTGATGTCTAATGGGATTTAACATCTAGGTAACATAGATCTTTTTAAAAAATTATATCTAGAAGAGAGATTCAAGAAGATGATAAAGTCTGAATTCCTAAGAAGGAGGCATTGATCTGGTGCTTCTTTTACACAATGTATTTTCCATCTATACTTGTAGATCTTTTGCTTTTAGCTGGAATATCTGTCTCTAGCAGTGCAAAGAGGGCTCGTATTGGAGCCCTGGAAGACTGCCAGATCACATCTTTGTTGAGGTGGTTGACGCAGTTTCTGGGATAAAGGAAATTCCTGCTTGAAGGGTCCCATTTGTTCTTTTTTTTTTTTTTTCCCATTTGTTCTTAGACTTAGCTTGCATCATGTGTGTTGAACCCTGGAATTTGTATATGTAATTGCTCTTGAAAGGTAGGATATATAGAGAGCCAGTTGTAACTGGTTTGTTCAAATTGAGCCTAGAGCAAGGCAGATCTGTGAAGGGAGGGGCAGAAAGGCCAGATCAACTTGGTAACAAGAGTCTCAGCCTGTTCAAAGCTGTTGAACATGCTCACGGGAGGGAGCAGGATACACCCTGGGGGAAACCAGGTCCAAAAATAATGGCCTTATACAGCATGAGGGTGTCATGGCTTTGATCTTCTGAGGCTGACTCATTTTGACAAAGCTTTGCAAAGATGCAAGTATACATTGTAGAAGTTTGTATGCAAATTAGAAATCAGGAATATGGATTTTTATGTCTAGTGGCAGACTGTAAGCTTAAAAATTAGTTCTAATGATCAAACATTCTACTTATTATGATATAGAGCACTGTCCAATCCTTTTATTGATACCTGAAATGATGAGAGTATGGTAGAAGAGTAATGTTTCTCAAGAATCTGTGGACACCTAGGGGTGTGAAGACATTATTTTCAGGTCCTTGTATTTTGAAGTGTGTGTTTTCAGTTCAATGGTGATATTTTAAATTATTGTTTACCCTTACATGAGTAAAAGGTTTTTTTTTTTAGTTACAATTTATAACCAAAAGATCCTTTAAAAACATATCTTGGATCAATATGTTTTAAACCAGGGACTTGGCATATTCTTGATGATTCTTATAAAAGGGGTCTATTCTTTACTCAAGCATGAGAAACACAGTAATCTCAGGTAGGTGAGTTAACCATGACCCTAATTTCTTGATCTATAAAATAGGATTTATAAGGACTCCTTCAGAAGGTTGCTGTGGATTAAATGAGGACAGTGTTTGTAAAGCACTTGGGACTTAGTAGGTGCTCAGTAAATGTTAGTTCTCTTCTCTCTCTGGGCTCCTTTCCCTCATTCCCTGAGGTTACACAGAGGTACAAAAGATGTAAGGACCCCAATTACAAATAGTTATCTTCTCTTCCTCAAGTAAAGAAAGTAGACTGGTTTTAGCAAGTTGTCAGGCTTTTAGTAAGTTAACTTAGTCATGATGTAACTCCAGAGTCATTGAGAAGGAATCTAGTTGTGAGTAGAATGTTCTAGATAATCCAAGGGTAACTGGAGTGCCTTATATTTTCTGGCATTCTGCAATTGTCCTTTCTATTAATATCCAAATAAAAATTATGTGAACTCCCATTTGCTTCCTCACGTGAAACTCATTTCCCTTATGGGTATTTTTGAGAGTTCCTTGGAGTCTTGCCTGTTGTGTTGTCATTTGTCACTTTTTATTTAACTACTCTCTCAGTTCTTGATTGTCACTGGTCATCTGGTCACCATACTCCATGTCGAGCTTTATCCCTGTTCTTCATAGGAGAGAGCCACTCCCTTCATGTTCTAAGCAACTGTTAGGCAGATACTACATAAAAAAAGAATGAAAATTTGCCATTTGCAACAACATGGATGGACTTAGAGGATATTATGCTGAGTCAAATAAGTCAGAGAAAGACAAATACAGTATGTTATCACTTATATGCGGAATCTACAAAAGTTTAAAAAACCTAGTGAATATAACAAAATAGAAACACACTCACAGATATAGAGAACAAACTGGTGGTTACCAGTGGGGTGAGGGAAGGGGGGGGCAAGATAGAGTAAGGGATTAAGAGGTAAAAACTACTGTATATAAAATAAATAAGCTACAAAGATATATTGTAGAGCACAGAGAATATAGCCAATATTTTATAACTATAAATGGAGTACAATCTATAAAAATTTTGAATCCCTATGTTGTACACCTGAAACTAATATAATATTGTAAATCAACTATACTTCAGTTAAAAAAAGGGCAGATGTTAGATTACAGTTGTTAATAAGAAGAGTTAAAGGACTTGAAAGCTGTCTGTCAAAAATCCCTGCCCCTAGGTTCCCTGCCCATGTTTCATCAGGAGGTCTTCCAGTTGGCTCTCTCTCCTTGGGTGCCAGCTGCTGGGCTCAGCTTCCCTTCAGATTTGATACATTTTCCCCTGCTTTCTTTCCCCCAAGTCCCTGGGCCTCAGTCCCCCATTACTCTACCCAAAAATCTCAAACAAAATAGTTAGATCTCTATAAAGACTGTTGTAATAAAGCAAAACAAAAAATAAATAAACCCCCCAAAGACTGTTATAGTGTTCTTCTCTTTCCTTTAAAGCTGAAACATCCCCAAACTAAATATCAGTGACACAAATCTGGGTCCCAATTCTGTTAATGCCAATGAGTTGACAGATTTTAGTCACTGATTATTTCTATACTGTAATTTCATTGAATTGGGGCTTGATTGGCCCCAATCAAGGAATAGAGGTGAGGGTTGTAGGAGATGCAAGTATGTGTGGGGGAATATAAAATGATCTCCACTTATATAAGGAATCTAAAATAGTCAAAATCCTAGAAGCAGAGGGTAGAATGGTAGATGCCAGGGGCTGGGGGGAGGGGAAAACAGGGAGGTATTAGTCAAAAGGTACAAAGTTTCAGTTATAAAAGATCCATCTAGAGATTTACTGCAGAACGCAGTGCCTGTAGTTAACAATACCGTACTGAATACTTAAATTTTTGCTGAAAGGGTAGAGTTGAGAGCCAGGAGATAGTTAAGTGTTTTTTTTTATCATAATAAAGAAATAAATAGGGCAGTAGGAAACTTTTGGTGGTGCTGGATATGTTTATGGCATAGGTTATAATGATGGTTTCTTGGGTATACACTTAACTCCAAACTCATCGAATTGTATACATTAAATATGTACAACTTTTTGCCTGCTGACCATACCTCAATAAAGTGGTTTTAAAAAATATACAAAATGATCTCCGTGATTCCTGCAAATTGAGATTCTATTTTATTCTAAAAGCACCTTTTTGGTATTAAAAATCACATACATTACAATGAAATTATCTTCATGTACTTTTATGTACGCTTAATAATGAAATTACTAAAAATTACAAAAATTTAAGTATAGCTACAGTAATTTCATCTCTAATTTTACATGGAAAGTTTGGCACATACCAATAAAATTAATTCTACTGTTTTCCCACTGTAGGAGATATTTTACTTCTGAAAAAAATTATTTTGGAAGGGGCAAGGAAGGGAAGTATATATGTTACTATAGTAAGTATATAAATTTCAGTACCATATTTGATGTAAAAATAACTGATTTGATTTCTAATACATTTGTAATGAGTTGATTTTAAATTAGATTTCCATGATATCTCCCCATCAAAAAAAAAAAAAAAGAAAAAGATCAGGTTGTCTTTGTTTGGGTGTGTGGATCATAATACTTTACCCAGAATTGATATTATGTAAGGTTTGAAGTTATAAGAAAGAATTTGAATAAAATACCTGGATCATAACCTAAGTCACCCTGTTGACACACCTGATGGGCCTTTTCACGTTTAAGTTATAAAGGAGAATTTAGTGGAGCACCAGGTCTCACCTCACACTCCAGGTGGGTCAGGGAGGTGCCCCAAACACAGATATTTCCCTCTAGCTCCAAGCTGTGTAGTTTCTCCGAGCCAACAGGCACACTCTCTGGGTTTGGGATGGTGGGGTACATCCCACCCCAGTACTGTGTAGAGTGCATAAAGTATTGGGGAGAACTGTGGGGCGGAGGAAAGGCTGCATTGCCCCAAATATAGTAATGAGTGATTTTACTCTGATTCATTTATAAGTTTGATTATTGATTATGCAGATTGTGTTTATATGAGCAATTTTATTTGAAAAACCTCAGTTATTACTGGTCATAGGTAATGACTAAAATATCAGTTAGTATTTTATATATCTGTTTATACACACACACACACATTTTAAACATAACAGGCTTTAAAAAAAAAGACACATCAAATCATCTCTTTAAATCCTGCATATTGTCCCCTCATCTTCCTCCAAGTATTGGTGATTCTCATCTCTTTTAAACCCCATCATTTAGAAAGAATTGTAAAGTTAATATTAATGTGTCCTATATATTTCTTGCTTACAGTGGTGGGGACAGCAATCATATCAGCCACAGAGGAGGAACAAATACATATATTCAAGACAAACCCTATAGTAACATCGCTCTCACCCTCTCGCAAGCCTTTCTGTGTCCTTGAGTGGGAGGAGGGGTGGAGTTGCTGCCTACCACTCTGGGCACGTCCAGGGGACCGTGAGGTGCATGGCAATGCCACCTTTCTTGTGCTTTAAGGTGAAAAAGTGCTTAAGAACCACTGCTTTAAAATAGAGGATTTTGAACTTTTAAAGCAACAGAATCTTTTTCTCAAAAGAAATTTTACAGGGCCCTGAAATAGGTAAAATAGGTAAAGCACAGGTGCTCTGGGCGAAATGGTGAGGGGTGGGAATGGGAAAGTTACAGAACCCCAATGGCTGGGTTTCCTTTTTGGGTTTCCTTACCCTGGAGAGCCCTGCAGCAGCAGGAAGAACATAGTCTGTATTGCTCTGTAGTTGTCTCTGTTGCAACATAATAATTGCATCACCAAAGAGGGTGCAAGGGCACATCAAATATTAGAGATTTCCTGGAGGAATAGCTGAGAGGTCACAATTATCCTCAAACTCTGTGATGGCAGAAGGACGAGGGGATCGGTGGAAGAGGTTCTGTTCCCTTTCACCCCAACATCCCTACACATATGCAGGTACTCCTGTATCAGTTTACCCGGCTGGGTTTCACACATAAGATTTTTTTTTTTTTTGAAGAAAAGATTCAATTTCTGAAAAATAAAAACAAAAGTTTTGTTTAATTTTCTTATTTTATAGGTGAAGAATCTGAGTACTGGAGAAGTTGTGATTCTTGTCTAGGTTGATTCAGTTAGTAAATAGCAGAGTCAAGACCACAACCAGGATCAGCTGAGCAACTCACCCCACGTTGGATGAGTGTGTGCTCTGTGGCCAGCACTGTCCCAGCCAGGAGTGACCTCATAAGCCCAGTCTTTCTTTGATACCAATGTTCTCCCTTTCCTATTTTGGCTCTACTTAGGTGACTACTAAGTTTCTTCCAGAATGACAACGGCATGGAGATGATTCTCCCACTCAGTATAAACACAGTGAGGAATTGCCACTAGGAGCCCTTGATCCACATCCATTTTTTTTTTTTGGCTGTGTTGGGTCTTTGTTGCCGCGTGCAGGCTTTTTCTAGTTGCGGCGAGCGGGGGCTACTCTTCACTGTGGTGCAGGGGCTTCTCATCGTAGTGGCTTCTCTTATCGCGGAGCACGGGGTCTAGGCACGCGGGCTTCAGTAGTTGTGGCTCATGGGCTCTAGAGCGCAGGCTCAGTAGCTGTGGCTCATGGGCTTAGTTGCTCCGCGGCATGTGGGATCTTCCTAGACCAGGGCTCGAACCCGTGTCCCCTGCATTGGCAGGCGGATTCTTAACCACTGCTCCACCAGGGAAGTCCCCACATCCATTTTTGACCAACACTTTGGAGAATTAGACTAGTTCGGTGCTGGCTTATACATGGTGTGGTTTGCTATATATTATGACATAGGGGAAATACATATGGTTGTAGTTTAATAGAATTTAGATAATCTGGGTGTTTTTGAGGAGAGGTGGGCAGGGTAGTGTAGAGAGGAGAGAGACTGGAAGCCAGCATTTCTAACTGAATGTATGACAGGAGATCAAGGGGGTGGAGCAGGGCCAGGGCAGACCCTGTGTCACATCAGCCTTGCTCAACCCTGCTGTCATAGGTAGGATCAGGACACCACCTTTCCACAGAGCTCTCAGAGGAATGGCGGTGGACAAGAGGAAGGTAGTCTGCTTTTGCCTTGCTATGTACATGAGCCTGAGCCACCATCTTGTCTCCCAATAGCTGCCTCCTCGGGGCCGTGTCAAAGGCTGGAAACACAGGCATGCCCCAGTGAGAGGCCCAGCCGGGCCTTCCGATCTGGGGTGACCTGCGGCTGCTCATGTTGCACGGCTGCTGTCAGTCACGTAGTATTTGTGGATGTAAGAACTAAAGTGTTAAGTGTCAACAGCTAAAATAGGGGGTGGATTTATGTGTGTCATATGGAGTTGTTTTATTTACATGGGTACTTTCTGTACTATTTCTCTAAGAACACTCCCCTGCATATTTAGGGATTCTCATTGTTCTCTAGACACATCAGGGGAATATTTGCTTGTTCATGCAGTCATTCTTTCTTTCTTCTTCCGTCCCTCCATCCCTCTCTTTTCTTTCTCTTTTTCTTTCTCTCTCCCTCCCTCCCTTTCTTCCTTCTCTCTTGGGGGGTAAATATATAAATTTGTACACTATTACTTATTTCTTGATCTCTTATGGCCAGATACTTAATGATTTTTATATCTGTGTAATTTAATTTCATATAGAAGTATCTTATATAATATAAATTTTATATAAATATATAATAAACACAGTAATATATAAATATAACAAATTTATATATGATACAAATATAAAACTATATTTCTATAAATTATACATGAATTTAATCCTCAAACCCAACTTTTACCCATATTTGCAGATAAACTAAGCCACAGAGACCTCTGCCCTCAAGGAGCTTATATAGATGTTGGAGTGTATGTCCCTGGTCTCTGTAGCCTATGACTCAAATAAGGTCACAATTCCCCCTTTATATCCAAATTATTATGACACAAACTTCCAGCCTATGTGACTGCCCCAAGTCCAACCTTCACCTGGTTTCTTTCTTCAGATAACCGCTGGGAGAGTCTCAAAGCACCACATCAAATGTGCCTGAGAGCAAGAACTCAGGTTCTCCCACATCAGCCTTTTGGTATCACAGTCTGTTGCTGCCTTGCCACCAGTGGCCTTTGTGAAGGTCACTGCTCCAGCAGCCTCAGATGTCCTTTGGAATCACTGCTCACACCATTGCTGTGGCCTTGGAAAGGAACACTACTGTCCCTTCCCTCAGCTCTTCTCTTAGAAACACAGTCAAGCTGTCAGGTCACTGGTCTAAGCATGAACCCAAAGTTGATTAAATGACTGGATCTCAGATATGCTTCACAGAGCAGGGGCCTGTTCACCCTTGCCCCTTGGCATCTCCATGCCTTGGAATCCAGGCCCCAGAGAAAGATGAAGGAAATTTCTTCAGCTATATGAGTAAAAGACTCTTGGGAGTGGTTCTTTTTGGACAAAAACAATTCTAGGTCTTCAATCTAGAAGGCGGAATTTGAGAGTGTTACAATAGCACGTTCTAGAGCTTTCAAAATAATCTTAACACCCAGACACTTTGGGGCACATGATCACAGTGAATTCCTACAGTCTTAAATTAACCACATCATCACAGTGGGGTCCCCCACCTCCAGCGTTAGCATTGTTGCCATAGCAACAGTGCTTGATGCCCTTATGAGAGAGCTGAGGCATTTTAATTTGATGAACACCTTTTAGAGTGTTCTAGAATCATTCCATGTGACGAATGAGCTGTGATTTGTAAATGATCCTCTGGAAGAGAACATCTGTCTTGCACTTTCAGTTACCAATCTGTGAATACACAGGTAAAATGAACAAGAAGATGGAGGCTGTTATCTACTCACCTGATAGTGATTAAAGCACACACACTTCACATCACTTCTCACTGCCAACACAGGTCTTTCTGACCTGGTCAGTTCACATTTATGCCTTCTTGCCACATCCATCCCCTTCTCTTTCTTTCTCTGTTGTCTGAATTACATGGGAAAGTGTTATATTTGTAACTTTTCTTGCATTTTTCTCTCAGGCCTCATATACTTTTTTTTAGTTATTCATTAGCATGTGGATGGCAGACTGAAGCAGCCTGCAGGGAAGTGTGGTCTTCCCAACTTCAACATCAACTCTGCCTGGGTGGTCTGTACACATTTTGAAGCCTTTCAAAATGAGGGCAAAGGCAGAGGAAGATGGTCATTGGAATGAATCAGAAACTCCAATGGCGCAGTCATGAAACATTTGAAGATTGTGAAATAAAATATTTGCCTTTTTGTTTCTTATTTTAGAATTGCTTTCAAGGGCTTTTTTAAAAGCAAGTTTATTTTTTTCCAAGAAGCATTATTTTTGCATTGTCTGCCAGATTTTGTAAGTCTTTTTGTGTCAGTTGCTCCTGTGTGTTTTTCAAATGTCCATTATTTATGTCAAACCACAGTGCTATCTTCAAGTAGAAGGCCAAATTTGATAGTTTTATCTTTGAGGAACCTACCTTAGGCTGTCTTTATAACTGGTCTAACCTTGAGCAAATTAAGCATAAGCAAATTGAAGGTTAATTTCTTTAGGAGAGCATTTGTTTAATTCACATGGATACTAGGCAACCCATAAAAGCTAAAAAATGGGGCTTCCCTGGTGGCGCAGTGGTTAAGAATCTGCCTGCCAATGCAAGGGACACGGCTCCGAGCCCTGGCCCAGGAAGATCCCACATGCCGTGGAGCAACTAAGCGCATGCGCCACAACTACTGACCCTGAGCTCTAGAGCCCGCAAGCCACAACTACTGAAGCCTGTGCGCCTAGAGCCCATGCTCCGCAACAGAGTAGCCCCAGCTCACCGCAACTAGAGAAAGCCCGCGCACAGCAACAAGACCCAACACAGCCAAAAAAAAAAAAAAAAGATGAATTTCCTCTTAAGTAACTTTAACCTTTTACTATTGCTTTAATTAGAATATCATGCAATGTCTTAGTATGGACTACAAATGAGCTTAAATAGTACAATTTTATGAAAGGAAAGACAAAAATGACATGGCATGTGGAATCACTTTGAAGTGTTATGTATATAGGCCACATATCATTACTAGAAAATTAAGATTCCCAAAGCTTTCTAGAAAGCCATGTCTACGTCATCCAACTAGTTTGTTGGCCCTCAAATTGGTAAATCCTTTTTCTGTCTTAATACATTATTTCTGTGGACTAGGTAAAAGAAAGTTTTCCTCTGTGTTGCCAGAATTCCAGACTGGGTAGCTGGAGTATAAGGAGCTTTTAGAATATGATACGGATAACTGAAACAACTACTAGTCCTTTGGCTCAGGTGTTTATTGTTGAGATGGTACCATATGACTAGGCTGAAAGACAAGTGTCAGCAAATGTAATAGGACTGTTAATGGAAAGACAGTGTGACTAATTTCTGAGGAACAGAATGAACCATCTTTGCTGTTGCTGTTATTGTTAATGTTACTGTTGTCATTGTTGGTCATTTTTCTTCCTTTCTACAGGTGCTGTAATTAGTTGGTCAGACTTTTGCTCAATAACTCAACTCAGCAGCTACCCTTTTATAGAATCTTATAGATTGGTGGAACTCATAGATTTCAAAAAAAGTTTTAATATTCAAGAGGATCTTGGAAGTCATCTAGCTGAACTCTGTCTTTTTATAGATGAGGAAAATGAGGCTCGGGGCAAATACATGACATTCTAAATTGCTTTTTGTTGCTACAGAATCAGGTCTAGAATTCAGGTCTCCTGGCTCCTGGACCAGTGTTCTTTTCACCATATCATCCTACCTCCTTTGTATATCAGTTGCTCACTAAAGATAGAAATGACTGCTTTTAGGAGTTTCTCCTAAATGAGGAAGAGGTGTCTCTTCCTAATGCCTGGGTCATTGCCTCCTGTACGTCTTTTTTTTTTTTTTTTTTTACCACCAAAATGGTTTTATTTTTGACACTGCCAACATGCACAAAAATGCATTACTTTGTTTTCCTTAAACATTACTTAAGTACGCATTAGAAATATATGTTTACATTTAAGAAATGTAACACATTAAAAAAGTCCTCTATAAACATAACTCCTTTTCAATATATTTTCCTGCTTTGTTTCACACATAAATAACATAATCCACAAAGTCATAAATAAAACTATTAACTCTTATGACCTAAAAGTATATACAAATTTTGGAACTTGACAAGAATGTCCTTTTTCTGATTTTATATAAATAACAACATGCAGTATTTGCAATGTTTTTTAATTAAACGAATGACTTACAATCAAAACTTTTATTGTCTCCCAACCAGTTCTCCCTATAATAGACCTTCAGTGCATTTGGTAAAGATGTCATGTATTTAAAAATTCAAAGTGGTCAAAAGACTAGATTTTAAAAATAGAACAGAAGGTTGCCATTAAATATTATTAAGCCTTATTAAAATCACTTCGGTTTGTCTGAAGAACAAAAAATGCTACCAAAGAGTATATGCTTGTGCTCTCATTTTTTTTTTTTTAATTTTTGGCTGCACCCCACGGCACGTGGGATCTTAGTTCCCCGACCAGGGATCAAACCTGCACCCCCTACGTTGGAAGGTGGAATCTTAACCATTGGACTGGATTTCCGGGGAAGTACCTATACTATCATTTAAATGGAAGCTAACAAAGTCTTAAAAAATCAGATTAAATTTGTATTAGTCTTGGGAAAAATATTCCACTGAGATTCTGTTATGGGAACAGAATCCATGCTAAGTTTTCTAAAATTTATTTTGAACCATCACTTCGATTAGTTAAAACTTTCAGGGTAAAAATAATGACACATAAAAATGATCTTAGAAAGGCACATTTAGAATTCCTGATACAGAACACTTGATTATTTCGTTTTTGTTTAATGACTGGAAATCTTTATTCCTTCAGAAAATAATAACATTCTTTGTTGAGTGACACCATGTATTTAGTGATTTACTAGATAACCACTCAAGGGATATTAAGTTAGCACTCAAATTATTTTTATGTAACAAAAGTGAAAAAGACTTTTCATGTTGGAATTGTTTCATTATGCATTATTATTTTTAAGGCCGTGATTTACAGAGTATAAAAATTAGAAAGAAAAACATTCTCAATTAATATTCTCACTAAATTTAGATGATTCAAATGATAAATAATGGTAAGCTAAGCACTGTCATTACTTTTAAAATCTAAGTTTCTAAGTTTCATTCTTCAATCAATACAAATATGATCTGCTTCACACTATTAACTGCCAAACTTTATGTTTAAAAAAACTAAATATTCTTTGTTAAAGAGCAGTTTACAACAAATGTTTTTCCATGCTCTTATAAAAAACAAGATTCTGATGTGCATACTGAATCGAAGTCAAAATCCACAACTGGTAGCCGAAATTGTCAACTTTCAGCCTAATACAACATAAATCCAGTTATTTTGCATAAACAATTCAAAGTTAAAGTTTATAATGGAAATGTCAACAAGTCATAACTACAACATTACTACCGATGGGTTTCACTGTACTTCAACCAGGCACAGCAGATGTGCACATCTGATAGACAGACTGCTTAGAAAATTAAAGCTATCAGAGCTATAAATAAGGAATACATAAATATGAACACAGCAGTGCCAAAGCATTAGAACTGTTAAAAAAAAAAAAAAAAGATGTGGTGTAAACACAACTGATAGTTTTCTCCGTAAGCCACTTTCCACTGATTTATAAAGCTATGGTTTTATCATTCTTTTAAAAAGGACAATGTTTCCACATTGCTACATGCAGTGATTTCATTGTACATTCTTAACTACAATGCAATCTTCAATCCTCCTGCAAAGCTTAACATATCTCATCAGGATTTCTTCAGAAAGTCAGCTCGTCATATTTTCAGCAGCCTTTAATGCTTCGGCGGCCTTGCGAAGTTCCTTAATAACTGATGATAAAGCTTCTGGGTTAATTCCTTGTTCACAGAGCCGTACACATACAGACAGAGTTTCCATATCTAATCCAGTATTCAAAATTCTTGAAATCTCAAGCAGAGATTTCTCCATGGCCTCCCTCACCGCATTCAGATTCGCCGCCGCCGCCCCGGCGCCGCTGCTACTCGCCCTGCCGGAGGCTGGAGGCCGAGGGAGGAGGGCGAAGGGCCTGACCCGGAACTGGAGCGCCTTCCTTTCTTCTTGGCAGTCACACCGCGCGTCCCCCGCTCTCGCCGGGGAGGCTCCGCCCCTCGCGCTCGCCTCCTTTACGTCTTGATCAAAAGCTTGTGAGTCCGTCACTCAAGATACCTAGTTCCCAAGCACTCACCAGCTATTTAGACTCAGTACAGGGGCTCCGTCATGGAAACAATTGCTATGGAGTTGATAAAATAAGGTAATGGTCTTCAAAAAGCTGGGCAGGAATAGGTGGCAGTTACTGATAAACCTGTCATTGGTCCATGGCAAACTGAAAAAAATAAGGACAATATAGTAAATTTCCAGATAACCAATATTATTCAATTAATTTGAAAAATTTGAGTTTGGTTTTTCTCTGTTTTCTTCATTGAATATTTGTGATACTGGGCACTGTTGGAGATACAGTGACTTGTCCTCATGGACATTACATTCTAAGTGGAGGACACAAATTTTGAACAATAAAACACATATTTCACATACCAGTAACTTCTATGCAGAAAATAAATCAGAGTATCAGGACAGAGAATGCCTGGAATAGGGCAAGGGTTGGTTAACTCACGTAGAGTGGTTAGGGAGGTCTGTGAGGAAGCGGCATTTGAGTGAGGAATGGATGAAGAGAAGGAACCACCAAGTAAAGATCTAAGGGAAGAACATTTCTGTCAGGAGAAAGCATGCGCAAAGGTCCTGAGGTGGGAATGGGCTTGGTGGTAGCAGACGTGGAGTGAGAAAAGGTGGAGAACAGAAGAGGCTGAGATCACAGAAGTGGTCAGGGGCCAGGTCATGCAACTAAGGCATTTGGATTTTATTCCACATATAACAGGAAGTCCATTGGAAGGTTTTAAGCTAATAGGGCAAGAGAGAGGGAGACAATTTAAGAGATTTTAGCAGTAATTTTTTTTTTTTTGGTTGTATCAAGATAAGTGTGTGTGTGCACATGTCTCTGTGTGTATGTGTGAGCGCGCATGCACACGAGCATGTAGCAGTAATGTTAATGACAGAAAATGATGATGTAGACTAGGGAGGCTGGGTTGGAAATGGAGGCGATGAAAAGTGGCACATTTGGAGTATGTCTTGAATGTTGAACTGACAGGATCTGCTGAAGGACGGAGTGTGGGAAAAAATACAAAAGTGTGGCTGACAGACTTTAAGGTGGTCCCCCTGACCACTGCGTCCTGGTGTTCATGTGCTTGTTTAATCCCATCCCTTTGAGTGTGGCTGGGACCTGTGACTAACTTTTAACCAATAGAATATGGCAAAGGTGATGGGATGTTACTTCTGTGATTACATCATATAAGACTCCATCTGGCTAGTAGGCTTTCTCTCTTTCTCCCTTGCTAGCTTTGAAAAAGCAAGCTGCCATGCTATCAGAGGGCCTCTGGAGAAAGTTCTTTGGCAAAGAACTGTAGCTGGCTTCTAGATACTGACAGTGGCCTCCAGCTGACATCCAGCTAGAAGTCAGGACCCTCAGTCCTACCACCACAGGAACTAAATGTTGCCAACAACCTCATGAGCTTGGAAGCAGATCACCAGCTGAGCTTCCATATGAGAACTAAACTTCTAGATGAGAATTGAGCCCCAGTCCATACCTAGACTGCAGCCCTGTAGAGCCTTGCTGAGCCCTGACTCCTGACCCGTGGAAACTATGAAATATTAAATGTGTGTTGTTTTAAGCTGCTAAATTTGTGGTAATTTGTTACGCAGCAATAGAAATGTAATACACATAGAATGTTTAAATCAACTTTTCTAGTCTTAGTATCATGAAGTGTTTAAACAATAAAAAAGCCATGATCCTCAAACACAGCTCACTTGATTTGCAGTTGGCGAAACAGGGCCACAGAGTAAGCAACACATCTGAGGCTATACAGCTCACTAGCAATTAGAATCCCACCTCCTGTTTCCGCAGCCACTGCTTTTCCTGCTGCACTATGCTGCTTTCTATTAAACGTTGTTTTTGTTTGTTTCTGTTAGTCTGTGTGAAGCACATCCTACAACTTTATTCTGGTTTATTGAGGCTTGTCAGAAAAAAAGATGTCTTTCTTTAGCTCATCCAGGAGGTCTGCCCATGTGTCGTTCATCTGAATTCTTAACCTGCAACCTGTGGTAGCCTCCATCATGGAAATGAAGTGGCATTGGGTTAGGGAGAACCCTTTAGACTCTCCCAGACACAGCTTATTTTTAAACTTCCTACCCATTCAAGGCAATGCTCCTCTTTCCCCATAAATTCTTGGGAGCTCTTGCCCTGTTTATGTGGCCTCTCCTGGAAAACAGAACCACAGTAGGGGTCACTGAAGGGCCACTGGGTTGAAGTGATAGGAAACAAGAAAATAGAAAATATTTTTAAAATAGAAGGAAAGAAGGAAGGAAGGGAAGGAAGGGAGGAAGGAAGGGAGGGAGGAGGGGAGGGAGGAAGGAAACTACATGGGAGGAATGCAGCCTAAAATGCCAGTGACCCTTGGTGCTCACAATTGAACATATATGATTAAACATAGCGAACATCTCTCATTAGCTGTACAGCTGCTGTCAAACCTGGTGGATGCATCTTACACTGTTTTCTATGTCCATTGCTGGAGACAAGAGACAGGAACTGGAATTCTGGCTAATGCTGCTCTGGAAGTTGCTCTCTCTTTATATAGTTCATGAAGCACTGGAAGGGTTTAGCTAACAGCCTCATCATATCAGGAGACTTCAGTACTTTCTTGGCAATTCTCCTAATTCTCACATATTTTCGGCCCTTTGTCTCTCGACCTGTTCCTTGCTTAGCCTAGTAAAGTTACTGTTTTCATTCTTTTAATGCTAGGATGAGAAAATGGAATTCTTTTTCGTGTATGAGCCAAGGCATCGGGGTTGACAGGGTAAAATAGGCAACAGGGATAGAGTGAAAGATGACAGATCAACATCGACACGCAGTGGACAACCAAATATTTTTCTGTAGATTACAGTAATTTGCGGGGGGTGGGGGGGTGACTCAGGATGAAATGAGGCTTGTAAATAATTATGGTTTAAGTTATGAAGCTGTAGGTCAGACTCTTGTTCAGGTATTTGATATAAGCAAATACTAGCAGTCACATTTTATGGGGAAATGTTTCACCTGACCTAAGTACATAGGAATATTTACTGCAATTCTGAAAATAATTTGAGATTACTAAGCTTCCCCTATCCTTTTCGCTGAGAAGACACCCACCCCTCGCCCGCCCTGTTCCCACACCATCCTGCAAAAATACTTTTTTCACTTCCCAGGATCCTGAAATTTAAGAATTAAATATTTTATTCTTTGCATATTGTTTACCTAAAATTTATATAACTCAGGAATGATAACAAGTGAAGCTTTGTCAGCTATTTATACATGAAAGTGAGTCTATCCCATCATTTCCTGGAGCAGGTTTAGGTGAGGGGTGGGAGGCTGGTTTGACAGGGAAGTTATATGGTGGGAGGCACTAGGGAGGCACATGGGGGGATACACCTAGGGAAGGTCAGGCAAAGGGAAGGGGGCTCTGAAAACCAACGCAAGCTACTTGACGATTTACCCGGCCAAGCATCAGCCTAACATGATCTTGGTCTGGCTTCTTTCCTGATCCTTGTAAGAAATGGTAGATGTCTGAACAAGCTAAAAACCTAAATAACAATTGATGTGGCACTCAAGAGCCACACATCGTTACACACTGTTTAGTAACATAAATATTATTCTGTATAGTTCCATTTATTCAAAGCTTTTAAAAGCGCACTGTATTGTCAGGTTACTTAAACGGCCCGCATGGTATTACCTTCTTGTCTGATGAGGGTATATTAATGATATGCAAATTTTGCTGTATACAGGCAATGCATATAGTTACATTTTCTGAATTTCCATATTTCGAGCAAGTTTAATTTTCAGTCAGGGCACTTTACACTGTATTTAATAACACTGTTATGATTAAAATTGGTCAATTAGTTCAACCAAACAAATGATTAATTTAGTAGAATATTATTTCAATTTGGCTATTTTATTCTGTTGCTTAAAAAAATGTAAACAAAATTAGCCAAAACAAAACCAAAATCCCAAACAAATACTAAGCCTTCCAGTTAACTCTGTCAAAAAAATTTGAGGCATTAGAAAACAGATTATTGGGGCGGCGGGAGGAGCGGCGGCGGCCAAGCCCCCCAGCTTCGCGAAGGCTCTCGGCGCGCCGCGGCCCCCAGGCACCCGGCACGCGCCCAAGAGGAAGGTCAGCTGCGCCGAGGGGGCGGCGAAGGAGGAGCCCGAGAGGAGGTCGGCGCGGTTGTCAGCTAAACCGGCTCCTGCAAAAGTGGAAACGAAGCCAAAAAAGGCGGCAGGAAAGGATAAATCTTACGACAAACAAGTGCAAACAAAAGGGAAAAGGGGAGCAAAGGGAAAACAGGCTGAAGTGGCTAACCAAGAGACTAAAGAAGACTTACCTGCAGAAAATGGAGAAACTAAAAATGAGGAGAGCCCAGCTTCTGATGAAGCAGGAGAGAAAGAAGCCAAGTCTAATTAATATCACACACCTGGTCCTATCAGGGGTCCCTGTTTCCCTTCTTGTACAATCCAGAGGAATATTTTTATCAACTGTTTTGTAAATGCAGGTTTTTTAGTAGCTCTAGAAACATTTTTTAAAAGGAGGGAATCCCACCTCATTCCATTTTTTTAAGTGTAAATGCTTTTTTTTAAGAGATGAAATCATTTGCTGGTTGTTTATTTTTTGGTACAACAAGAAAATAGTGGAATATTGAATATGGGAGGCTTTGATTGTCTTGGGTGTCAGCTTAACATTCCACAAATGGAGGGTAGCTTTTATATCCTATAATACAAAGCATACTAAATGGCAGTTTGGAGTCAGTTGTGCATTTAATGTCTCAAACACTTTAAATTACTTCTCTTCCGATGTTGTTTTTGGTAGAATTGTTTCCTAAAGCAAACCACTCACCCCTTGATCTTGGCTCTCCTGGGTAGAATTTTGTGCACTCTGTAACATCTTTGGTCGTGGTAGTCCAGTTCTTCTAGTAACTGTTAATGTGCTATGCACGATTGACAATTTGAGTATGTAGTGTATATGACATTAAATTGTGAATTAGTGGGACTTATGATGTAACAGCATATCAATATTTGAAGATATTGGTACTTGATATCCTGTGAAGGAAAATTTGCCCCTAAATTTTAAGCTGGAAAGTCACTGGAATAACTGTTCAGAAAAGAATTACAACTACATGATTTTTTAGATTTTTGGTACATATGTTGAGAATTGTGTACAAATTGAAATGTCTGTGTACTGATCCTCAAAACAACCAATAAAATCTCAATTATGAAAGAAAAAAAAAGAAAACAGGTTATTGGCAACAGCAATGTGAATTTTTGTGAATCCACCAAGAGTTGAAGCAATTTGATTATGATAACTTGGCTTTAAAAATTAGTTCTTAAAATATATATATATATATATTTATAAAAATTTCCCTCTGTAATGGAGAATAACTTGTACAGTTACTGAGGATTAAAATGTCATTATACATTTGTCCAAATCCATAGAATGTACAACACCGAGAGTGAACCCTAATATAAACTATGGACTTTAGGTGATAATGTATTAATGTAGGTTCATCAGTTATAACAAATGTACCACTGTGGTGGGGAATGTAGATAATGGGGACCACTATGCATGTGTGAGGGCAGGAGGTATATGGGAAATCTTAATACCTTCTGCTTAATTTTGCTGTGAACCTAAAACTGCTCTAAAAAATAAAGTCTACTGAAAAGAAAAGAAAGAGAAGAAGCCTGGACTTCAGAGTGTGGACTTTTCACCAGGGAGGCAGTGATAATGGAAATCTCCCCATCCCCGCCAAAAGTGATGGTATGTGAAAGATTAGCATCCTTAGTTTGAGAGAAATAGAACAGCAAAGTAATGTTTGCAGTTGATGAGGAAAGCTTAGAAATGTCTGGCTAAACTCTTTAGGTATCAAAATAGAATTCATTGATTTACTAGGTTGTCCCTCATTTATCAGTTTTACCTCATGGTCCAGATTACTAAAGATAGATGGCCACCTAGAAAAGAAAGAGAGAGTGGGAGAGAGGGAGAGAGAGAGAGAGAGAGAGAAATGGGCATGCATAGATTTTGGATCTGCTCTGTCTGGCTCTGCCTGGCCTCCCCCATACCTGTCAGCCTGGGGTGGACAGAAAAACCACTGCTTCTTTCATGGGGACAGGATACTCTCTTGCTGCTGGCTGCCTTGTTGGGAGGTTTGCCAGTTTCACTCCAGAACATGGACCATTTGTTTTTGTTGGTAAAGAAATTTTGAAAGAAACAAACTATGATTCCTTGATTTTGTTAAAAATAGGGTGCTTGTGGTGGTAGTTAAGTTTGGCAGTCAGGGAGGTTTGAGAACGATATGTATGTCCTGTATGTCTGGGCTAGAACCTTGCTCTCAGCTGTGCAGTGTCTGCTGAATAGGATTCAATATGTAACTGACACAAGCAAATACAGATAATCTTCAGAAACTTAAACATGTTTTAAAAGTAAAATAAGTTAGTCTTTGACCCTAGGATATTATTGAGAGTCAGATCCCAAAACCAATGTGTTTTAGCTGCAAATAGATCAGGTCTCTGAAGCTATGAATGGACAATAAAACCAATACATGCATACACACATACATATGTGCATACACGCATATATACACATCTGTATATGTTCCAGGATTAAGGATTTTAAAATAAATATGAATTAAAGTGACAAATACATAGCTATTTCCTTGTTTAAATTCTTTTATATTCCCATTAGTTAACATAGTAAAATTGAGCATCTTTCCAGCAGGTACCCTTTTAGTACTTTAAAATAAAAATAGTTTGATTTATTAAAAATAATTTCACATAACATTTTCAGCTTTACTCTGCACAGGGAGTTTATGTTAGCATGTTTAATGTCATCCCTGTTTTGAACTCTTCAGAATTTAAAAAATACATATCTGTCTTAGAGGCCATTATGCATCAATTTATTTGTCTTATATAACTCATCTTAATATTTAACTTGTACTAAAATAACTTATTAAGATTATTTAATTTGCTTGGGAAGACTGATACACAACAGACTTTTTGGTCTTGATGTCTTGGCACAAAGCATCCATAGTTATTACTATTGCATAATTAAGCATACTTCCAGAAATATGACAATGTACAAATTGGAGTAATGCCAAAATTATGTATTTACAGATTGTCTCAGAGAATAAAAACCAATCTTTCCCTCTAACACCAATTATCCAGTGTTCTTACACACTGAATAAATAACCAAATTGATCATCCTCAACCTTGAATTAAATTTGGAGAATTCTCATTTTTACAGGCTCATCGGGCTTTCATTTTCATCTTTTAATGAATTTGCCTATGCTGAGCAGAAACATTTGAATCTAATAAACAATTTGTCAAGTGCATTCCCTTGCACTGGGATAGGATTTTTGTTGTTATTTAATTTTTTCTTTTAATCAGCAGCTTTGTCCTGGGTTGGTTAGGATCAGAGCTTTGACCTACTGGTTTGACCTGAAGCCTGCACAGTTTATAATTATGATGTGCATATCTATGCAGAGGCAAGGAGCTCATTACTGTATTTATTTTTAGAATGTATATGTAATAATCAGGTTTATGAAGAATGCAATGATTCATTGGCTACTGATAGTTTCTTTTTGTAATAAATAATAATTTATCATGATTAAATGGGATTAGGATGTTGTTGTTTCCCTAGTTTATAAAAACACAGTAAAGAAAGAAAAACAAAATAAATGTAAAATAAACTTTAATAAGTATAAGTTACTCAAAAAGCATTTAAAATAGTTCATGAGGAGTTTAGAATTGCAAAGTGCTTCATTATTTATACTTTTGGGGACATTTTTTCACCAAATTGCCAAAATAAATCAGTTATTTTCGTGATATTGCAAGTATTATTGAGAATGTGTTAATATTTGGCATCATTAAATATATAAATCAATCTTTAGCCTTAAATAAAACTAAGCAAAATGACCTTGTGAACAGATGACTTAATAAAAGAAGAATAATTTTTACATTTTCCTCAAATCTTTTGCCCATAGCATAATTTTTACCTGAAATTCACCCTACTTTCATATCCCAGCCTCTTATGCTTTTAACAAGTGCCAAGTCTTTTTTAAGGCCTTTCCTATATCTTTCTACTTTATGTAATTTCCTTCTTTGAACCTCTAGTCGTTATTTGTGTACTTAAAAAATACTTTTATTAATTCTTTATCAGTTACAAAGGCTTTCAATTTTAAGCAACAGAGACTCTGATAGTGACTTAAAAAGATAGGGTTTTATTTCTCTCACATGACACAAAATCTGGGAGGAGGTTGCTGAGGGCAATATGTCAGTATCTCAGTGATGTCAGCACCAGCATCACTGTGATTCTCTTATTCTTTCCCATTTGATTCCAAGATGGCTGCCACAGCTCAGGGCATCACTTCAGCTTTCAGTGCAGGAAGGAGGGGAAGGGCAGCTGCTAGTCATATCTGGCTTTCCTTATATTAGAAAAGGAAAAATTTCTTAAACACACCCTACAGACTCCTTACATTTCATTGGCCAGAACTGTGTCACATGGCTACATCTCCTTGTAAGGGACTTTGGGAAAGTGAGTCTTTAGCTTTTTTTGTCTTTGTTGTAAAGGATACGAGGGTTGGGAACCAAAAATAACTGTCATGGATGGTAATCTGTGTTTAGTCACTCTTGTTACCTCTGTATTGCTGATATATCTCCTACCTATAGACGTCACTCCACTATTATTTATTGAGATAAATTATTTTTGTATAAGAACCATGAACTTTTCAAAAACACTTTAAAGTTTATTAATTTATTTGGGATAAGTTAATCGAAGTTTAGGAAAAATTCATAGTATGTTGATTGAAGGTATTTAATCAATATTAATTGAATATGTATAAAACAAAAAATAGTTCTGGCAATGTTCTAAGGAATCACAAGGAAGACATAGCTTCCTATGAACATTCACATAAATATTCATAAATGTGGTATTCATAAGCGATTTTGATGAAGTACAGGCTATTTTTGCATTTGATCTTGTTAAGTTTCATCCTTTATGTTTCCCTCCTTTGGAAGGCCAAGAAAGAAGAAGCAATAATTAGAGAGGGTAAAGCATTCATCTCTTTTTTTCCTAAATTAATGTATGTGTAACAAAATAAAATTTTAATCCAGCAAAGTGTGTTTTAATCAATAAACAATGAACAACATAACAAAACATGTATTCAGTATTTTATTTGTAAATACAAATTTACAAATAGTCTGTATTTTGAAATAATTTATACTTTTGGGGGAATTTATTAATTTTGATGTATGAGACAGAGAGAAGGAAAAGAGAGGTTGATTTTTGTTTTTGTCAATCATGGAATTTAAAATTTTTTTACAACAGTTATGAAGATCTATATTTAGTCCTTTTCAAATTTCCAACAAAAGTTCCTTTCAACTTTTTTCTTTTCCAACTAATGTCCTCATGTTATATGCTTTAAATATAGGTGTTTCGTTTTCAAAATGATCATTGTTTTATGTTAAATACAGAGCTGGGAAGACAATACTAATATATTTACATGTAAAGGGCCTGTTAGACATAACCATTTTTTGAATCTGTTATTGGTTCCTGCTTTCTGCTTTTTTTGGTTTTCTCTTAACGTTTTTCCTCTTTTCAGCACTGAAGACAGGTAGATTTGCACCAGTTGTGAAACTGGACCTCAGTGTGCTATCGTAACAAATGACCCTCAGTGGGATGCCTGGAAATGGCTGAAGTACCAGTAGCCAAGACTGGCCTGTATTTGAGCAGGAGAAGTACAAGGGGTCCTTGAGTGTGTCCTGTTGATGGACCCCCCTAGCTTCTCAGGTGCTAGAAGAACTGAATGAGTTCAGTGATTCCCAAGGACTTGGGTTTCTTTCATTAAGTGTGGATGTCCCCTGGTGATTCTGAGCCACCTAAGTACTAGAATTGACCTATGTCCCCAGGGCTAGTAATGGCCCAGAGATTGAGAATCTCTGGATAATGGCAAAAGGTTTCTTCAGATTTATCTGAATCTGGATACAATGAACAGAGTTAAAGTCTTATTGACCTTGAACTTAATAGTGAGTGTAAGGGCCTCTACATTATTCCTTTTTATCTAGAACCCCTTTTGATGAAAATATTTTATTAATTCTGAAAAAGGTAAGAGACCAGAGAAAGGCTTTAAAAATTATTACAGTGAAGCCATCTGGAACTGGGTAAAGTAATAATTCCAAATGAGAGCTATAGATATATTTTTAGTCCTTAAAATGTGTCAAGGTTTTAGAAAAATATTAGGAGTAATTTGCCATTATTGGAAGTGCTTTCAAGATTAAAAGCACTTTGGTAAGTACAAAGAATGAGTTCTTTAGTTAATAAAGAGTAATTTGGTACTTTTATATGAAGACGTCAATGCACATTAGATACATTAAACATTCCAACAGGCAGCCTCTTTCCTAGATGACTGAATGGACAGAAGTTGACTCATGAAAGTTCACAGAACAAGTTGCCAACATAATTTGAATTTCAGTCTGTGACTTATTCCCAATCCAGGTAGCTACCTATGATTGTTCACCTATAAGGTACACATTTATTAATTAATCAGCCAACACTGATCCAGTAGTGACTGTGTATCAAGCACTGTAGTAGGTGCTGAGTTTCTAAAGATGAGTAATATCTAGTTCTGCCTACAAGAAGTTCATAGACGTTCTGTGTTCACCTGATCATCTTGCAGCCACCCACATGGTTATCATGGAAGGGGCAGTGGCCTCCTTGGTTTTACCCTGGCCTTCAGCCTGGGAATTTGTCATGAAATATACCTGAGAAATATGTTTTAGAGCTAGACTTGCTTAGACTATTTGTGTATTGTACATAAAAATACGATTGTGCATGGATATTTGGGTGAGACCATGACTTTTTTTTGATGTGAATATGTAGAAATGCCCTTTTGGAAGTTTTCAAATATTAAATTATTGGCAGATCAAATATACTATCACCTTTCTTTTAAACTTTCTTTTCTTCTTTTCATTGAAATACAAACGTTCCTCTGCTCTTGAGCCAGTTAGTTCTAAGCCAGTTGGTTCTTGCCACTGGTATGCTCCCCAGGTTGGCTTCCTCTCATAAATTTATTTTATGTTTGCTTCTGACTTTGAAGATCAAACGTTCTTAGAAAACTTCTTTTTGCTGTTCTGTGTAATAGGTAATCCAGTGATCACCTGTTAACTTCTTTGTCTTCAAGACACAGATTCCTAAATGTTAGAGTGAAAGAGACCCTAGAAATGGAAACTTCTCAACTTTCATATTCCCTCAGACCCAAATTTATTCCTAAGGATGCATTATGTCTCTTTAGTTTCCATTAAAACTGGGCATAAACTTCTCAGAAGAATGAGAGAAACAGCAACAAGCAACAATCCCAAGGTAGTAATTCTTATTGCTCATCAACTTTTCATATTATATGTTGATACTATACTATATTCATAGCCCAATTAATATGGTTTTTAAAGAGATATTTGGAATAGATTGGTAGTTGCTAGAGGCAGGGGTGAAGGGAATCAAAATATACAAACTTCCAGTTATAAAATAAGTAAGTCATAATATACAGCATGGTGGCTGTAGTTAATAATACTCTATTGCATATTTAAAAGTTCTGAAGAGAGTAGATCTTAAAAGTTATCACCTCAAGAAAAAAATTCTGTAAGTATATATGGTGATGGATGTTAAACAGATTTATTTATTTTATCATTTCACAATATATACAAATATCGAATCATTATGTTGTACACCTGAAACTAGTATAATGTATGTCAATTATACCTCAAACCCCATTAAATCCACAGAAAAGTAGTGTTCAAACAAAGATATTTGGGGTGATGTTTACCACTATGTTTCCTATTAGCAGGGATAATTAAGAGAGACGATTATATAGTTACGCATGTCTCTGGAATGTGTTTTGAACTTATATTTTATTGTATTTCTTGCTGAAAATCTACAACAATTCAGATAAAATAATAAAGCTTTACCATGAAGCTATGACTCCTAAAATACAGAAATTGCCCACTTTTCATGACATGGGCTTTTGCTTATTTCCTTGCTTTCTACCTCATGTTCAGGATGACCAGCATCTTCACTTGTTCTAAAGAAACATCAGCCTAAGCAGAGATGATTTCCTCCACTCCCATCCAGATGACTTGCTGTTGGTTCCCCCTTCCATGTTTGTTAGGAAGGTTAATTACAATTTTTACTCTAAATAGTGGTAATTAAAATTTTTTCCCTTAGATTTTGGTAGGCTGTAAAGAAGACTACTGAGGAAGCAATTAAGCAGGAATATAGTATCATGAAGCTGTGGAAAGAAAAAATGTGTAGTGCTATCAAAAATAGGAAGAGTTAACATTTATTCATATTCTTTAATCACAAATTTATGCTGTATTTGAGTATTCTTCATGTTTGAACAGAGGATTTTGCAACTATATTTCTTTTCCTCAGTATTGAATTTCTTCCATTGAAATGATCTAACCAGTCAACAAACTTTTCTCTATACCGTGCCTGTCTAGACATGGCTCACTTATTCCAGTGAGAAGGCAAATACACTGGACAATTTCATTTGTTTTCACTAAGCAAATGAAATTCTTCCCCTTTACGTCTCTTCAAAGTGTATATCCTTTGAGTTTAGAAAGGAGAACAATCCGCATTGTTTATTTCTTAGATTCTCAACATCATTCATTTTGAAGATAAGGGTCAGCTAGCCGCCCCTGGAATCTACGCAGTGATAACTGATGCTGCTCAGGTGAAGGACCTCTTGTGACTTCATGTTGTTCGTTTATAAGGAATTCTCACGGATGTAAGAAACTGAAGTGTTTGCTTAAAATAGCCCCTTGGACTACTTTAAGTTCTCCAAGTGTTTTCTTTATTTAGGCAATATCTAGGTATTGTTCCCTTTAAGAGGGAAAGACAAACAGTGTCTTTTATACAGTTTCAGATCACTTCACGTCATACAATAAATATCAATAGTAAATAACGAAGCTATTTGACAGTTTTAAAAATTATGATTAATAATGCATTCATTCTAAAAGTATTTATTAAATGTCTTCCATGTGCCCAGACTGCCTCAGTTTGAAGATTCTAAGTATTTCTATGATCGTTAATTTCATAGACTACTGATTATAGGCCATAGTGTAGTCTTTTCTATTTAGGATCCAAAGTAGGCAGGAGATCAGGATTTTTCTGGACTGAGGGTACAGTCCAGAGCCTCATACGTAGTGTGTGCTCAGTAGATGTTAGTTCTCTATCTCTATCCACCCCTCCACACTTTTCTTCTCCGGAAGTATAAGGGATCAACATCCCAAACCCTGAGTTTGTCATAGTGGATGTAAGCTTCATAGGGGTATAGAGCTTGTCTATTCTATTCACTTCTGTATTTCGGAACCTGGAGAATGCCTGCCACCAAGTAGGAGCTGCCTAAGTGAGTGTCCACAGGCAGCAAGCATGGCCCTCCGCAGCGCTGCTCAGGAACTGTGGAAGCAGCTCTCCACTCCCCTCCGCCCCACCTCAGTGTAAGCACCAGGTCCTCTTCTTTCTTCTCCCAGGTTCTTTGGTTGCCTCAAGGTTTACGAGGTAAAAACTACTCTTTATAGTGAGATTGGCAAGCCATGCCTCACGTTTTTCCTCAGTTTACCTCTTGTTTCATTGCTCTCTGTTTTTTTTTTTTTTTAATTTTTATTTATTTATGGCTGTGTTGGGTCTTCGTTTCTGTGTGAGAGCTTTCTCCAGTTGTGGCAAGCGGGGGCAACTCTTGATCGCGGTGCGCAGGCCTCTCACTGTCGCGGCCTCTCTTGTTGCGGAGCACAGGCTCCAGACGCGCAGGCTCAGTAGCTGTGGCTCACGGGCCCAGTTGCTCCGCGGCATGTGGGATCTTCCCAGACCAGGGCTCGAACCCGTGTCCCCTGCATTGGCAGGCAGACTCTCAACCGCTGTGCCACCAGGGAAGCCCTGCTCTCTGTTTTGATTAATTTATGTTTATTTCTTTAACATTGATAATATAATGGAATACTCGAGGCCCCATTCCATAGTCTTAGCTCCTAAAAAATCTTCTTCTGGCTGGAGTAACAAAATTTAAATGTCTTGTTGGTCAAAGATAAAAGTTAACCATAGGGAATTGTTCTGTGCTTACACTTTGTTGGTGTTTATTTTCAGTTCATCTATTAAAGATCAGGAGGATTATAAAAGAGAAGCAGGCACCTCAAATTAAATTTTAGTCATACATTCTGTGGAATTACAGTGGTTCCAGGGGATGCATGAAAACTCTTATTACACTGTGTGGTGAGTTTTAATTACTTGCAATCCAAATATGTAGTACTTGCAAAAGAAATTCACCCTTACAAAGGTGATATCTTGGGTATACAACACTGCTTCTAACCCAGTAATATAATAGTGTGAGCACAAAATTGCACACAATCTGTGCACCCTGAATAGTTAAGCTGTTTCATACTATCTGTACTCTGTGGATGCTAGGTAGATGACAGCTTGGAGAATCACTCACCCATAGGTGATCTGAGAAGATATAATAGATTCTGTTTGCAATTCTTTTTTGCTATCTTAATTCTCAAGAGAGAACTGCACTGTGTACAGAGTTGCTGAGATTGTGCAGGTACTACCTGTGTGGTGATACGATAGGTGAGAATGTCTATTTCAAGCCAGGTATAAGAAGGTAGAGCATATTAGGGGATCATTACTGGTCAAGCGTTTAGTTTCTTAGCGCTCAGGTCTAGAAACTTAGTAAAATGCTCCCCAAGAGATCTAAACCTCAATTTCCTTGTCTGTAAGATGGGTATAATCATCATGCTTACTTCATGGTTTACTGTGAGAATTAAATGAATTAGTATATGTAAAGTATTTAGAGGAGTGTCAGGTACATAGCAAGTGCTCAGTGTTACCTATTATTATTGTTTATTATTATAAGTAGGTTATATTTGCTAAACTCAAGAGATGCTGGTTTCTACCACTGTTTTAATTTGCAGAGAGGCATATCCTTTCTAGGGAAAAGAATACTCCCTATTACTCCCTCTGTCCAGCACTATGTGACCTGTGATATTAAATTAGTAAATTCTAGATTATGTGGTGAGAATTAAGTGAAAGGAAAGTGAATTGGATGGCTTTAAAGGATTTTTTGAGTAAATGTTGCAAAGGCAAATGATTCTCATATCTACTATTGTGATCTTTCTCGGGCTACCAGTCAGGTAGTTCTCTTTTCCTTGGATGGTGCTGACAATCAATCTCTCTTTTCCCTCCTTCCTTCCTTCCTCCCTTCTTTCCTTCCTTCCTTCCTTCCTTCCTTCCTTCCTCCCCTGAGTAGGGGCAACTCCTTTCCAAGGAGGGTGTAATCTCCCTCAACAGCCTTTCCACCCCTAAGACAGCCTCCGATATTTCTAATTAATTATGATTAAGTATTGTATTAGCTTGCTAGGATTGCTGTAGCAAAATACCACAAACTGGGTAGCTTAGAACAGCAGAAATTTGTTTGTCTCACAGTTCTGGAGGTTAGAAGTCCGAAATCAAAATGTCAACAGGGTTGTGGCCTTCTGAAGGCTGTGAAGGAGATTCTGTTCCATGCCTCTGTCCCAGCTTCTGGTGGTTTGCTAGCAATCTTTGGTGTTCCTTGGTTTGTAGATCTCTGCCTTCATCTTCAGGTGGCATTCTTCTTCTTGTGTGTCTATGTCCAAATTTACCCTTTTTATAAGGATACCAGTTATATTGGATTAAGGGCCTGCTCTACTCCAGTATGACCTCATCTTAATTACATTTGCAATAACCCTATTCCAAAAAAGGTCACATTTAAAGGTACTGGTGATTAGGACTTCAACATAGGAATTTTGCAGGGGTGGGGGGGTGCGGGGGAGGACAACAATTCAACCCATAGCAATCATGATCCTCAGATCCCATTTTTAAATGCTCACATGCAATGGGACCTGTTCCTTGGGTTTGTGCCTTACTTAAAAATTATGTAAAGAAAAATTCACCAACCAAAAATGAACAAATGAACCCACCCACTGCCAGCCAGGGATTTTAAAGCTCAGTTGACAAGTTGATTGAGATAGGCTTCATTTCATAAGCACAGGTTCAGAAATGACATTCTCTTACATTCTTACAAGGATCTAACACCCAGTAAGTTGTAGTGTGAAAAATAAGTTCTAAAAAAAGAATGAGTAAACAGATAAAAGAGAAAAGAACCAAATCTGAAAATTTTCAGATTTTATATAATCTACTTGCTAGGAAACTATAAGAGTGCCACCCATCCTGTATTCTGTGGAATTGTTCCAATCTTACCACGAAAATCTTACATTCTGTAAACTTAACTTTCATATCTGAAAAGTTTCTGATAATTTTCATATCTTAACTTTCATATGTAGTACATGCTTAGTATGTACTAGAGTGGTAAAACAAGTTAATGGTTGATGATGACTTATATTACTACCTCTTTTTTGCCTGGCACATAGTGTAAAAAGTGTGGAAGGTCTACTGATGAATAACTGAAGATATTTTTAGTAGTTGCCTTTTACAGCATATAACATTTAAAAGTAAATAACCTTTAATTGGCTATTTTTTAAAAGGTAGAGATGAGATGAGTGTTTTGGTTCGATAGCCAGGCTTCCTCTGATATATGTCTGTTTTTAATAAAATTTAAATACAGATACCTTTGGAAGCACAGTTATAATGGGAAATGAACAAATTAAGTTTTTTATCCTTTTATCCAATTTATAATCTTTAACACTCATTAAAAATTACTGGAAACAAGTGCTTTTTTTTTCCTGAGGAGACGTCTTACTCTGAGACATCTTACTATATAACACAGGCAAGTTTTAGTATTTTTGATGTTTGATACCTATCACCTAAAGCAGTATATCTGAAAACTATGCAACATTTTTCTCACTAGTGATAATAGTCTGGAGAATCTCACAAAGCAGTAAAACCCTATTAAGTCATAGCTCCTACATGGACTACTAATTTCTAAAACTCTGTACTTTTTGGCTTAAACTGCAAACAGTATTTTGAGACCAAGCTTGTATTTCCATAAACAGTTTAACTAAATTAAATTTCAAAAGGTTGGATTCCACTTTTTTGAGGACTTCTATGATACCGTATAATAGATATAGTATCTAAGGCTTCTACGATACTAGAAAACTGTTTGAATTTTTCACCTTTTGATTCATGATTTTATTCTTGTGGTCACTGATTAGTAGGGCAAACACAAACTCAAGATATTCTTATGCTCACAATAAAAGACAAGTTTTCAGAATCAGTTCAGATCTTAATTTATTTCTATTTGTTGGAATAGATTTCATTCCTTTTATGAAGGCAAAAAGCCATTGAAATACACTTCTTCAGAAATGCTAGCAACATCACAGGTACTGATGAAAAATCCGAAGGATTATTAGTCCTTTTCTTTGAATTATACACAGCATTTTAATTAAATTATGTAATTAACATTAACAAATTAATTAACATTGCCTTAATTTTCCATTCAGCTCTATCAGTGGTAACTAAAAGCACCAATTTTATGTCTAGTTATAGCCAAGGAATATCAACAAAACACTGAGTTTTAACAAGCCCTGAAAATGGTTCTGATACAACAGTAATTTTGAGGATAGCAAAAGCCATTTTCATCCTATTTCTTTTTCCTTGCTCACAGAATCCCTATTTAGATATTAGTTGGAGATCCAATGATCTCAGGGAAAGTGGTTCTAGTTTCTGGCCTAGGAGTGAGCAGGAAACCCAGTTCTGACCAATGGAGTATAAGGGGCAATTCCCTAGGGGTCTCCTGTGGAATATTTTCCTCTCTGATAAGAGACAGGGTACTCAGAGAAGCTCCCTGCCCTGTACCACTAGCTACATCTGTTCTTGAACATGGTCATGGGAGGACATGAGGCTTGGGACTCCTCCAACAATCTTGCCAGCCAGAAAAGTCCAAGAGACTCTCAGAGACTCTAAACCTGACATCATAGGGCTGCTGAGCCAACATACCTGCAACAACCTTTCTCCAAACTGTAGGGGGGAAAAAACCTCATTTATTTAAGCCACTATTGGGTAGTATTCTGAGTATTTTGACTTGGCAGCTGGAAGCATTACTAACTGATATAACCAGACATTTGTAACATAGTACATTACCAAAGCATACACATGGGATTCTTAATGGCATCCATTTGCCCATTCATTCATTCATTCCATCAACAAACATTTCTTAAGCAGCTGCCATGTGATAATCACTGTGCTAGACACCAGAAACACAATGTTAAGCAAGACAGACACGTCTTCCTGCAGTTTGGGAGAAATGGCATGAGTTATTCAACTCAGTTGCTAACGTATAAACCCCCCTTCTCACCCCTGCTTTTAGGACAGGTTGTGTGTATGTGTTTTACACCCCACTTCCTGTTTGTGAAGTTATCCAGGAAGTTTGGCCAGTCAGCACTACGCAATTCCTTAAAAGATCAGGAGGAAACTTGGTCCAAAATTTTTCAACAATTTCTAACCCCTAAATTAGGACTTTAATATGTAAACACGAAGATTTAAAGGAGGAATGACTGAAGACAATGAAATTATAGAGGATGGAGATCAAGTGAGCATGAACTTAAGAACGTTTGGGGACTCTAATCAGGGTTCTTTTCTGAAAGTTTGAAAATGAACTTTTAAGGCAAATAAAATACTGAGTGTAAGCAAATGGAATAGTTTTTCAGATAGGGAGTGATGATAAATTCATGTTACAAAATCAAAACACAGATTGAGGAAATGTGGAGATCAGTGAAGAGATGGCTCTAGCAGGTTTCTAAGGTGTCTGTCTCTAGGTTCTGATGAAGTAATTGACATTTGAGGCTCACCATGTACCAGGCACTATGTCTGTTGCATCTCATTCATGCCCTATATTGACTATGGAAAGAGACATTACTGTCTCCATTTTACCAAAAAGGAAGCTGAGGTCCAGAGAGTTAGGTAACCTCATCACATAGTTAATAAGAAGTAGAGTTGATTGAACTCAGGTTTGTCTAGTGTGGAACAGTGTGTCCTCCTGCTATGCCTTACTACTTCCTTAAAGACAAAGAGGCAAGCCACTATCATCTACAAATTATCCTTTTGTCCCAAAGTTGGAGACTGAATCTTGGATCCATGGACCATTAGGTTAATTCCATCTGGCATTTAGAGTCTTGTTCTTGGGAATAGTTTAAAAAAGTGTCTAACTTCTTAACAGCAGAGCCAGCAATTAAAACTTAAGTTCAAAGGATCTGGACTAAATATCAGAAGGATCTTCTTTCCTCTTTTAATTTCAAAATAAATGGATTTCAGTAGAGACGTTTCCTTTCCCTTGAGGAGGTGATAGTTATACAGGGATAATTTGAACAGTAGTTATACCCAGAGTTGACCTGGACATATATAGACAAAGGGAAATTTATCAGAGAGATGTTTTGACCAGTAATCCTTATAAACACCCCAGAAATGGTTACCCACTCTTTTGTTTGTTGAGCCATCAGTTTATATATAAGGCTAGACTTTCAGATTTAGTTGTGTAAGCCTAACTGTCTTTTTACAGACATGAAAGTATTTTGAACTGGAAGTATCAAAACAACTATTTTGATCTTTTTCTACATGAAGATAATAGCTACTTAATTTGACCAAAAGGCATAGTTACGGAACTTCTGGGACTTTTGTCCCATGGGGATCTTTATATACTATTATGGTTTGCAAAGCAGTTTGGAACAAATAGCATTGATGAGCCAAGCAGTCTCTGAAATAGTGAACAGGAGAAATCAGGAGACTTGTGATATATTGGGTGGGCCAAAAAGTGCCTTCGGTTTTTTTAAGTAAAATAAAAGACACATTTTTCATTTTCACCAAGAACTTTATTTAACAACTTATTCACCCTTTTGTTCCACTACCTTCTGCCATTTTTCAGGTAACTTCATAATTCCTTCTTCCCAAAACTTTTTATCTTTTTGAGCAAAGAACTGTTCCAGGTGCCTTTTGCAGTCTTCCAGGGAATTGAAATTTTTTCCATTAAGAGAATTTTGTAAAGACCGAAATAAATGGAAATCCGAAGGTGCAATGTCTGCTGAATACGGTGGATGAATCAGAACTTCCCAGCCAAGCTGTGACAGTTTTTGTCTGGTCATCAAAGAAACATGCGGTCTTGCGTTATCCTGATGGAAGATTATGTGTTTTCTGTTGACTAATTCTGGATGCTTTTCGTCGAGTGCCACTTTCAGTTGGTCTAATTGGGAGCAGTACTTGTTGGAATTAAACGTTTCGTTTTCCTGAAGGAGCTCGTAATAGAGGACTCCCATCCAATCCCACCATATACACAGCATCACCTTCTTTGGATGAAAACCGGCCTTTGGTGTGGTTGGTGGTGGTTCATTTTGCTTGCCCATGATCTCTTCCGTTCCACATTATTGTACAGTATCCACTTTTCATCTCCCGTCACAATTTGTTTTTAAAATGGAATGTTTTCATTACGTTTAAGTAGAGAATCGCATGCGGAAATACGGTCAAGAAGTTTTTTCTCGCTTAACTTATGTGGAACCCAAACATCAAAGCGATTCACATAACCAAGCTGGTGCAAATGATTTTCAAAGCTTGATATGGATGTTTTGAGTATGTCAGCTATCTCCCGTGTGGTATAACGTTGATTGTTCTCAATTATTGTTTCGTTTGATTGCTATCAACTTCAACTGGTCTACCCGACTGTGGAGCATCGTCCAGCGAGAAATCTCCAGCACGAAACTTCACAGACCACTTTTGACACGTTCCATCAGTCACAGCACCTTCTCCATACACTGCACAAATCTTTTTTTGCATTTCAGTTGTGTTTTTATCTTTCTTGAAACAATAAAGCGTAATATGCCAAAAATCTTGCTTTTTTTCTTCCATCTTCAATATTAAAATGGCTACACAAAAATTCACCAATTTTGATGTCTTTTTTTAAAATGCACGCTGATATGACAGCTGTCACATACAATCTAACAAAATTGTTTCGAATGAAGTTAACGACAATTAAGTGCTACTTTATCCATCTTACGGAAAAAAACCGAATGAACCTTTTGGCCCACCCAATACTTTTACTTTAAAAAGTGTGAACAGTTTGAAAGAGAAAATATGCCAGATTTTCCCTGGGGCCATATAGCACAATCAAATAAAGATAAATACCAATGTAATATAATTCATGAGATTTCAGTGAGGAATTATTTCCTAAGTATTTATTCACCAGCTTAGTATAAACTCACAATAGGTAAATGAATACACTTAATTTGCTATGATTACAGTCTTGTTTGAGCTGGTCAACTGCTTAATGAGACTTTTTTTTTCAGTAGACTGAAGAGCTTCCTATGACACAAATATGAACCTTTCCTAAACCATTTTATCCTTATTGTTTGACCTTAGCGTAGATGGTCCACCCTCTGAAGAGCTGACACAATTAATCATCATTCTGCATCAGTCCACTTTACCTTAAAGGGCAATTGATTGCTCATACGAAGAAAAACAAATTAGGCATGTCTAAGTAATCGGTACTAAGAAGAAACAACTAAACTCATTTAATGATACCTAGATCCTCATAAACTGATAATTGTAGCCTAGGTGTTTTTCATTTGCAGTTTTAAATTAGTCAAAACATTAGTGTCTTCTAATGTGACTTCTTAGGGATGCATCTTAATGCTAAGAACACAAAGTAAATTACTAAAAGTACATACCTTGTGACCACAAGAAATGGGATGCTGAGCTTGCCACAGCACAGTAATTGGCCATTAATGTCTATCAGAAGGAAAGGGTGGGGATGGAAAAGGGAAGACTCACAGTCAGTGTTGATGGAGGGTCAGGTGAAACTAAGAAAACAATCCTTGAAGAAGCTGAAGTCAGCCTAAGCTGGACTTCCAAAATCAAATGAAAACTAAAAGTTCAAGGACACATTCTTTGAGAGTGATAGCCTTGAAAATATTTTTGTCCACCAGTTCTAGCAGCATATTTTATGTATTTTTGAAAACCAGTCTTCACATGTAAATGCAATGTTCTTCAGGAAGCAAAACTTCAAATACCCATTGTTACATTTCAGATAGCTGATGGACTAAACAATTAAAAAAAAAATTAAGTGCAGAGCACCAAAAGAGTTACCAAACCAAGGTCTCTTACTTGGTGATATTATTTTCTAGCTTATGAATATTTGGGCCTAGTAGATAAATAAAGTAGTCTAAAAATAAACAAGGATCATTTGTTCCTTTAATGAATACCTCAAAATTCCCCAGAGGTATAATAATGAAATCAATTCAAGTGTAATATCAAAGATAGAAAACTATCATCCATTTTCCTCTTAAAAAATAATACCATGTATGTGGCAGAAAAATCTATTGAGGTTTATTTTAAATGCATTATTGCAACTCAGATTTTTTAAAAGCTTAATTAATTAGTATTTTATGGATCATTGTCCTTGAAGATAATTTACAGTTAGTCCTGTTCAAAGGTTGAAGTGGCATAAACTGATAAAAGGAAACCTTCCTGTGGTTGAAGGAATTAAACCACAGAAAGTTTAATCTTTTTGTTTCTGGATATATAGGAAATACATGCTCATTATAAAAGTATGTAAGTAATTACATGCTCATTATATGGAAAATTATTGAGAGGAAAATAAAAATCACTAAAGCTAACTACTGTTATTGAATCGCAGACAATTTTGATGAATTTGATCTCAGAGATCAACTAAAGCACTCATTTACAAATAAGAAAACAGACCTTAGATAGAGGTAAAGTAAGTTGCCCAAGGACACAAAGCTGCTTATTAGCAAAGATGGAACTTTGTCTCCTGATGTCTAATCTGAACCTTGTTTCTGATATACCATGCTGCCCACTCTCTTTCTCCCTGCTCTTTTGTTCACTTTTATCTTCAGCCCCTTAAGTTCTCCTTAACCCAGTCCCCTTTCCAAACCCATAATATCCTTCATTACAAGCCCCCATCACTCAAAACTTTTCCTGCTTCCAGAGGGACATGTACAGTGTGTGTGTGTGTGTGTGTACATAGGCAATGGACTTCTGGGATTGACTTGATGTATGACCTCCATGATCAAAAACCTTCTGCAGTTATTAGAGGATTAAGTAAGAAAACATCAAAGCACATTGTAGACTAAAGAGACCTATGCAAATATTAATTATTATTCTCCTAGGTAGAACATTTTCTAAATATGAAAAATTATTCTCAAAAATGCATTTCTTCTGCCACTATAGAAAAACCCCAATCTCCTATACCTGATACTGAATCTGTATCTATGTTGCTTTCCAAGTAGCTTAAAAATAACCTCTTTAATCATGTAAAATCTATACTGATTAAGCCCCCTTTTAAAATTCTATTTCCCTTTACAGTTCCAAGAAATTCCTTTAGACTATTTTTGAGATAACATTTTTATAAAGCCCTGACTTTCAAGACTGATTACAAAATTCAGCAGTACGCAGTCTAAAAATAAAAACGGAAACCCCCCCAAATATTTTATTTTTATTTTAGTCTCCCCTTTTCATACCTAAAAGTATAAAACTGAGCTTTTCACCAACCTATTTAATGTTATTTTATCCATCTTATAGCCACACAGTGCTCTGAAAGGGGGGCTGTACTCTCAGCTGGACTTGGGCAGTGGGCACCATGCGAAAGAATTCCAACAGCTCCTGGTATTAGGTGGTTCACACCCCACCAAAGAGATGGAATTACCCCCAATTCATCCCCCCCCCACACACAGTTTTACAGTGGCCTCCACCATCAATGCTTAGTTCTAAGTCCCTATGGGTGCCCGAGTCCCTGTCATCTCTAAGGGAGCCAACAGGAAGAAGAAGCCCTATTTATGCTTATTGGCATCACCTGCGTTGTCCCAAGCTTATTAGGTGGTGACGGGAAGAATAACAAAGTGGAAAGAGCAAGGGCTTTACAATCAGTCGAGTCTAGGCTTGAACCCTAGCTCTACCCCTCTCTAACTGAGTGACCTTAGGTGAGTTATTTAACCTCTCCGAGCCTCCAGTTTCTTTATGTGTACAATGGGAATAATAATAGTATTACTTCATAGGGGTGTTGTGAAGATGAGACAAGATAATATCTCATAAGCTCCTTGTTTAATATCTGCCACGGTGCTCCACATACATGGTACCTTTTGTTATACATGCAGCTCAATGCAGGTAACAATGCAGTAAAACTTCTGGCAGACATCCTTGGGAGGACCTTCTTATTGTATTTTTAATTATCCTTAAATGATGAAATAATAACTCTAGTCAGTATTTTCTAATTGCATCAAAGAAGAGGGCTGTGTCCAGGGCACATAATAAAGGTCTTCTTTATCATATTAGGGTCTTCCTTATTACGGGGTCTGTGTGTGCACAAATTCAAGGGACCCAAGATGAGGGATACCATTAGTCAGGATTTTATGGCTGTGAGACACCATTATCTTTTACTATGCTGCACTCATAATTGACATGTTGTAACAATTGGGCATCTTATGAAACTCTTAAGGAACAAATTAACAGTATGGAAGTAGTATTTACTGAAATAAAAAACAAACAAAATAGAAGAGCAGGACAACGATCACATCAGTAAAAGATTGGAGTGAGGCGGGAGCTGGAAAACAGGGACTCTTGCACTGGACACATGGACTATGTCACAAGGGAACATTAAGGAACTCTGAAATTTTTGCTAAGAGTCCAGAATGCAAGCTTCATGCATAAGTGTATGGCCAGCTTAGTGGGAATCATCTTCAAGGTGCTGCTTAGAAACAGGGATGCAGTGTGGAGTGTCTGAGACAGATGATTAAGGATATGAGCGTGTGTGACCCGGGAACTCTGCTCAGATGGGTGAGGCCCTCTGTGCTGTGAGGGGCTTGCAAGCAAATGGTGCAACTGAAACGGGCACCAAGAAGATCAATTAAAATGACTGAATACCAGAGAAATCCATCCCTGTTTTTTTTTTTTTTTTTTAAAGGATTTTCTTATTTATTTATTTATTTATTTATTTATTTATTTATTTATTTATGGCTGTGTTGGGTCTTCGGTTCGTGCGAGGGCTTTCTCCAGTTGCGGCAAGCGGGGGCCACTCCTCATCGCGGTGCGCGGGCCTTTCTCTATCGCGGCCCCTCCCGTCGCGGAGCACAGGCTCCAGACGCGCAGGCTCAGTAGTTGTGGCTCACGGGCCCAGCTGCTCCGTGGCATGTGGGATCTTCCCAGACCAGGGCTCGAACCCGTGTCCCCTGCATTAGCAGGCAGATTCTCAACCACTGCGCCACCAGGGAAGCCCAATCCCTGTTTTTTTAGCCTGAGGAAGGCAAGGCTGGGTAAGGCCAATCAAGGTTTGGAGAATGTGAAGGGAATATTGTGGTGATGCTAAGTGTCTGTCTTCTGTTTCTAAAGACAGCATACAAGAGAACGGGCCTTACATTGTAACATGAGAGAATTAGATTAGACAGCAAAAGAAACTACCTATGGCAAAAGTTGAGAGACTGAAACATTTACTAAATGAAATTTGTATGTTTTTTTCTGGCTGCACATGGAGAAACTAAACAGTAAATTTGGTGCCATGATTTTTGAGTTTTCAGTGAGTGTGATGGACAAGATGTCTCTTTTCCTCTTTCCAAACTCTCTTTCTTTTTTTAAGATTTTCTATCTACATTTATTCCAATGAATACTACTACTGAAAAATGGCAAACTTTCCATATATGAATACATTTTTTTTAAGAAAATGAGGTAAACTTCACATAACATAAAATTCACCATTTGAAAGTATACATTTCAGTAATTTTTAGTACGTGCACAATGTTGTACAACCATCACCACTGTCTAGTTACAGAACATTTTCATCACCCCAGAAGGAAACCCCACACCCATTAAGCAGTCTCTACCCATTCTCCTCTTCCCCAAACCCCAGCGCCTGACAACCACTCATATGCTTCCTGTCTCTGTGGATTTGCCTTAGGAATATATTTCTTTTGGAATCTTCTGATTCTGCATTTAATTTTACAACTAGAGGCTGCAGACTACTGAGTGTATCTCTGTGTGTGTATGAGAGAGACAGAGAGAGAGGGAAATGGAGAGAAAGGGAGAGAGATGAGAGGTCAGCATTCATGAGAACCTTTGCAAGGTCAAATCTATTTGAAATATTCAAACAAAATGCAAACGTAGAAGGATACTTATTTTTTAATTAGATGTCCATAACTTAAATTAGATGTCTGAAGGTAAATTTCTCAAGGATCCAGTCAATTACAGGTTGGAGAATTGTCAAACAGTTCTTGAGATATGCCTGCAGCATTGAGAAAGGCTTTTGAATGGCAACGTGGCTTTATCACTCCTATGTTAGGCTAAAAACTTTCAAACCCGACAGAAGCTCTGTCCTGGATCTGAGCTCTTCCTGTAATAGCTGATGATAACCCGATTATTTTTCTTTAGAGCAGTGTAGTGGTGACCATTGCTTAATCCGCATTTATTTGTCCTGGTGAGCACATCAGATACAGCAGAGGAAACTTAGGATGCCTGACAGGTAAGTGAAAAAGCAACTTAAAAATAAAATAATAAACCTCTTTTATTTTGCAACCATAAATACTTATTAATTTTAAATTAAAATGCACATTTTGTTCTGGCTGGAATTTTTTAAAAGTTAGTTAACCTATTTAACTTAAAAACTTGGAGAATGGACTAGAAAATGGTTTTTAGGACATCTTTTTTTTTGTAAACTGATTTAAAACTTGCATGGCTTCCTTAGTTATGATTACATTGACGGGAAGGTTGTGTTGTCTGAGTTCTGGAAAAAATACATATGACTTTTGAAAGTGATCTTAATTTTCAGCCAGTCAAGTAATTCCTCAGAAGGAAGAATAGCCAGTTGGGTCTTGTGATTTAAGAGGTGCTTTGTAATCTAGACTGTCAAGGCCAGGAGATTACTGTCATTTTGCATTTTGCGTGTATTTTGAGGATTTTTTATTCCATTTTCATTTTCAATTCCTTTCCATTTTATAAGCCCCAACAAATATATCTTGACTTTTCCCATTAATAAGGACTTAGGATTCCCCTGCCAAAGCGCAAACACATTACTAGTTTTGGTGTTATGGATCTTGCTTGTTTTCTTTCCAAATTTTCTTTTCCACAAGCTTCACTATAGTCTCCCACCTGTTCTTTTTGCCACCATTCTCTCAGTTTTGGCTTCTGAGGACTCTGGTGACAATGGAAAACAGAGTCTCCACATTACATTTCGAGATATGCATGACTTAGCTACTATTCCCACAAACATTTCTCAGACAGTGTGGACCGGAAGTAATTTTTTTTTAACCAACTGAATCTCCTTTAAGCTACCTGGAAGTTGGGGGCAGCACAGCACTCCCCTTATGGCAAGTAAAAATTAATGTAAAGCACTTGGAGGTTCTTGTTGCTGAGATATTCTGTGGCAAATATCATTATCTTTTGTGCCTTGCTTGAGGACCTATCCACAAAATTCATCTCCAGTAAGCGATTGCCATAATGTGGAGGAGTTTGATTCCTCTGTTCCCTCCTTCTGCAGGTGCCTCATATGAGTGTGCCTTGGTTTACTTCTCAAGGACATGTGGATACATGACCCTGTTCTCCAACTTCAGACAACAAACCAAATTTCTCCAGGAGAGAAGAGAAAGGACTTGAAAGTGCTGTGAAAGAAAGGAAAAAAAAGAAGGCTTGAAAAGGATAAAGGCAGTTAACAGCAGTACCTAAACTGTAAATCCCCTATCTCTGACCTCCAGACCACATCCCAACTGAATCCAGCTGCACCCCGCCCCTCGAACTCTGTGGCTCCTGATTGCCAGTCTAGATACAGGGCACATATTCCCGTGTGTCTCCTTTCACTACTGGGTGTCAGTCCGGCCTGTGCTCAGCGTGCGGAATCTCGTTGGAGTTTCAATGTGTAGGATCCAGTCCCCCGGTTTTGAGGAGATTGAGAAGGGTAAGGTAACCAGGGGGGCTACAGGGACTCCAGAGGTTCTGGCACAGAGGTGGTAGGGGTGGAGGTGGAAAAGTCAAGTAAGGTTCAAGTCTGGTCTTCTTCACAGTCATTCACTCGCCCCTCCAGGAGGCCACCGAATGGCTTTATCTGGGCAGGGACACAACTGGGATAACCGGTATTCCTGGTAACTGCCTGTGCGATACTAAGCCACTTGGGAGGAGAAGTGGGGAAGGGACGCGTGGGTGCGGGCGAGGGCCAGAGAGCGCTGAGAGAGAAGGATGGTCGGTAAAGGAAACGCTTGGGCTGCTTCCTCCTGGTTGCATCTTCAGGAAGGATTTGGAGACCCTAGCTCTGGGCTAGAGCTGGGTGCCCGAGTCGCTGCGGGACTTAACCTTTCCAAGGCTCCGTTTACTCCTCTGAAGAGGGCTGAACTCTGATCTTTGCGCCCCTTCCTGCCCTTTGATTCTGGCTCTTTGAGGGAAGCCCCGCTATGCAGTCCTGGGAAGAAAAGACATTCTCTGCCGCAGGCGGGCCGGAATGGGAAGGCAGGAAAGCGGCCACTGTGACACGGATTATATTTATTTAGATACCTATATTAAAAATGATTTTCGTTAACAAAACAAAACAAAAAGGATGTTCCCCCACCCCCAAGCCCCGGCTGGCGCTTTGCACGACGACCGTCGGCGGCCGCCCTCTCGCCGACTGGCCAGGCAGCTGGTGCGAAGAAGCGCGGCTCGGCCCCGGGCTTGCCGCTCGCCTCTCCCCGCCGCCCCGCCGGCTCGGCGCGCGGTCCTGCCCTTCCCGGCCGCCCGACCTCCCCGATCTCTAATCGCGGCCTCCCGGAGGGCGGAAAACCCGGCGAGCAGAGTTCATCCGGCGACTGTCCCCGCAGGCCCGCGGGTTGCTCGCGGCCAGTCGGACCCTTGCGCCGCGGGCGGGTGGCGACTCCTGGGAAGGGCGTGGAGGGCGGCAAGGCCCCTGACCTCGCGCTGCGGGGACGCCCAGATGGCCCAAAGAGGGAGGGGCGGCCCGAGCGGCGGCGGCCGGAGCTCCGCCCCAGGCCTCGTATAAGGGCCGGCCTGAGCCGGGCCCGAGGCGGCGGCGGCGGCGGCGGCGGCGGCGGCGGCGGCGGCGGCGGCAGTGGCGGCAGCACACACAGGACACCCGACGCGGCTCGGCCGGCCTGTTGAGCCTCCCACCCGCTTCCATAAGGCTTTGCCTTTCCAACTTCAGCTACAGTGTTAGCTAAGTTTGGAAAGAAGACCAAAAGAAGACCCCCGGGCCGTTTTCCTTTTGTTTTTTTGTGTTTTTTTGCTATAGTCGTCGTCGGGGGCTTTTTGCACAGAGCTGTTGTGTTTTCAGCGGTGCTCTCTTCAGTTCCTTGCCCTCCTCTTAACAAGCACCTCAGCAGGAGCGGCAGCCGTAGCAGCAGAAGAGCAAGCGGGGGGCGCCTGGTGTCATGACCAGGGCAAGAGAGCAAAACCGCCTGGGAGGATGCTGTGGTGAGTGGACCGAACGCATGTGGTAGAAACAGGTTGCGCAGTGGAGACCGGCACCTCCACGCAGGTTTTGGAGGAATGTGGCTCAGCTGTTAACCAGTGTGATTAGTAGCTCGTTCGACTCATTTTGGTGGGGGTTAAGGAAGAAAGGCATTTCAAGGTACGGGAAAAGGGGCGTGCACACAGGCAGGGATGGACAAGTAGACTGGGTAGTTTGGATTATCTTGTCAAAAATAAAATGGAGTTAAAGAATGTTGAATCAAGAGCTTTCTTGACTGTATGTGAAGTTACACAGTTATTGACCAAGAGGTCATGCTGAATTTTTCATCGACCCATCAATTTCTAGGTGACTTGATGAAATGTACATGGTTTGCCCCACAAAGTAGTTTTTAATAATTATGTTTAATAAGGACAAATGAGTAAGCATTCCAATCTCAGCTCACTCAAGTGACTAAATAAGCTTTTTATCTACCTACTGTGTGTCTTTGCAGGATCCTTAGCAAACTACCTGATCTCTGCAAAATTCCTTCTCTACCTTGGTCATTCTCTATCTACATGGGTAAGTGAAAATCTACAGTAATTCTTACAACATAGTTGCACAATTTCTTGTTTCTCTCATTTGGGCCAGTTGTATTAAGCCATCTTGCAGTTTTGTCATGCAGCTAAAGAAATAAATCAACCAAACACACATGCTCTAACGAAAAAGTTATTTTCACCAAAGATATTTTCCCATAGGTGTTAGTAAATGTTAATTATTGAGCTATCATACTTTATGTAGACTGGCAGCTATCCAAAAACAGGATTAACAAGGACAGGACTATTTGCATTGTTTGTAAATTGTATTTTGCATTACAAGGGTTAATAAATGGTAATATCTGCTACTAAGAATGGATGGATGTCTCATGGACCTTCTATTTTTTCACATTTTAAGATATTTCTCTGTTTTCTTCTTTTGTTAAAATTATAAGTTCCAGCCTACTGCGCCATGAAAATACAGTAGAATAGTGAAGTGACTGAGTTAGGCTAAAAATAGCATTCTAAGATTAATTTAAATATAACTGACCCTAAGAACAAATATCTGAGTGATGAAAATTCTGGTCTTTTAAAATGTTATCTGTAGCTAGACATGTGTGGGGCATCTCAGTCTATCTTAAAAACCATCATCCGATGAAAATCAGCAACTGACTCATAATTCTCCCTCTGACTTCTTCCATGGTCTTGGAAGAGTCCCATTGTTTCTGTGGGCCTGGATTCCTCCATCAACACTCCTCAACCCAAAAGAATAATCCCCAAAGGATGCTAGATGTGTATTTAATTTAATGATGATTAGAATCTTTTAAATTAAACAATTGGTCTTATTGTTTAGAAGCAATAAACCTGCGTAAATTCTATTCCTGCCTCGTGTATGATATTTAATTTAAAAGAACCATAAGTAAGGGGAAAGAATTTTGAGAGTAAATTTTGTGAATATTATTTTCTTTTTAAACTGGAAACTTCTTTTGGATGGTTCTTAAGACATGAATGCAAACTGTTGTATGAGGAAATCTGTACCCATGCCCTTGGGAAATTATTAAGCTAAGTTATCAGCTCTTTAAGAAATAGCAGTTCAAAGATGGCTTTTTTAGAAAGGCCAGCTTCTCTCTCCCCAGAGGCTTAGACAGGGATGACTCTGCAAATACATGTAAACAAGGTGGAGTGGGCATGAGTTTCATTTCCAATAACTGATGATTCTAAGTAGAAATTGAGTGAAACTACCCTTAATTAATTTAAATACAATTAAATTGTTCTTCCAATTTAATTCAGTAAGTATTAAGTATTTAAAAAAACCCAATAAGTGATGGAGATAGTATCTGAAATTCTCACCTTGTGGTCTGGACCTATCTCTTAGGGGAAGAAGGTGCCTAACTTCCAAACACTGATTAAGTTTAAGGTTTATGCGACCTTTCGTTATTAGGTTGGCAGGTCAGATTTGCCAAAGGAGTGGAACTGTGATTGTTCCAGGAGGATCTTTTTTGTTATGAGTGAAAAACACAAGAAAAGTGACAGATGCTTACTCCAGTCTTACAGTAAATGGAGCAAAAGGAGTTCTTGTGGGAAACTTGGATTAAAACAAAACAAAACAAAACACAGCAATTGTAGTCATGTTAAGTTTTAGTGGATTTTCACTTATTGCAGAGGAGTGCAAAAGAGGAATGCTCTCTAATTCTATCTTTTGAGTTTTGTCTCCTGTTTGACACTTGGCCTGATTTTATTACAACAAAAGATGTCTGCTTATTTATTATATATGTATATACATACGTATACATGCCTATCTATGCATTACCCTACTGACTCTGCCGAATCATGGTTTCCTATACACTGAGTATAGAGGTGTTAGGGTAGAAGGTTATATTGCATTAGGTTTGTGTGAGGTTGAATGCTTTTTATTTCCGACTTCATTTCTTTCCGCCAGTGGATCAATATATTTTACTCTATACCACTGGAATACAAAGTATGGTAAGAAGTGGATCCTGTCACCAAGGAGCTTATAATTCAGGTTGGGCTTTAAAAAAATATATCTAATTACAAAGAGATAACTAACAGTGTAAGGCAGTGAAAAAGGGTGGCCAGTGCTAAAACCTTATGCATTATGCTATGGACTGTCTCCATTTCTATGCCATAGGTCTGCATGGTGCCAGATCTTACTTCCTTGGGTTTCTGCTCACAGGTCTTTACCTACTTCATGCAAAATGCCACCTTCCTGCCCCGCCCTACTGCATTTTTCCTCATAGCATTTATACCACCTGACCGATTCTAGATTTGTTTTTGGTCTCTGTTCACTGGGATGCAAGCAGCATGAAAGCATGAATCTTGATTTTGGCGCAGTGCTGAATTTCTAGTGCCTGCAGTATTGTTGGGTACAGAGTAGCCTCTCAAAAAGTATTCAGTGCATTAATGACTGTGATCATTCATTCACAGACGTTCATTTGGCCTTTGGCTCTCAGTGCACTGGAGATAGATGAACACGTAAACAAATCTTCAAAGTATGATGAGAGCTTGTGGGAGGACAGGAAATGGACGTTAGGAAGGAATGGGTGGGTGGGCCTGAGATTGCACTTGGTCAACCTTTACAGAGAGTTTACCTGAGTCTTGGGCTTTGTGAGTGTAGAGTCTGTTACTTCTTAAAGCCTAAACCCTTTGGAAATGGGGGCAAGTGGAGCAGTTTTTGTTTGTTTGCTTATTTGTTTGTTTTTTAATTAATTAATTAATTTTATTTTTGGCTGCATTGGGTCTTTGTTGCTGCGCGTGGGCTTTCTCTAGTTGCGGCGAGGGGGTGCTACTCTTTGTTGCGATGCTCAGGCTTCTCATTGCAGTGGCTTCTCTTGTTGCAGAACACAGGCTCTAGGTGCGCGGGCTTCAGTAGTTGTGGCGTGTGGGCTCAGTAGTAGTGGCTTGCGGGAGCACGGGCTTAGTTGCTCGGTGGCATGTGGGATCTTCCCAGACCAGGGCTCAAACCTCTGTCCCCTGCATTGGCAGGTGGATTCTTAACCACTGAGCCACCAGGGAAGTCCCAAGTGGAGCAGTTTTATTCCTGTCCATCAAGGAGGAGGCATGCCATACAGGAACAAGCAAGAGAGAAAACTTTCATTTCATAGCACTTGTTTCAAGTCCTGCTTTAAAGCGAAAAAATAAAACAACAAAGAAAGAAAGAAGCACCTACTGTATAGCACAGGGAACTATATTCAATATCCTGTGATAAACCATAATGGAAAAGAATATGGAAAAGAGCACATAACTGAATCACTTTGCTGTACACCAGAAACTAACACAACATTGTAAATCAACTATACTTCAATAAGAATAAATTTTTTAAAAAAAGGAAGAAGCAATAGTAGTGGAATAATATTTCTTATTCTTTATGTTAAGAAAGAGGAAATTCACTCATGGAGGCAACCTATCATTTGAGGCATTTATATGTTTTTGTCTTTTCAGAGGAATAGAGATTAGGATAAAGTACCTCCCCTCGCCTCATGCCATTTTATTCTAATCAAATCTAAATTTGTTTCTCATGTTAAAGATTAAGAAAATAGCTTAATTTGTTATTCTTATTGACATTTTTATCTTAATGTATAAACTTGTCTTTTTATTGGTTTCAAGCAAATTGTATGTGAATATATATTTTTAGTCATTTAGTACAATGGTATTTGAAATGTAATTCCAACTTAAATGGAAAAGATTTCTGTTTTCAAAGCAAACTTTAAAAAGCTGTCCCAAAAATATGAATTATGGTACTGATTAAGCGTCAAACTTCTTGAACATTCATGGAACAAATCTAATGTACCAGAACAATATAGTTCATAAATAAGTCTTACTCTATATTCATTTACAGCCGGGATCCACTGCATATCCACTCCTTTGTTGATTCCTCAGTTATTTGTTGTGTTTCTACTCCGGGCTGTGCACTGTGCTGAGGGTTGAGAGTGCAAAAGGTTCTAGAGCTCACATTCCAGACCATCGAGTGAGAATCAGTCTTTCAAGCATGGTATTTCCACTGGCTTCCAGTGTCTGTTTTTTTTTTTTTTTTTTTTCCTGTATACCCATTTATTAGTCTTTAAATTAATGGAGGTTTATTGCCACTACTTGTTTTTTTTTTTTTAACATCTTTATTGAAGTATAATTGCCTTACAATAGTGTGTTAGCTTCTGCTTTATAACAAAGTGAATCAGTTATACATATACAATATGTTCCCATTTCTCTGTTTTAACGTTTACTTGACCATGTTCACCCTATCCCTCAAGGCCCTAATCTTATGTTAATTTTAAATTGTGGTTCTAAACAATGTTCATAATCCTCTACACCAAAGTTTCTGTACCTTGGCGCTATTGACATCTTGGGTTGGGTAATTCTTTGTTGTGGGGGATTGTAGATGCCAGTAGTAAATCCACCCTTGCAGATGTGACAACCCAAAATAGCTCCAGACATTGCTTAGTGATCCCTAGAGGGTAAAATCACCTGCACTTGAGAAATACTGGTCTACATGAAGTTTATTGTAAATGATTGCTACAGAATATGTGCATCAATTTAACTTTGGATGCATAAGATTGTTGTCTTGCCTTTATTAAATAATGTTTAAAAGCATTTGCCATACTAGGATAATACTTTGCTCCTTATACATTAAATTTTTCAGGAGGATGTTAAGAGACATTGGAAAGAACTAGGAGTGTGGTACTACTTCCAGTCTATAAGGAGCCTAGCCTGGGAATTTAGTTTCCTGTAGTGATTTCTTACAGAGATAGGTTATGATAGAACATTGTTGTCCTGTTTTAGGTTAACCTTACAAGTCAGGGGTGGAGCCTAAAAGCTCATAACAAGGTCCATTATAGATTTCTTACACATTAATTTGCCTGACTCATTTAAAAGCTTCTGTTATTCCACATTTTACAGCAATGAATTCCAAAATTCCCTGTATACTCTGGAGTGAAGAAATATTTTTTTCCCCCTTTTAAAACTCGTCTGTGTCGAAAATAACTACGGTGTCGAAATAACTAAATAACTACTTATGTATTTATTTCTGACATCTTCATTCATATGGTACCAGAATTTGCACATAATTAACTTCGTCTTTCTGATTGTTCTGCTGTTTTATGACTTTGACATTTATTTGTGAAAATAAAACATAGATTTTAGAATGTTAGGGGTAGAAGAAACTTGAGAGGTCATATAGTCCATTCTTACCATTTTACAAATTGGGAAACTGGCTCTTTCTTGACATTCAAGGCATAACTGACATTTGTAAACTATACTTGTTTCTTTCTGGTTCAGTAGCAAACTCCTTTATGCCTTTCAAATCAGGATAGGTAAATCCCAGGCCCGGCTAGAAACCTGATACAAAAAGGAACAGGTTTTATCTCGAAAAAACCTCCTTGGGCTTGGAAACTGTATTTTTTTCTAGAATGATAATGTTTGTTTCATTAACATCATGCTTTTTTCGGGTTTACTTAGTATCTGGGCAAGAATATTTTCCATTGTGCCAGGACAAACAGTTTTAACACCTGACTACATTCAACCCATAGAGGAATTGTTGACTTTGAGAATCTCATAATGTAGCCGGAAAGTGCCCTTTTGTTAAGGAAGCAACTTCTTGCGTATAATTGACTAGCAACCTACAACATTTTATCAGAACCTTTTATTTTCTCTTATTCAAGGGGGATCGGATGTGGCACTTTGCAGTGTCTGTGTTTCTGGTAGAGCTCTATGGAAACAGCCTTCTCTTGACTGCAGTCTACGGGCTGGTGGTGGCAGGGTCTGTTCTGGTCCTAGGAGCCATCATTGGTGATTGGGTGGATAAGAATGCCAGACTTAAAGGTGAGTGGTGTTATAAAAGCCTTTGTGTTTGTGAGACGAGTGCCTGAGCTAGAGAGAAACCTCTGTGACTAACCCACTTTGCGTCTGCAGCTGCCACCTGAGTGATGGAGTGCTCAGTGGCAGCACCTCTGCATGGAGGGTCCTGGGGCTCCTGCCCAAAGTTGGGATGCCAGGATACTGAGTTTATAGATTTTTGTGGGGTATCTTTTTTGGCTGTTCATAAATTACAAATGTTAATGATTAACACCATGGCACTTTTCTGCGAACCATGTTAAACATTAAGAGTTTACTTAACTCTGGCATCCTTTAACCATGACTTGCACTGGAGTTCATTTAATGTGACGTTCCTGGGACAGCTTTAACATCTATCCTCTGGGTTACTGTGTTTTATATAGGCAGGTGTGTAGGGGAAGTGAAAACAATGGATTCAGAAAAGAATACCTGAGTCTGGATCACAGAGAGCTGAATTATACATTTTTGAAGAAAAAAGAAGAAATGATAATATATTGACATTTATTCTAGAGCATTAATACTGAAATCATTAAGTATTGTATAGGAAAGAGAGAAAGTGAATGAACAGTTTAATTATTCAGAATATAAGGGCAATTTGGATAATAATTCAGGGCAAAATTTTCCTGAGTTCCTCAGTTGATAATGCTAAGACCTGGCCATGTCTATCCTAGACACGGGGGAAAGATTGAGGTATCTGTGTCTTTCAGTGCAGGATAACTGCCCCCGGATAGAGAGCAACTGGATTATCAAATTCTAGGACTTGATGCTATTAGTAAAATGGCCAAGATGGACATTTTTCTATTTTGAGACTCGATAGACCAAAACACATATAGAAAAGGGTTTTGTATCCTGGAAAAAAAATTCCTACTTACTTACATCATTATACATAGGAACGTGGGAATGTTATACATAGAGACCTTTAACCTTATGACTGTTGAGCACTGAAATTGTAGTTTAGGATAGAATGTTGAGTTGGATGAAGAAGAGTGTGGTGGGATAGCAATCTTGCACTTATCCTAGGTAATCAACTCATGTGACAACCTCCATGAAAATCTTCTTTGATGTCTCTAGGCTGAGTTAACCAGAGACACTTTTTTTTCCTGCACTCCCATGAAGCTTTGTTAATACCTCTGCTATTGCACTTATGCTCTTATAATTATCCTTTCACATGTCTACCTTTCCTCTGGTCTGTGTGGTCCTGAAAGCCAAGAACCTCATTCGGTTGATATTTAATAGCCTTGTGCAATGAATGAACGAATTATATGTTGGGATTTTATTTCAAATTAATTTCAGAAAGCAGTTTGTTTTGTCTCAAGGCTTTGATATAATCTTCCAAGCCAGAATGAGCTTTACTGTCCTTAAAGGCAAGAGCTGTAATTATACCTTACATATACAACCCTCTGTATTTTTCAAAGTGCTTTCATAAGTATTTTATTTGAGCATCAAAATGACCCCATAAAGTAAGGAAGGCAGGTATGTATTATATCCTCACCTTATAGACACAGACATAAGAGATATTAAGTATTCTGCCCTAGATCGTCTTCCCTCTTGAGTGGTAGAGAAAAGACTACAAGGTGTCCTTACGTGGTATCCTAACCTGTCCTTATGCCAGCCCTTTATCTACATGGGTGCCTCAGTCTCAGAAAGTTGGCATTTTCTGTAAGAAAAGGTGTAGTTTAGAATTTCATAACAATGCAAATAGCTTTAGTAAAAGGAACACACTGCTGCTTTATTCTTGGCAGTTTTTTATATGTCCTTCCTATTTATCCATACGATCTTACCAAGTTCAGCCTGCCATCTAGGAGGTTATGGATTCCATGACCTCTTACTTAACCTCCACCATAACCTCCTACATGTTCTTATTTTTGCCTAAGCTACAAAGGCCTGAGAGGTGGATCTTGTTTATGTAGTTAATATAGTTCTGTTTATGACAGTAAACTAAAGAGTATAAACTAAATGAAAATGTGGTCATTATGAATGGCTTCAACTAACAGGAAAAATGAGGGGTAGTTCTTTATTCTGTCTGCAAGTTTTACTGGTCTGATGTGATATGCTGGGCCCTACTGGAAATAGTTGAGGCAGGATTTACTTCAGGAATATTCTTATTTCTTGTAGTAATTTGCATATGCATTAATACAGTAGAACAGTGATGTATGGATAAAAACATCTCCTTTGAGATGTTTCGGTGTATGAACACTTTGTTTCTCTCTCTGTACAGTGGCCCAGACTTCACTGCTGATCCAGAATGTTTCAGTCATCCTGTGTGGAATCATCCTGATGATGGTCTTCTTACATAAAAAAGAGCTTCTGACCATGTACCATGGATGGGTTCTTGTAAGTTCTCAACAAGATTCTTGATGGTAGAAAATTGAATGTCTGTTAGTGGTGAAAGATGAAAACTCTTTGAGGGAGTGTCTTTTCACAAATAGGGCCTGTTAATTTTTTTTTTTTTAATAACTGTATATTTACAAATTTAAAGATACCAGAAATACATGGAAGTCAGAGAAAAAACCAGCATGGAAATCAGAACATGTTCAGAATGGAAAGATAATTTTTAAAATTTAAACATAGCATGTCAAAACCAGTAGGATACTTCTTTTTTTTTTTTTTTTTTGTAATACTTGAGAATAATTTTATTAGTAGTATTACTAAAGAACAGTGATTATTTTCAGTCTATAGTCAAAGTATTTCCTTCCCCTTTGTTGAATGATTATTGTGTATAAGTTGTATTAGATGCATTTGAATGATAGAAAAATGATTCAAGTGTGGATCCTGTAGGGAGATTAGATGTGACACATAGTAACTATGATACATGGTAGCATGGTTAAGTGCCTTCGAGAAAAATGGAGTTCTGGGTTGGCGATTTAGGTGGGCCTTGAAAATGGGATGTTATTCTCCCAAGATTTCATTATGAAATATTTCAAACATTCAGCAAAGTTGGAAGAATTCTCCACTGAACACCCATATACCTAGCACTTAGTTTCTACTTCTGCCATTTTATTATACTTGCTTTATCATATATTTATCCATTGGCACATCCATCTTCCCATCAATCCCTCTTAGTTTTTAAAATTTATTTTTGGAATGATGGACTGGCATCCATAAAGGCATGAAAATAGGGGAAGCACAGTTTCTCTGAGTGATGGATGTATGCAACACACAGAGAAGGTTTGAAAAGTGTAGGAAGGAGAGTTTCTATTGTCAGACTGAACTTGGACTTTATGTACATTATGAAAATAATATTGTGTTATAGACCAAGTTTTTCTATGAGAGTATATGTTTGTTTTTATCATATAAGAAATTATGAAAATAGTATTACATTTTTCATTTTTTAAATGCAATTTCTCAGAAACATGTTCATGTGTAAGTATAGAGCATGGAATGCAGTGTAAAGACAATGTGCTGTGTTTGATTTAAAACTGATATACAGAATTTGGTAACGCAGGGAACAGATTACGTAATTGACTTAATGCGACTAGTAGACATTTATAAGATGTTTAGACTTTTGCTTGGTGTGTTGTTTTTTTTTTCTAATAGCAGGTTCTTATTAGTTATCCATTTTATACATATTATTGTATACATGTCAATCCCAATCTCCCAATTCATCACACCACCACCACCCACCCGCCGCCACTGCTTTCCCCCCTTGGTGTCTACATTTGTTCTCTACATCTGTGTCTCAATTTCTGCCCTGCAAACCGGTTCATCTGTACCATTTTCTAGGTTCCACATATCTGTGTTAATATACGATATTTGTTTTTCTCTTTCTGACTTACTTCAGTCTGTATGACAGTCTCTAGATTCATCCATGTCTCTACAAATGACCCAATTTCGTTCCTTTTTATGGCTGAGTAATATTCCATTGTATATATGTACCACTTCTTCTTTATCCATTCGTTTGTCGATGGGCATTTAGGTTGCTTCCATGACCTGGCTATTGTAAACAGTGCTGCAATGCACATTGGGGTGCATGTGTCTTTTTGAATTATGGTTTTCTCTGGGTATATTCCCAGTAGTGGGATTGCTGGGTCATATGGCAATTCTATTTTTAGTTTTTTAAGGAACCTCCATACTGTTCTCCATAGTGGCTGTATCAATTTACATTCCCACCAACAGTGCAAGAGGGTTCCCTTTTCTCCACACCCTCTCCAACATTTGTTTGTAGATTTTCTGATGATGCCCATTCTAACTGGTGTGAGGTGATACCTCACTGTAGTTTTGATTTGCATTTCTCTAATAATTAGTGATGTTGAACAGCTTTTCATGTGCTTCTTGGCCATCTGTATGTCTTCTTTGGAGAAATGTCTATTTAGGTCTTCGGCCCATTTTTGGATTGGGTTGTTTTTTTTTTAATATTGAGCTGCCTGAGCTGTTTATATATTTTAGAGATTAATCCTTTGTCCGTTGATTCATTTGCCAATATTTTCTCCCATTCTGAGGGTTGTCTTTTTGTCTTGTTTGTAGTTTCCTTTGCTTTGTAAAAGCTTGTAAGTTTCATTAGGTTCCATTTGTTTATTTTTGTTTTTATTTCCATTACTCTAGGAGGTGGATCAAAAAAGATCTTGCTGTGATTTATGTCATAGAGTGTTCTTCCTAAGTTTTCCTCTAAGAGTTTTATAGTGTCCGGTCTTACATACAGGTCTGTAATCCATTTTGAGTTTATTTTTGTGTATGGTGTTAGGGAGTGTTCTAATTTCATTCTTTTACATGTAGCTGTCCAGTTTTCCCAGCACCACTTATTGAAGAGACTGTCTTTTCTCCATTGTATATCCTTGCCTCCTTTGTCATGGATTAGTTGACCATAGGTGCATGGGTTTATCTCTGGGCTTTCTATCCTGTTCCATTGATCTGTGTTTCTGTTTTTGAGCCAGTACCATATTGTTTTGATTACTGTAGCTTTGTAGTATAGTCTGAAGTCAGGGAATCTGATTCCTCCAGCTCCGTTTTTTTCCCTCAAGACCGCTTTGGCTATTCGGGGTCTTTTGTGTCTCCATACAAATTTTAAGATTTTTTGTTCTAGTTCTGTAAAAAATGCCATTGGTAATTTGATAGGGATTGCATTGAATCTGTAGATTGCTTTGGGTAGTATAGTCATTTTCACAGTATTGATTCTTCCAATCCGAGAACATGGAGTATCTCTCCATCTGTTAGTATCATCTTGAGTTTCTTTCATCAGTGTCATAGTTTTCTGCATACAGGTCTTTTGTCTCCCTAGGTAGGTTTATTCCTAGGTATTTTATTCTTTTTGTTGCAGTGGTAAATGGGAGTGTTTCCTTAATTTCTCTGTCAGGTTTTTCATCATTAGTGTATAGGAATGCAAGAGATTTCTGTGCATTAATTTGTATCCTGTAACTTTACCAAATTCATTGATTAGCTCTAGTAGTTTTCTGGTAGCATCTTTAGGATTCTCTATGTACACTATCATGTCATCTGCAAACAGTGACAGTTTTACTTCTTTTCCAATTTGTATTCCTTTTATTTCTTTTTCTTCTCTGATTGCCATGGCTGGGACTTTCAAAACTATGTTGAATAATAGTGGTGAGAGTGGACATCCTTGTCTTGTTCCTGTTCTTAGAGGAAATGCTTTCAGTTTTCCAGCATTGAGAATGATGTTTGCTGTGGGTTTGTCATATGTGGCCTTTATTATGTTGAGGTAGGTTCCCTCTATGCCCACTTTCTGGAGAGTTTTTATCATAAATGGATGTTGAATGTTGTCAAAAGCTTTTTCTGCATCTATTGAGATGATCATATGGGTTTTTTTCTTCAATTTGTTAATATGGTGTATCACATTGATTGATTTGCATATATTGAAGAATCCTTGCATCCCTGGGATAAATCCCACTTGATCATGGTGTACGATCCTTTTAATGTGTTGTTGGATTCTGTTTGTTAGTATTTTGTTGAGGAGTTTTGAGTCTATATTCATCAGTGATATTGGTCTGTAATTTTCTTTTTTTGTAGTATCTTTGTCTGGTTTTGGTATCAGGGTGATAGTGGCTTCAGAGAATGAGTTTGGGAGTGTTCCTTCCTCTGCAAATTTTTGGAAGAGTTTGAGAAGGATAGGTGTTAGCTCTTCTCTAAATGTTTGATAGAATTCACCTGTGAAGCCATCTGGTCCTGGATTTTGTTTGTTGGAAGATTTTTAGTCACAGTTTCAATTTCATTACTTGTGATTGGTCTGTTCATATTTTCTATTTCTTCCTAGTTCAGTCTTGGAAGGTTATACCTTTCTAAGAATTAGGGCCTGTTAATTTTGATCTCTGTGTCTACTTTAATATCCCCTACCATTTTTGTCTTGTTTTGTTTTTTGGCCCTTAACAGGCGTTCATTAAGTATTGTTTGAATTTAAATTTTGTTCTATTGGTTGTTTTCCTGTTTGTTTTGTTTTATTTTATTATGTATTTTTGGCTGCATTTGGTCTTTGTTGCTGTGTGTGGGCTATCTCTAGTTGTGGAGAGTGGGGACTACTCTTTGTTGTGGTGCATGGGCTTCTCGTTGCGGTGGCTTCTCTTGTTGCAGAGCACAGGCTCTAGAGCACAGGCTCAGTAGTTGTGGCACATGGGCTTAGTTGCTTCGCGGCATGTGGGATCTTCCCGTATCAGAGCTCGAACCCATGTCCCCTGCATTGGCAGGCAACTTCTTAACCACTGAGCCACCAGGGAAACCCCTTCCTGTTTGTTTTCTAATGGCAGTTCTAAGAGTATTACATAATTCAGTTGCTAGTTTTAAGCTCCTTATTATTAACCTGTAATTTTTCACACCATTTAAGAAATGGTATCCATATATACATATATATAAATCAGTCATGATTGTGTTCTTCTAATAATAAGTGATACTTCTGTTTGAGGACATGGACTAGGTAACTTCCCACACTCTGATTTCATGATAGCTTGATGGAAAAGAGGAGAGAGATGGGTGTAGTGGAAAGCAGTGAATTTGATGTTCCTATTAAATCTTCTTAGGTATGTTTGGATTGATATTGTAGAGGTTCAAAGCCAGGCAGGACAAGAAATCTTCTAGTCTATTGCCTTCATTTTGTTGATGAAAAAAGTAAGACAAAGTGATGTTAGCTGATTGCCCATTGTCATGCAACTGGAAAGTGTCAGAACTCTTATTTAAATTCAGGTCTTCTCACTTCCCCTTCACTGTTTTTTCCAAAGGACATATTTGTGGGGGAAATTAAAAACCACCCCTATGTTAACACTTTATGATAACTATGTCACATAAATGTGCATATGACTATTAAAATTTTTTGTATTATGCGTACCACAGATGATACAGATTAGAAAGACATTATGCCCTTTAACTTGACCACTGGTGTTTATTGTTTCATGTGTACAAAGTAGAATGATTTCTTATGATTTTATGAAATGAAATTAAAATAAAAATTTTATTATTATGTTACCAAAGACCATTTTAAACTATATTGTACAGTGAGGTAGGTACAGTGTGGTAAAACTGACATTTTAATAATTTTTTCCTGTAATTCCTTAGACTTCATGCTATATCCTGATCATCACTATTGCAAATATTGCAAACCTGGCCAGTACTGCTACTGCAATCACAATCCAAAGGGATTGGATTGTTGTTGTTGCAGGAGATGACAGAAGCAAACTAGCAGGTAATTTGCTTTTCTCTTTCTACCAAATGGGTTTTATCAGGATTCACTTTAAATCAGTGGTAGTAAATGAGGCTTAAGCCTTTTTCTCCGAGTATTTTTTAAGAATAATAAATTGAAGTCATAGTCTTTTTCTTACAACATTATCTGTCTCAGTGCAAAGATTTACCTCACTGTTATGAAGCTAATTTATAGGATAGTGACCTTCTCTTTTAACCTGGCAAATAGAAGAACATTTCTTTTGAGCTCTTTCTTTCAAATTCTGTTAACTGTTTCTAAATGTTTACTTAATACTTAGAACAGTGAAAATCTGACTTGTGATTTTATCAGTCATACTGTGGATATTATTACCAGTACTTACTGGTTATACTATGGATATTGTTTTATCCAAAGAAATGGAAACAACTTAATTCTAGGAGAGACTCTAGAAGTGAATTCCTTCAACTTTAAAACCATAATTGGTAACTTTTATTGTATTATGTATGGTGTAATGTAACTGCTATTATGATACTAAAGAAATACAGGATAGAACATAGGTTTTTAAAAAGCTTGCATCTTAGTTGTCCATTGGAAACATATACAAGAGGAGCAAAGAAAGTCTGAAGAATGCTTACAAAGCAACACTTCCATTACATCAAGATTACTTGGGCTCAGAATAACCTACCTCACTCGATATTCCCCACCTGTCCCCCAATATAGCACCCAGACACAAATTGGATTGAAATTACACAGAGTAAAGAAGGAAGGGTACTCCTATCTACCGATCTGGTCAGCTGAGTCAACTCTGCTGGTCATTGAGATAATGGGTATCACAAACACATTTCCCAACCATCCTGACTGACAAGGAAACCATTCCTGATGACTTCAGTGGCTTATCAGGACACAGAGGCAAGATTGAGTACTGGGGTCAGCAAGCAACTTTGTTTGACTAGACATGTGGTTTAAAAAAAAAAAAAAAGGTAGAAAGGAGGTTGAGAGAAAGGGTACAAGATCTGTGGAAGGTCTAAATGAAGAAAATGAAGGATTTGCTTAAGTCATCACTTTGTGGTAGCAGTAATAATACTGCTCCAGATAGAAATACCACAGTGATTTTAGAGGATGGTGAGTGTGGAAGATGAATTTAACACATGTGAGTCTGGATTGCAGGAAATTCTCTCTGGAGCTAAAGTAGTGATTCTCACTGATTTTTCTTCCTGTGATCATTTACTAATAGGAAATAATTCCATCTCTCTTTTTTGTCAAATGGAATTAAAAGATAAGACTTTGTCCTTTTTTTTTTTTTAAAGTTATTTACTTTCTGTTATTTACTTTCTCTTTTAGTGTGCAATTTTAAGGATGTAATACATGTCCATGTTTTAAAATTCAAAGGGCACAAAAAGGATATATTTTGAAAACATCACATATATATCTGTTGAAATGTATTTGGGGAAAAAAGTGGCTTTTAAGATGATTTTCTTTCTCTTACCTGAATTTCTTAACTCATGTTGACTCTGTGAAGTCTGTAGAGTCTGTAATTGAAAAAAAAAAGCCCTGAGTAAAGAGAAGGTTACATTGAATCTTTAATTTGTGCTAAATATCCAAGTAAATAAATAACAAAAACAAAGATCACACATAACTTTCTGGGATCTTTCTGACTACAAAGTGATATTCCAGAAAAATAACAAAAATATGACTGGCCATTTCTCAGCTGTCCTTCTTTATTTGAGGAATTATTGCAGAGTGGAAAAATCCAGGCTAACCAGTCTATTTTCTAACCTTCTGGAGTTTCTCAAATTTAAGAAAGGAAGTAAGCTGCCTGTTGAACTCTTGTCCACTGTGAATTAGCTTAGGAAGCGGTGCTGTTTCAGATCCAGCCCCTGGAACGGGTTAGTAGCCTAATGAAGGAAAACCTCCATGTTGTTTTTCCTCAGGTTTCGACCTCCATGTTTGTTCTAAAATTAATTAAAAACCATGCTTCAAAACAGGAAACAGAAACTTCTTCCATCCTGAGGGTCAGCAAGGCTCTAACCATGGGTTTTTGGTACCATTCCTGCTAGAAGGCAGAGTTATAGAACAGAAAAAAAGGAGGAGGGTAAAGGAAAAGTAGAAGAGAAAATTTTGAGGTTGCCAGCAAAGACTTAGAAACCAAGCAGGAGACGGGGCAGGGCTGGCTGAACCGGTTGTGTGCGTTGTGAGGGGTGTGTGTGTGTGTGTGTGTGTGTGTGTGTGTGTGTGTGTGATGGGGGAGGGGTGTGCCCATAAAGAGGGAAGGTTGTGAGCTGGATGCTAATTGCTCCCATTTCCTCATCCCAATGTTTCTTGCTTTCAGAGTAGTTTTTAAAATTGGAAGTTGTATCACCGAGGGTAAAGAACAAGAGAAATTTTCCCTGGAAGGTTGAAAAGTTTTATAACTCCAGTGGCATCAGGTCAAAATATAGCTGTTACCATCTAATTTAGACAGCTCCAGGAAAGATGCTCTTTTTCCACATAAATACTGTTAATTAATCTGTTAACTAATTTGTCTAGGTACTTGATTTAGTGTTTTTTTAAAACATTCTTTTGAGCCATGACCCTTAACCTGTCAAACCTTTTTGAAACTCATTTCCTTTGCCTGAGTTTTTATTCCATCTGTTGTTTTATTTCCTTCTTCATTTCCTTTGTTAATCACTTTTTATTAATAGCTTCTGAGGTTTTTCTTGTCCACCATTCTAAAGAAACATCTGCTGGTTGGCTTGATCAAGTACGACAGATAACTTTCTTGTTTGAACTCTGTTGACTGAAAATTGATTTCATATTTGAGGTAGACAAACCTGCTAGCTACTATTTGCTCAGCAAATCTGTTTTTTATTATTATTCTATGAGATGTAATATACCTTTTATAATAGTAAGTAGTTACTGAATGTCATGCTCTGTGCCACAGCTGTAGCTGAAAACAGTTAAATTGGAATTAAATGAGCACAGATTTGTGTTTGCGTAAGAATAAATACAAACCTGCAAAAGGAATATGTTTGCACATTCAGAGGACCAATTATTCTCTAGCCTGTGAACAGTAAAATGAGTAGGTCTTTTTCAAAATTATTATTTCATTCATTCTGCTTCAGAAAAATAAAATCTGTTTTCTGACACTACATTACATCTAAACATTATTAGCTTCCTGAGATAGAAATTTCTAAATTCTAAATAAAAGATAGAAATTGGTGGCATTAGGAAGCTTCATGAGCACTTGAAAATGGAGGTAGTGAAAGATTAACAAATCATTTTAACTAAATTTTGTTCTTGTTCTGGGGCCTTCAGATCCAAGAGTATATTTTCATTAGTACTTGATTTTTGGATTCAGATTATTGAGTTATTTGGATCAATTCTACACTTCCCTGTTAGGAACTTATTAGTAGGGGCAGATGGAAGTTAATGAGGCCATGGCAAAAAATGGCTGTGTGTAAGATCAATGAAAACTGCCTTTGCCTCTCAAGTGAAAGGTGAAATATGTCAAAGTTCTCCTGTTATCATATAAGCATTCTGCACACATAGGACTAATTGGAAGGCAGTTGAGGACCAGGAAGAACTAGAGAAAGAATAATGGCAGTTTTCTATTAATGTACTTATTAGTCACGTACTGCTTTTCCCTTAAAGTGCCCCACATAATTGATGAGGACTTGTCTCAATAATTTTCACTCTACTCCATGAGATAGAGAATGAGAAAGTAGGTTATTTTCTTGACTTCCTCTCCTTTATTCATCTTGTCCTCTACTCTGACTCAGCTACATTCCCATGGTCATACCCTAGACCTTGGTATCACCACTAAACCCTCCCTTTTCATAATCTCAATCTCCAGCATCCAAGACTTGAACTATACCTCCTATCTTTCCAGCTCACTCCTCCTGGTACCCCAGCCATGCGCCAACCTGGTTGGCACCTACAAGCCATTAATTCCACTACCTTTTTACTGCTCATGACCTTTCTTGTCTCTCCTCCTTACCCAGCTTAAATTCCAAGGTCAGTTGTTCCAACCATATGAATACCTCCTAGTGTATACCCTCGGCTCACTTGGCTTCCTCTCCTTTTGTCACTTTCCTTTCATAAGACCCTGCTTAAATCCAATTCTCCACAGTAGCACATGGCTGGTAAAAAACGTACAACTTTGCTCTCTCTTAAAGCTCATGACCACTGGGTTCAAGTTGGCCCTTTCATGCTGCCAGATGATCATACTATTTTCTTTGGTCCCTTCCTTCTCTCACTTTCCTAAAGGACTGTTTCTCACTTTCTCCTTTTTCCTCATACATTCAGTACCTCCTCTCCCATCCTCACTTTCACTGATGACCTTGCTTTGTATTCTACTGAGAAAATGGAAAAATGAGAAGAGAACTTCCGTGTGCTCCCACCTTCGCATCACTCTTCCTACCTGTACCTGAGGCCGTTTATGTGACCTACACTGTTGAATTGCTTGCATTCCTAAGAACAACTCTGCCACTTGTGCAGTAGATTCAGATTCCATCCCTTCTCATCTACTGTATCATTTGCATCAGCATATAAACATGCTATAACTTTTCTCATCTTTTTTTAAAAAATAAATTTATTTATTTATTTATTTATTTTTGGCTGTGTTGGGTCCTTGTTTCTGTGCGAGGGCTTTCTCCAGTTGCGGCGAGCGGGGGCCACTCTTCATCGCGGTGCGCGGGCCTCTCACTGTTGCGGCCTCACGTTGCGGAGCACAGGCTCCAGATGCGCAGGCTCGGTAGTTGTGGCTCACGGGCCCAGTTGCTCCGCGGCATGTGGGATCCTCCCAGACCAGGGCTCACATTCGTGTCCCCTGCATCGGCAGGCAGACTGTCAACCACTGCGCCACCAGGGAAGCCCAACTTTTCTCATCTTAAAAATCCCTGTCTCTGTCACCCCATTTCTCTGTTCTTCTTTTGAACAAAACTTAACAAAAAGAAATATCTGTGCTCACTCTTTCCAATTTCTTTCCTTGGTCAGGGCCTTGCTTTCCATAATGCCAGGGGGGCAACATTCACATTGTGAATCCAGGGTGTGCCACTCACTTAAAATATAATAGAAATGGTGTCCCCTGGAGTTGGCACCAATCTCTTAAACCAACTTCAATCAGGCATTTGCCCTTACTGCTCCACCAGAACTATTCTTTATGAGGTCCTCAATACCTTCCATGTGACCTGTCTAGAGCTGATTGTCAGTGCTCATCTTTCTTGACTTACCAGCATCACTTGCCAGTTGATTACTCCCCTCTCTTTGAAACACTGTTACCTCTTGGCTTCTAGAACACCCTGCTCTCCTGTTTTTTCTCCTCTTTTGCTGATTCCTCCTCATCTTCCTGACCTCTGAACATTGGCATGCCCAGGACTCAGTCCTCAGACCTTGTCTCTTCTCATCTACCCTCACTCCCCTGGTGATCTCATCCAGTGTCATTGCTTCAAAAATCAAGCTGCCGATGACTCCCAAATCTGGCACATGCTTCTTCCCTAGACCCCAGACCTATATGACTAACTGTCTGCTTGACGGGGCCTCTTGTATCAACATCTCTAGAACCAGATGCTTATTCTTTTGTCCAAAACCGGATTCTTCTAAAGTCTTGCCTTTCTCAGTAAGTGGAAACTCTGTCCTTCCAATAGTTGCTCAGGGTAAAAACTTTAATTCCTCTCTTTCTGTCACATAGCGTATCTAATCTGTTTTCAAGCCTTCTTGATTCTACTTTAAAGTACATCCAGTATCTATTTCTCCACTTCCATTGCTACTGTCCTGCACCATGCCACATCATCTCCCGCCTGTCTCCCTGCCTCTGCACTTGTCTGCACCCCTCCCCCTCACACACACTTACTTTACACTGTTTTCTCATCACAGCAGCCAAAATAAACCTTTAAAAATATGTCCCGTGATACCACCTCTCTGTACTTTAACTTCCAAAGGCTTCCTGAGTCATTCAGTGTAAAAACTGAAGTTTGAGTAATAGACTAAGACCTTACATGATTAGGCCAATCTTCCCTCCTCTCTGACTGCATCTCTTCCTATCCTCTCCCTTCCTCATTCTGCTCCAGCCCTACTGGCCTCCCCGCTGTTCCTCTGGGCAAGCTCCTCCTGCCCCAGGACTTTTGCACTTCCCTTGGTCTGGAATTGTCTTTTCCCTGATATCTGCATGACTCACTCTTCTGCCTCCTGCTGCTTCACGCCTCTGCTGTGATGCTCTCTTTTTTTCAGTGAGTTCTTCCCTGACCTTGCCATATATAAAACTGAAATTTCCCCCTTCCCTTGAGCACTCTCTATGCCCTTTTTTTCTGCTTTATTTTTCACTACAATATTTCATGAACATCTGACATGCTCTATATTTATATGCTTGTTGATTTATTATTTTTGTTTTCCCTTGGGAGTGTAAACTTCATGAAGACAGGGAAGGATATTCTTCATTTTTTGTTATGGTGCCAGAATGGTGCCTAGCTCATAATAGGCATTTAATAAATGCTTGTTGAAATAAATGAATGTAGAGTTACTATTGAATTCATTTTTTAAAAGCTGATGTCAGGCTCATTTATATAATCCCAAGGGAATCACGATTTTTGAGGCAAATTTAATATGACTTGATCCAAACAACAAATGATTTTCTAACAAAATGGTTTGCTTGCAGAATGCTTTTAGAAGTTTACATCTTAGGAGTCTACACTCTTACTTGAGTTGTATTATGTAAGTGGGCAGTCTCTCTTTGATAGATTTGCACACTTACCTGCCTCTTTCGCCTGCCTCTGTAGATATGAATGCTACAATACGAAGGATTGACCAGTTAACCAACATCTTGGCCCCCATGGCTGTAGGCCAGATTATGACATTTGGCTCCCCAGTCATTGGCTGTGGTTTCATTTCGGGATGGAATTTGGTATCCATGTGTGTGGAATACTTTCTGCTCTGGAAGGTTTATCAGAAAACCCCTGCTCTAGCTGTGAAAGCTGCTCCTAAAGAGGAAACTGAGTTGAAACAGCTGAATGTATACAAAGGTAAACTCAACAAAATGTTTAATCCCTTTATTCTTATTTTCAGACCTTAAATATTGGTTAAGACGGAAATAATTTTGAATTTATATCAGGTTTAGTTACCACTGAAGGTCTGCATGAGGTTAAATATATCAATGGGGTAGTAAGTCAGAACCCAGGCTGTTGAGGGTCGGAGGAGCAACTCTGGGTTGAACCTCAAGGGGTTGGAATGGGACCCCTGACCCTTTTCCTTAACAGGAACAGCAGACACAGAGGGGCAATTCATTGAGGGAGGGCTGGGCAAAGTTGAGCCATAGGAATGGGAAGAACAGTGGGAGAAAGAGAACAAGAGAATTCCTAGGAGTCTATAAAGAAGGGAGTTACATGCCATTTGTAAGACAGTGGAAGGGAGTGAGGACATGAGGTGGACATTTTTCAAGAAGAGAAGAGGAAGTTGGGCTTCTGAACAAATGTAATCTTAAAAGGGTCCCAGAAAATAAGATTCTGTGTTTCCCCAGATAATTATTATACATTATCTGATCTGTTTTCCTGCTATTTACTTTGGTGGGATTATAATTTCTGAGAGAGAGGGGAAGAGAGGAGGGGAGAAGTATCATTAGTATTTTGTTTTTTTAACATAAGTACTTGGAGATTGTTCCTTGGCTGGATTTCTTAGATGAGTAAAAGAAAATACATTTTATATTGTAGTAGCCAAGGGTATCCATGGGTGATACCCTCCGTGGGTGAGGGAAAGGAGAGAAGAAAAAATACTAAGATAGTTGGCTTTTTCCCCCATGTCCCCTCCCTCAAATAATAATGTCTTTTATTAACAGAAACTGAGCCAAAACCCCTGGAGGGAACTCATCTAATGGGTGAGAAAGACCCTGACATCCATGAACTTGAACATGAGCAAGAGCTAAGTTGTGCCTCCCAGATGGCTGAGCCCTTCCGCACCTTCCGAGATGGATGGGTCTCCTATTACAACCAGCCGGTGTTTCTGGCGGGCATGGGTCTTGCTTTCCTCTATATGACTGTCCTGGGCTTTGATTGCATCACTACAGGGTACGCCTACACTCAGGGGCTGAGCGGGTCCATCCTCAGTATTTTGATGGGAGCATCAGCCGTAACTGGAATAATGGGAACTGTGGCTTTTACGTGGCTACGTCGAAAATGTGGCCTGGTTCGGACTGGTCTGATCTCAGGATTTGCACAGCTTTCCTGTTTGATCCTGTGTATGATCTCCGTGTTCATGCCTGGAAGCCCCTTGGACTTGTCTGTTTCTCCTTTTGAAGATATCCGTTCTAGGTTCATTCAAACAGAACCACTTTCAATTACACCTACAAAAATATCTGAAATCATCTCTACAACTGATATACACATGTCAAACGGATCTGATCCTGCTAATATTGTCCCAGAGATGAGTCCTAAATCTGTGCCTATAATCTCTGTCAGTCTGCTGTTTGCAGGCGTCATTGCTGCTAGAATCGGTAAGAAATCTCTTTTTGTATATTAATGAACTAAAGTGTCTTTTTGCAATGTGGTTTCAGATAATTCAGCAGTAAGTGGTCTAAAATAGTCCCTGAATGTTAATTTAAGCAAGATCCACTATTTATCCTTATGTATAATCCAGTCACTTATTATGAAATTTTTATTTTATAGTTTAAAAAATCTATATTTGTGTGTGTGTGTATGTATGTATACCTTCTTAAAACATGGTTAGGGCTTGAAAATTTTTACTAAATGGATATCTTACTCTTTTAATGTAGTCTACTTAATTTTTCAAAAGATATTATCAGTAATAATTATACTTTTAGTAATTTAGAGTTTTTATATTGCTATAACTTTACCAAAAGGACTGTAATTTAGCAAATATTTCAATAGGACAAGGTAAAAAAAGGGGTTTGAGGTTTAAATCAAAAAAAAAAAAATAAGACAGTAGTTAGAAAAAAAAAATCCTTGAAAGGTCTTCTCTAGCTGATATTTGTTTATTGTATACTTTGCCAAACAAATGGATTTTATAGCTCTGGAAGGAAACATAATGTAAAGACCTCTTACAAAGTAAAATTTAAGTAATCATTAATAGAGTACTGATGAATTATCTCTGCCTGAATTCATTCTTGAAATGAAACCATATTTATCCTGTGATACAAAGCAGTTCATTAATTTATCAAAGACATTAATATTTAAGCAAGACAGCTTTATTGTAGGGGCTTTAGAACCCAAACAGTAAATGTATTAATGGTTTAAAGTTTCTTTACACTTTAACGATAACAATGTATTAGGTCTACTCATTTTAAACTTTAAAAATACTAGTAATTTTAATAGGATTTATTATATCTCTGATTTCAGAGTTTTGCTTTCATAGTATGAATAATCACAGAAAAACAGAATTAAGAAGTTTGTAGATTAGACTTATTTTTGTCTTGTGGCTGTAAAAACAATTTCTTGAAGCTACTAATAACTCAGTGTTTATTAATGAAAAATAATTCTCTAAGGCTAGGCTATGATAAATATACATATGGTGACTTTAAGGTAATAGGGTTAAGTATGTATTTTGCACATGTCAACAGATTTTTAATCTATAAATCTGAAATGTACAGCTATAAGTTAAAATTAAGTTTCTAAAAAATATCTTTTATTATAGGTCTTTGGTCCTTTGATTTAACTGTGACACAGTTGCTGCAAGAAAATGTAGTTGAATCTGAGAGAGGCATTATAAATGGTGTACAGAACTCCATGAACTATCTTCTTGATCTTCTGCATTTCATCATGGTCATCCTGGCTCCAAATCCTGAAGCTTTTGGCTTGCTCGTATTGATTTCAGTCTCCTTTGTGGCAATGGGCCACATCATGTATTTCCGATTTGCCCAGAAAACTCTGGGCTCCCAACTTTTTGTCTGTGGTCATGGTGATAAAGAAGTTACAGATGCAAATCAAACTAATACATCGGATGTGTAAGACAGTTTAACTGTTGCTATCCCTGTTACTAGGTTATGTAGAGCACATGTGCCTATTTTGTACTTCAAAATTCCAATAAATGGCTCGGTGTCTGTCTCTGGTTTTACCACAGCTATACCTTCAGGGCTAAAAGCTAGTTAGGAAACTTGAGCCAGCAGAAATGAGCTGGTTAATTTCCCTTATATTTAAGGGTGGAAAAAAAAATAGAGAAAGAAAAACTCAGTTTAAATATGGAGACTAAAATAGTAACACTGATTTTCCCGATTTCTCACGAGTAGGTAAAATTTACATAAAAGAGTGATTAGTCATGTGAATTAAGTTATTCTTTGGCAGATTTTTATTACCTGTACTAGAATTCAGATATGTCAGTTTTCCCTAACACTCTTGTTCAAGTCTAGCTAATTTACTTTTTTAAAAAATCTTATTCTGTTATGTTATAAAAACAAATTCTCTTCCAAGTTTGAAGATTAAAAGTTGATAACCAGTATTATCCTTATTGATCCTATTGATGTTAAGGGACTTTACCTCTACGTGGAAAAATGAAATACTTAACTAGAGTTCTCTAATAGGGTTTATGGTTTAACTTTAGAGACCACCTTTGTATTTTTCTTATCAGCTAGGGCAAAATATTGTATTAAGCATATGTAACACTTCATAAAATGGCTATTGTGTAAGCTGAAGATAGAAGCAAAGCTGTAGAGTAGATTTATAACACAGTGAATGCATGAGGACTTCAAACACGCCAGTGGTTCGGCCATAGAAACTAGAAGTTAAAAGTCACACGAAGGGCAAGATCTGGATTTAACTCACGTTGCTATCCTTAATGATCTCTGTCGTGGAATATGAGGGAATTAGCCTCCAGCCTGGCAAGTTAAATGTAGAAAGCAAGCCCAAACTTGGAAAGGTTTTGTTTTATAAATCATTTGATTTACTTTTAACATGCTTGGTAGAGCATTTTTACTTTTACTGTTTTGTACCCAGGAGTTATTTTTACCTAGTTGTAGAGCAAGACTGTTCATAAATGTATCCCTTTCAAACATCTTTGAGAAAAATGGAGGGAAAATAACCCCTTTTATATATATATTTTACAAGTAAAAACTGTTTTACAAGTCATTTTGCAACATGCCAGTACCAATGGGGTACTTTGCCTTAACTGTTCATGCACTTTCATGGAGACTGCAATACGTTGCTCTGAGCACTTTCTTTATCCTTGAGGTTTAATCTTTTTCTCCTTTCTATAGTATGACATAATGATTTGCTATGTTGTAAAATCTTTGTAAAATATTTCTGTATAAAAACATTTTAAAAAATCTTGATTTCTTTTTCCTTAATTGCATTCCCCAGTTGTTTAATCTTTTGTTACACAACATCTGTTTTGGGTAACATCTGCTTCTCTCTAAAGGCCTACAGTTTCATAATAATTCACAATTTTAGATTTATCTCCCTGCTTATATGTCTAGTTTATGGTGGCTTGGATAAAAGTATAGTAAACACGAGGCCCAGGGCTCATTCTTTGACTTTGAAGAAGTCACTTTAAGCTCTCTCGAGTTCTGTTTTCTCTTCTGTAAATTGGAGATGATATTATAAAACCAACCCTACCTACCTCCCAACTACCCTGATTGAGTCAAGTGAGATAATTCTTGTAGAAGCACTTTGTGGACTCTAAGACAAGGTTGTAGTATTACTAGAAGTTGGATCTAACTAATGACAGAGAGTTAAAGATAGGTTCCTCATGATCGGCCAGAGAGAGTAGAGCCACATTCTGTGTTCAGCAAATGTTTTCTGAACACTTGATCTGTGTCCCAAACTGATTGGTCTTGGGGATGCAGATTTGACTCAAACATGGTTCATCAGAGGCTCCTTTTCTTTCCCCCCAAATTGGGAGCCTGAGAACTTTTGGCATCACCCTGTAGCTACTCATCTGCTGCTGACTTTTGAGCAGACAGTAGATGCCTCTGTTAGGTCTGGCTGCTGTCTTGAACAGGTCATCTGCTTCCTCCCGCAGGGGTCGAGCTAGGGTTGGAGATCTGCCCTGAGTGTTTGCAGCTATAATTGAAGGCCTGTGACCTTGTAAAATGAGTAGAACCATCTTAACAAAGGAAGGTCTCAGCTCTTAATGTGGATGTTTTGCCAAACTGGGGGGCTACTGAGAGAGGCCCTGTGTGGAAGGAAGGAAAATGGAGTTAGTTAACAGAAATTTTTACAGGTGCTCCCCTTATCTTTGCAAAGTGCAGTTCAGAGCAGGAAGAGGAGGGAGATGGGGGAAAATCACTGCTGGACTGGACAGCCTTTGTTGTGTACTGCCCCAGGGCATAGTAGGGCTGGGTAGATGATGTGTGTCTGTCTGGGTGTGTTTCTAAATGGGGAAACAAACTCAAATACCTACAGGGTCAATAGGTAAAACAAATGAGTGAAGTGAATAGATGTAGGAAAACAGTCTTTCATTTAACATGTAATTGCATTTCACAAAAGTATCACTTATTTGTTCCCACTTAAAAACAAATTATTACATTTTTCATGTTCTCTATTCCTGTGCAGGTTTCTTGTGGTTATTAAAGTTGATTCTTTCCACATAGACATCCTTTGTCTGCACAGGAAAAGCTGTATTCATTTTTTTAAAATAATTAATTAATTAATTAATTAATTTTGGCTGCGTTGGGTCTTCATTGCTGCACGCGAGCTTTCTTTTTAGTTGCAGCGAGCGGGGGCTACTCTTCATTGCGGTGCGCAGGCCTCTCATTAAGGTGGCTTCTCTTGTTGCGGAGCATGGGCTCTAGCCACGTGGGCTTCAGTAATTGTGGCACACAGGCTCAGCAGTTGTGGCTCGCGGGCTCTAGAGTGCAGGCTCAGTGGTTGTGGCACACGGGCTTAGTTGCTCCGCGGCATGTGGGATCTTCCCGGACCAGGGCTCGAACCCGTGTGCCCTGCATTGGCAGGCGGATTCTTAACCACTGTGCCACCAGGGAAGCCCTAAAGCTGTCTTCATTTCCATAAAGAAATATGCCTTCTCCCATTTTTTTTTTCCTCTGGCTTCCTTGATATTCTGGCTTCCCTGATATTTCTTTCATTGCCCACCCCCCAACTTAAAAAAATAAAAGAAAAAGAAGGGTATAAGTAAGAAATAATTTTCCTGTTCACCATAAGACAAAAAAACAATGCAAGAGGTGAGCCAAATCCCTGGACGTGCTGTTGGGGAGGTCACAGGGTATGCGATCTGGAGAGCACACACCCAGGCCAAAGGAACAGCTAAGCAACTCGGAATGTGGGTCTCTCTTGTCATATCTTTTATCTTTCAAGAGAAGCTGGGAATCTGGAATTTTGTGTGACAAAATTGGCGTCACACAAAACTGGCAACTAGTTTGAAAATGCTGAAAACATTTTTCTAGTCAAACCAAATATATCTGTGGTCTACCTATAAGCCACCCATGGGCTGCCATTTTTTAAAGTTTTTCTGTAAGAGGATAGTTTGTGAGCAAGAAAATGGTATTTGAGAAAGTGTAGATAAAAGGAGGTATATATACAAAAGTGATGGAGTACAGAGAACAAGAAAGAACTCAGCAAACATTTATGGTGAAAAACATTAGGCGATTAGGCATCTTTTATTGGAGATCATATAAGATCAAATAACCTATGCATTTATTACCTGCCATATTGACGTCAGTGAGAATTCTGCCCCATAGTTCCTTATTCCATGTGTTGTTTATACAGTTGGGTTAAAGGATAATGACAATTTAATTAAAAACCACTCTTAAAGTTTGTCTGAGGTATAAACATAATGTGCTCCTATTTTAAAAAAGAAAAAACACAGAATTTTAAATTGTTCAAGTCCCCTCTTCCTACCCCACTCCCCAAATCCTCAGTGCCCACTGTGAACAGTTTAGTGTATACTTCCGGATAATTCTTTAATGAAATTTTCAAAAATAACTTCTTATATCATCATTTGGTTTGTTCACCAAGATTATATCATTATCTGTCTATATCTGTTGATTGATCAATCAATGTATATTTTCCCCCCAAGTTCAGAGGGTTATATTAAAGTCATGTTTGCATTAAGGATGTTGACATAGTAATTAAAAACTTTAAAAAGAGTGACATAGGTATACAAATTACAGAGTCTAATTTTATTGTGATTGAGAAGTAAATTTATCTGATATTTCTTTCAGCCAAGACAAAAGCCCACTGAATTTTACCTTTTTCTCCCCAAATGACACTTACTTGAAACTCTTTATTAGTTCATTTAAACATTGCTTCTCCTTTTATAATGTCTCCTTTTTCTTCTCTTGATCCACCATTCAGAGTAATCTTTGCTACCAGAACATTTTTGTTTTACAAGATAGCAATTCAAGAATAGAGTTGAAACGTTAGAAGAACCTTGTGACAACACATATACTTTTATCACAAACAAGTCTGAACTGGCTGCATTTAGGCACACTTTGAAAGTTAAACGACTTTTAACCCTTATATGGATATTTGTTTACATTTTCCAAGTCCAATAGGGAGCAAGTATTTTATCTAAAGAATGGGCAAATGAGAGATCAAAGTTCAAGTACTTTTTTCCAGGTTCTTCACCCTGAGCTCTATGTAAGTTATTACATATTCTCCTATTTGAACATTTTCCTTATTGCATTTTACTGGGATAAAAGTGCACTGCAAAGTTCCTGAAGTAGTTATTTTCAAAATTGTCTTAGAGAGTGGTTGTCCTTAACTTATGTATGCAGTTGTAGTGATGATAATACAAAAGTAATCTAATTAAACAAATCGAAGATGCAAGAGGATAAATATGTTTCATAGTGACTAAAACACTTCAGGAGAAATATATGTTTTGAAGAACTATAGACCTTATGATAAATGATCCCTAATAAACAGGACATAGTCACATAGTAAATCATACATAAAGGAATATTTGAGCTTAATGTACATATATATTCTAGAAAGAAGGGTTGTCCTATGATAGATTTACTTTTTATTTAGTACTATGTATTGACCAAATATATACATATCTTCTTATTTATTAATTCTAAGGTATTTAAGTAAAAGACACTATGGTGAAAAGAAATAATATTTAAACATCTGTTATTTGTCAGCATTTTATTCATTTAATCCTCACCATAACTCAGTGAAGAAGATATTATTATCGGTTTTATAGATGAGGAAACTGAGTCTTAGGATGTGTCATGCACCTACATAGCTAGTAAGTGTCAGAATAGAATCTAGAACCATTTCTGTCTGTCTCCAAAGGCTGTCTTCTTTCCTCCGTACCACACAACCCTAGCACAAGCTTTTTTTTTTTTTTTCCTAATGGAAAAGGTCAGAAAATCCTTAATATCCTTAAGGGGGTCTATTTGTTTATGGCAAACAGATTTTAACTTACATAGTGAAGTGGGTATAACTGTTAACTGACTCACTGAACATGAAAATTTCTGATTGTGTTTACAGACAGCTAAAGTTTTTCCAATATTCACAGCTGCCACACCTGTTTTAAATGTCTTGGTTGGTCCTTTGGCAGCGCTTACAATACTTTGGGGCTTTCCTAATACCTATATGAGGTGAAACAGGGAAAGGGGTGGGAATTGCAGTGAGACCTGAGTTCAAATTTTCGCCTTGCTAATTACTAAATTCTGTGCTCTGGGCAAGTTTTTAAACTTCCCTGAACTTCTGTTCTTCATTTGCATAATGGGAATATTAATACCTATCTTACAGGGGATTAGCACTCTTAGCCCAGTACCTAATATATAGCCCCAAACAAAGTGTTTCTTAGATTCATATGAGGAATAATTAAGGATATTCTCTGTTTTGACATAATTTATTGTTACATGAATTATTCTTTTTTTTTTTATAGGGCACAGGTAAATCGGCTTTATTTATTTATTTATTCATTCATTCATTTATTTATTTATTTATTTATTTATGGCTGTGTTGGATCTTCGTTTCTGTGCGAGGGCTTTCTCCAGTTGTGGCGAGTGGGGGCCACTCTTCATCGCGGTGCGCGGGCCTCTCACTATCGCGGCCTCTCTTGTTGCGGAGCACAGGCTCCAGACGCGCAGGCTCAGTAATTGTGGCTCACGGGCCCAATTGCTCCGTGGCATGTGGGATCTTCCCAGACCAGGGCTCGAACCCGTGTCCCCTGCATTGGCAGGCAGACTCTCAACCACTGCGCCACCAGGGAAGCCCACATGAATTATTCTTATACAAATGTGTCATGTTGGATGGACTATTTAGTAAAATATACCAATTAATTTTACCTGTTAATTTTTTTCTTCAAATGTGACATATTCTCTTTGATAGTAGGAGTCTACAAAGAGACCTGTTTAGGAGAAAAAAACCACTGAATTAAGTTTAGTTTCAGTTCTTTGGAAAATAGCTGAAGTTTCTATTGTGGACATTATAAAGAACCTCTATGAAAAAAGAGAGGAAAATTCCCATCACTGTTTTTTATTTTTATTAAAGTATAGTTGATTTACAATATATTATTAGTTTCAGGTGTATAATATAGTGATTCAAATTATTTTATAGATTAAACTCCATTTAAAATTGTTATAAGGTATTGGCTATATTCTCTGTGTTGTACAATACATCCTTATGTCTTATTTATTTTATTCATAATGGTTTGTACCTCTTAATCCTGTACCCCATCTTGCCCCTCACCTCATCCCTGTCCTCACTGGTAACCACTAGTTTGTTTTCTATATCCGTGAGTCTGTTTCTGTTTTGTTATATTCATTTATTTATTTTATTTTTTAGATTCCACATGTAAGTGAAAACATACAGTATTTGCCTGTCTCTATCTGACATATCACTAAGCATAGTACCCTCCAGGTCCATCTGCATTGTGGCAAATGGCAAAATTTCATTGTTTTTTATGACTAATATTCCATTGTATAGATGTACCACATCTTCTTTATCCATTCGTCTGTTGATGGACCTTAAGTTGCTTCCCTATCTTGGCTATTGTAAATAATGCTGCTGTGAACATTGGGGTGCATGTATCTTTAAGAATTAGTGTTTTCTTTTCCTTCAGATAAATACCCAAGAGCATAAACAGCTCATACAACTCAATATCAATAAAACAAACAACCTGATTAAAAAATGAGCAGAAGACCTGAATAGACATTTTTCCAAAGAAGACATAAAGATGACCAAACAAGCACATGAAAAGATGCATAACATCGCTCATTATCAGGGAAATGCAAATCAAAACCACAATGAGATATCACCTCACACCTGTCAGAATGGTTATTGTCAAAAAGACAGCAAATAACAAATGTTGGTGAGGATTTGGAGAAAAGGGAACCCTCATACACTGTTGGTGGGAATGTAAAGTAGTGCAGCCACTATGGAGAACAGTATGGAGGTTCCTCAAAAAACTAAAAATAGAACTACCATATGATCCAGCAATTCCACTCCTGGGTATATATCTTATCATTGTTTTAAATTCTAATATCATTTCCTAGACTTCTAGATACTTACCTGTAAAAGAAAAGGATAGAGGAAAAGATGGACAGAAGGATGGAGAGAAGGAATGAAGGGTGTTGGGGAGAGTGGGGAAGGAATTCACAACACAAGTTTTTAGTCAAAGATAGTAAACAGGATAGTACATGTATTTATCCATTCTTCCTCCTCAAATACCACTGAAATGACAGGAAAAGAGCACCAAAACACTTCAGCTTGTTCTTTTGAAAACAGGCTAGGCTGGAATCATTAGCAGATCAAAGGTAAATTTCCAACATAAGGAAAGCAAATGAGAATATACTGACAGATAAACCCTAGCACAAAAGGCTGCAGCACAGGTGCAAGCCACCTTTCCTAGAAGAGCTTGGGTTCCCAGTGAGGGGAATGGGCAGGAGGATTGTATATAAAACAGCTGCTCCTTCCCACCAACGTGGAGCTTGTGTGCAGTGCTAGTTAGCCCTGGAGAGAGCTCCTAGTGAGGGTGTGGGCTCCAGAAAAAAACCTCCTGCTCTTACACTGGGAGTGAAACCCTGATTGCCTTTGTGTTCTTGCCCACGTATCTTAAAGAAGCCTACCCATCAACATGACTCCCACTTACCCTGAAATCTTCAGTCAGTGATATCTTTTGAGGAAAAACAACCTACTAACAGTGAAGGAAATCCACATAGGCTCCTTGAATTCGTCAACCTAGACTTTCTTTTGTAAGTATGAACAGATAACCAATGATGATACAAGGGGGAAAGCAACAGCACCAAAAAAATAGAACTATGATGAATAAAGAAAGTGATGGACCAAAAAAGAATTAAAGAAAGTGATAATTCAGGTAAGAAAATGATTTTTTTCAATTCTAATTAATATCCTCAGAGATATTCAAAAAAGGATGATATCTATTAAGAAAGTACAAGGTTGACTTTACAGAGGGAAAAACCCTGTCGCTCTATTATCCAAAGCTATTCTGCCAGAGAGTATCAGTTCTGGGATTCAAACCCAGGCAGTCTGGCCCAGACTCTCCACTTTCATCTGCTAGGCTTTGTTGTCAATTGCCTAGCCGGCACTAGGGCTACAGCAATGAACAAGGCAGACAGGTCCCTGACCTCATGGAGCTTTAATTCTGGTGGGTAGATGAAGAGTAAGAGCAAAATATAAAACAATGCAAAACAAGAACAAAACCCATATAATTACACAACTAACTAGTAACTCACAAGTCATGTTAATTGCTATGAAGGAAACTGACAGAATGAAGAGCATAAGGAAGTCAGAAAACTCACCTAGCTGAGCACAGCCCTGTTGGGGTGTGGTCAGTCCAAAAGCAGGGCGTTAGTCTGGCTTTGACCACTCCTGCGGACTTCTAATTTGGTGGGGGAGCCTGGCAGCAAGACTCTTAGGCGCAGAATATTGGGTCATGTTTAAAATCTGGGGAGAAGGTTGGTGGTGGGGAGAGGTGTGTGTGGGGGGGTGGTCTAGGTCCCCGAGAGAAGGACTTTGACATGTAATAGGGAAGAACAAATCTGACTCCATATTAGGTCTGTTTCTTTTACTTTAGCCTTTGCATTCTATTGCTTTTGCTTAGAGTTAAGAATGTTGCCTATGGCCTGAAATATACAGGATAGCCCATTCTCAAGGCTCTGACCTTTAAGGGTATAACACTTTTCTATAAAAAAAGAAAAAAAAAAAGAAAGAAAATACAAGGTTGTATGCAAAAAGAGAACAGGAGAAAATGATCGGAAATTTAAAATATTGCCCCCCTAAATTCAATAAAAAGATGAATTTAAAAGTAGAGCAATGAGACAAAAATATAGAATGAGAGAAAAACAGGTGACCTTAAGGATTAATCCAGGATGTCAAATATCTTTCTATCAAGAAATCAAGTAAGAAGTAGCAGAAAAATGGAAGAGATGAATGGGAGAGGAGAAGGGAAGGAAAAGGAGCTAGATTACTTTAATAATATGATGAAGGGTTTATATGTTTCTTATCTAATAGAAAAAAAAGGCAACTAGAAACCTCAGAAAAAAAACTTGTGCAATAAAGTCATTTCCATATATGAAACAAAGTAAACTGTGCATGATTCCAATGAATTAATTTTACTTTGATTCTTCAATCATTTTCTTTGAATGGCAAAGTTTTCCTTACATAGGATTACATTTCTTTCTCCTGAGGTTCAAACACAGTACTTGATTCTGAAATGAATAATATTGACATAATAATAATGTTCTATTGGCTGTTGGTTTTTAGTTTTTAGAGTTAACCTCTAAACAAAGCTCAGAATCTTAAATACAAGTTATAAAACAAGAACAGGGTGGCTGTAAATGTAAATGCTCTAAATACTGATAATTTGAAAGCCCTGGTGTAGTTGGCAAAGCTGGGAGATGGGGGTAAAGAAGAGGTAAAGGATAGTGTAGTGTTCTTATTCCCCCATTATACAGAAAGAGAATTAAGACACTGTCTAAAATAATGGAACAATAAAGGGAATTTAAGCATATTATTTGAAATTATATGCATTATATTATTTGCAATTATATGAAATTACAAAATAATTCCTATTATATGAATTATGTAACCAATAAAAGAGCTAAGAAGTACAGAGTAACCAACAAAAGCTGGGAGAAGGGGTAGGGAAAAAGCAGGGAGTAATGTGAGGTGAATTACTTATCCATCATAGTGGGGCTTTGAGAGATAGCGTCTTAGGTTGCGAAATCGAGAAATAGAGATATATCACTATTGAGAATTAGATGTAGCTGGCTTACCATCAACCCCTCTAGCAGATCCTAGTAGTTACCTAAGTCTTTTATCTACACATTTATTAACAAGCGCATTCTTCTCAAATACAATTCCCAATGAGCCCGTTGTTTGAATTTTCGAGAGACTAATTTGTTGATTTGAACATACAAGTTTAGGAAGGCATGAGCAGACTTTTTCAAAAGTTTATTGTTGTGATGTGCTAACGCTCATTGACTTGACTGAATATGTAACAGATTGCCTTCTTTTGAAAGTGAAAAGTATATTTGTGTAAAGTGGAAGGAAAAGACTGTGTGACCTTAGAACTATATCTAAGTTAATTGTAGTATTTATACTATAAATATGTGCCATAATGTGCTATAAATTATCATCATATACAATTGTGTTGACTACGGCTTGTAGGTTGCTTGTATCTGGTACTCCTTTTTCATTCTTTTTCATTTTTACATTCATTTTCAATTTTTAAAAAAATTTTTATTGAAGTATAGTTGCTTTACAATATTGTGTTAGTTTCTCCTGTACAGCAAAGTGAATTCCTTTTTCACTCTTCTTATTCCTAAACATCCTTTCTTTAACTTTTCCTCTCTCTTTCTTTTTCCTGGAAGTATATCATTCATATTCCCCAATGTTTTACATTTCTTAAAACTTTTGGACCATTGATTTTAAGTAAATAAATGCTTAGCAATGCATAAGTCTTATAAACTTTTCTGTAATATGTTAAGATTGAAATGATGACACGTGCATAACACGTTGTTGAAATTCCAAGCTTAATTTCCAAAAGATTAAGTAAACAAACACTAAGAAAGACCTTGACTCACCCCGCAGTGTCAAAATTTATAAAATAAGAGTCATAGTTTTCATGTGATCATTAAAAGCTGGCTGGAGGAGCGTGTGAAAATCACACCCACCTTAAACACAGGAAAACAAGCCCAATGATGAGGTAACTACCTGAACACCTAAGAATAATGTGAAATGATTGACTCTAGTTGGTGTATTGAGGGCTAAAGCTGTAACTTTTTACTTACTTCCATTCTGTCCTGTCTGCTGCTTTTTAAAGCAGCAATAGCACCATCAGCACCAAAACTAACACTGTCCTCTAGAATATGTTCATGAATACAGTAACACTTCTGATATGGACTTTTTGAATCTCTGTTTTTAACTAATTTCAGTTAGAGGGCTCCTTTGGGGTATCTGATGTTATCTACTCCCCTTTTCATGTATTTAAAATGTCATGTTAATATCTGATAATAGTTATTAGAGACTATGTCTACCTGCAATTCATATCTGTTACTATAGTTCAAAAGCACTAACCCCAGAATGTATTTGTAATCTGGCTAGAGGAAAACCTCACATGACGAAGTCAACAAGCTGATAAGAGGAGCTTGTGAAACTTTTTTGAGTGTTGCTCAGTGCCAAAACATTGTTTTTCAATGTCAAAATAGCAACAGAGTTCACTGGAAAATTTGGAGCTGAAATAAAGCATGCCTAAAGCAGGGTCCTCGAGCAAACACTGTTAGCTGTTCCTCATCGCCACAGTCATTGGAGGTAGATGTCTGTTGCTGGGTGAATTATCCTCATTTCCAGTTTGCAGATGCAGAACGTGGGAGTTCCAGAAAAGTAGACAAGTTCCCAGTAGCAAATCAGTGGCAGGCATTGTCACAACTTAAACAGCAGTACTCACAAGAAGGGTTCTGAAGGATGTTGGTTAATTCATTGAGACCCTGTATCTTGCTCAAAGGTAGAGAGATCCATTAAAAAAGGGCATTACTTTGCATTTCTCCACAATCTATTTATCTCATAAAAACCAAAGGAAAAAACCATATCTTCATCCCATAAAATTCACAGTACTGTCCTGAACAATATATTACTTTACAAAATGTTTGTTTGAGTTCCCAAATAGTTGAGCAACTGGGTGCCTGCCCTTGCCAACCTCTGAGCTTAATACAGGAAGAACAGCATAAATAGGATATCAGGGATAGTCAAGAGCTGATGATTTAGTGGGGAGGGGTAACACATACCAATACATATCTTTATATTGTAAAGTGGATTTTCTGTGGTTGAGATGTGCATTGGGTGCTATGAGAGGTCAGAGGGCAACACTGAGACCAACCTGGGTTGAAGTCTCCCTGGGAAAAGTAGTGCTTTATTTGTGTCTCTTCCGTTTCTTTGATTAGTGGTATTTATTTGTTTGTTTAAAAATTCCAAAAAAAAAAAATCCAAATAATACATGAAAATATAGACTAGAGAGTAAAACTCACTTCAGATCTCTTCACTGTAAGATAATCGCCATTGACATTTTGGTGGGTATCCTTCTAGGCATATATGTGTGTGTGTGTATGTGTATGTGGTGTGTGGGTATGTGTGTTTATAGACATAATTTTATATAAATGTGGCCATATTCCACTTGTTAATCAGTATTTTTATTTGTTTTTCATTCAATAATATGCCCTGCATATTACTCCAGATCAATGAGTTTAAAATTACATAATAAATTTTCATGGCTATATAGTATTCCATTATATTTTATTCCTTTATTTAGCTAGTTGCTTATCAAAATACAGTTGTTTTCAACTTCTTGCTGTTTTAAATAATGCTGAACATAGCACCATTGTATATATAGCTTTGGTATTTGGGCAATGATCTCCACAGATAGGTCTCTGTGGAGAAATGCTCCACAGAGAATTGCTAGATCATAGGTTATATGCATTTGAAATTTTGATTCACAAATGCTGAACTCCTCTCCAGAAAAGTTGTACCAATTCAAATTCCATGTTTTCCTATGCTTTTGTCAACATTGAATTTTATCTCTTATGTCTCTGCCAATCTGATAAATTAAAAATTCTTTTTAATGTGCACCTATTTAATCATTAATAAGTTTAAACATCTTTTTACGTTTTTACCTATTTTTCTTATTTTGTGAATTACTTGTGTATGTTTTTCATTGGCACGTTTATCACCATCTAGTTGATTTGTAAAAGATCTTTGTATGCTAGGAATATTAATGTTTGCCTGTCATGCATACTATGATTATTATTTCACTTCTTTTTTTTTTTAACTTTAAGCTCCTCTTTCCCCTGCAACCCCTTAATTTTTTCCCAGTATATTAGAGTGTTAAGCATGTAGGTTCCAAAGTCATATATACATTTTATTCAGTTCACATTCTTTTTTTCTCACCCTTTGTGGCTGGCATTATTATTATTATTTTTTTACCTTTGACCCCCTTAATTCACTTCTTTGTTTGACTTTAATTATGGTTTTAAAATATTTGAGTCAGTTCTATCGATCTTTTCTATTTTGATTTTGACTTTTGTGTGGGCTGTAAAAAGACCTTTCCACATTGAGATTTATAAAAGCCCAAATTTTCCTCTGTTACTTTTATATTTTTATTTTTAAATATTTAAGCCATCTAGAATCAGCTATAAAGGGAGTTCTCTGGTGGCCTAGTGGTTAGGATTCTGGGCTTTCACTGCCATAGCCTGGATTCAATCCCTGGTCGGGGAACTCTGAGATCCCACTAGCCTTGCGGCATGGCCAAAAACAAACAAACAAACAAACAAAAATATATAATTAGAATTAGCTGTAATATCAAAAGTAAAGTAGGGTTTCTGTTAGTCGCCTATATTGAATAATCTTTTTCCCTTGTTGATTTAAAATACTGCGTAGTATAGAGATTAACAGAATAAGTCTTGGAGTTAGGCTGCCTGGGTCCAAATTCTGGCTTCACTGTTTACTTACTGCGTGAACCTGACTTCTCATATGTAAAATGAGTATAATAATAGTACTTACCTCCTGGAGCTGTCAGAACTGCATATATTAGTATATTATTGATATAGTATACTAATATATTAGTATATTAAAGGGTTTAGAAGAATACATAGCACATAATAAGAGCTCACTAAATAGTAGCTATTATTGGATACCAAATTCACATGTTATGTGGGATTATTTCTAGACTATTCTGTTACACCCACTAGAGTCTAGAAATTCATGGGGCATTACCAATTCTAGCTTTACCTTATGCGTAGACAAGTTCTCTCATTCTTTTTCAGAATATTCCTGATTCTTCTAGCGTTTCTTTTTTTTCTAGATGAACTTGAGTCATATTGAGAATTCCTAACAAGCTTACTGAGATTTTGACTGTCATTATAGAGAATAGATCCAATTAGGAAAAACCGAGTTCTTCATAATTTTGAATTTTCCTTTCCGTTAAATAGGTATATCATTCTATTTATTCGAGTGTTTCTTTGTGTTATTTAATAAGGACTTATAGTTTTATTCACACAGGTCCTTTTCATTTTTTGATACTGAATATTCTGAGCTAAGTCTTGAAGGATGAATAGGAATAGCCAGACAGAAAAGGAGAAAAAATTTTTGGTACTCTTTTGCTGCCAGAAGTCATAGTTATGCTTGGAACACTTCTAGTTTTAGAAATAATGTTCTTCAGTCAACTCACATAAGATACAAGCAATAAACCGAACTGGAAAAAAATGTGCTCTTTCCTGCAAAGAAGTGGAATGGGGCAGGCAGCCAACATAAATATTTATGCAGCTGTTGCCTGAGCTAATCCAAGAAACTTCTGCCGTCTGGCAACAACATACATGTTCAGCTTCTTCTGAACGTATTCACTCTTAAAAAAATCCAAAGTCTAATATGCTTTCAATCTGTGTGTATGAACCAAGGAGTTTGAATATGGATTGATGTGTGTTTGTGGGTATTTTGAACAGAGCAGGAACTAGGCAATTTTGTGAAGTGGTTCGTTTTCCTTCATTCGCCATTTAATCTCATGTTCAGCCCATCTCACCTCAACTTCAGAAGCATGGCCTTGGAATACCATCACTAGGGTTTAATTTCCTGCTCAGGTATTTACATTCTGTGCCCTGTTCAAGCTAACACTAAGCAGAGCCTTCTCTCTCAAATACCTAGTCATGAATAGTTGGTCTTATTTAATCTGCATTTAGCCAAGTGATGAAATAATCAACAATGTGCTCCTCTCCTAAAGAATGTACCTGAAAGCACATTTTAATCCAGAGTTGTTCTTCAGAGCTCAGAATTTTAAAGAGATTTATGATCCCCCATCCTGTGACACTTTATTTCTCCTCTCTACACCACTGAGGGGTATAAAATTATATACTCCCTTTCTCTAAGCCCTCAACAATATCGTGTGTATTTGCGTAAGGGAACTCATTTCATTCTCAGGGCATGAGTCCAACCTACATGCCAACCTACAACCTAACTGTTGAACAAAATAATAGTTAGGCCATTGCTTTTCTCTGTCCTACCAGCCTAGCTGATCTTAGATCTCCTATGAGACAGCCAGGGACACAGACATCATCCAGCATTGTCCGCATGTTGATTAAATTTTTACACCTCTCCAACTTCAAAAATCCTAGCAGTTCCATTAATAAAATGGTTCCTTCTACTATCCAACCATAGCCTTACAGGGACTGTAGGAAGAATTCTAAAAAGGTAGTTAGAGTATAAAAATTAAAAAGAAAGAGACGTGCTAGCTTATTAGGCAAAAAACAAAAAATGCTCTAAAATCAGATTGTGGTAATGGTTGCATAAGTCTGTGAATATACTAAAAACCACTGAATTGTACACTTTAAATGGGTGAAATGTATCTGAATTATATCTCAGTAAAGCTGTTTTTAAAAAGCCAAAGAAATCCAGATAACTTACAGCCTAAAAACAAAAACAAAAAAAACCAACCATAATTATCGGTTTAATTTGACAGTTACTGCTATGAATAATAATAGCTAAAGCAGCTTGAGTGGCTTCTTTGGAGAGGGCACTTTATATACAGTCTCACTTAATGCTCATAGTAAACTTATGAGGAAGGAAACACTATTATTATCCTTATTTCACACATGGGACTTTGATGCTTAAAGAGGTTAAATATCCTGGCTAAAGCTATGCAGTTAGTAGGGAATGGAGTTGGGATTGGAACCTAGTCATCTGTCTCTAGAGCTCAACCTCTGAAACACTGAGCTAATCCAAGCACTCAGGACTGATCTGGTTTTGACTGTCCTTTGCTCTAAACTGCAGTTATCCTAAATGCTGGTATCAATCTCCAGAAGACTTTGACAAATTCTTTTACCTAACCAGTTCTAGTTGTGGCTTGTAACTTATGCAATAGGATCTATAAAATGGTTGTTTACATACAATAGCTTCTCAGTAATCTTTACTTAATAGACATTTCTGAAAAAAAGTGTCAGATTTTGCAACTTGAATTACATTTTAAAGTATCCAGGGCTATAGCAGCTTACTGTGGAAAGCTATGCCTATGCCTCTTACACAAATAAATTAAAATGGTGAATATTTTCCATATCTGTAAACTTGTATTTTTAGACTGCATTTCTTTCAAGCAAGGTATCTGAAAGCTGCCATTGTGTCAAATTTCTCTCCGTTTTTAGAAATTCCAACATCATTATCACTGAATATCACACCAGCTCAGGGGAAACCAAGGATATCATGTTGGAGGAGAAGCAAAGCCTCGCATTCCTCTGTAGATGAACTCAGCCACCAAGATAAGCAAAAAATAGACTTGGATGATTTACTGTGAGCCTGTGAGGAAATACAAGGGAGAACAACTTTTATTATTATTGAGTGTTCAACTTAAGTAATTAGGAGACAAAAACCAAGCCTTGTTCTCTTGCAGGAAACCTTGTACTAAAGAGTAGCAGAAACAAACAAACAAACAAAAAGAAAGAGTAGCAGAAACAGGTACAAGAGAAAATTTTGTCATGGGGACATTCTTGAGGTTAGGATTTAGAATCATTTCTTCTCCTTCACTTTCAACAGGGCTAATGGGTGCATGAAGTTTTCTTCTGCTGTTCTTCCTCCCTCTCCTCTAAGTCCTCAGCCATTAGAAGCCCATGGAAACTTCTTAAGAGTGTTGCACAAACCTGTATTTCAAAGATAAGGTTATATAATCTAGTAATCAATGTAAACTTAACAAAACAGATATTTAGGTCAAATAATAATTTCAAACTTCTGCTCATCTATTGGTTGGGAAGTTTATAACACAATTTCTTGGTATGTCAAGTTGATTTTCCAGTATCATTTATAGTTTAAATTAATAGTCTTCAATTAGTTGTCTAATTAAAGCCCAGAACAAGACATTGGAAGGGCATATGGGGCAAAGAGAGATGGATAAAACAAAATCCTCACTTTTCTTAACCTTGTAATCTAGTAGACAGGATAACACAAACAGGCCCATAACTCTAAGGCAAGGCCTATTGGGAAAGAAAGTCAGTTAAAACATTTGTCATATACCGTGAGTCCATCCCTCTGTCGGGGCTGTGCTAAGTGGAACCATAGAGGTTCCAAATAAGATACTAAGACCTCAGAGACCTTGTTGGATTATCAGAAAATGACTTCATGGAGAATATGGAATAAATAAGTTTTGGCCTTAAAGAATGCACTGTTTGGAAAAATCCACTTTTGTCAAATCCATTTTAATAAAAAGCAAGTAGTCTAGTTTGGCCAAAGAAGAGGGTACCTGTACAACATTGGCTGGAAATAAAGGAAACCAGAAGAGTATACCCATAGTAGAGCGGTCACAAATGCCAGTTTACAACTTTGGCCTCAGTTTAAGATTTATAGAGAATGGGGGAATCAATTACTTTTTTCAGCTGAACTTTTGCAAGTGGAAGCAGGGTATACTTTAGAAAGGAGCAGAGAGAGTCTGAGATAACAGGAAGCAATGTAAACCACTCAGGTGAAAAAGAATGAGGGCTTTGAACTAGGACAAGTCAGAGAAAGATCATTTACAAATCAGAGGTAGAGACAACAGGATTTCTAGAAAGACTGGATATATGAGAATTGGAACAGACATATATGATGATCATAAGGTTCCAAGCCTGGTTGAGTAGAATAATAAATTAACAGGAACAATGTGATGGAGAGGAGAAGATGGCTCAGGGCAGAGGATGATATGACACTTTCAGTTGTAGTGGTATTGAGTTTCAGGTGTAAACAACTGGACATGTGAGTCTGTAGCGAGGTAGAGAAGTCAAGGTTAGAAATACCAGCTTCGGAATCAGGCACCTAAAATTGATCACTGGAGCCAAAGAGTAAATGCAGTCACAAGATAGAGCAGGGAAAGGGGACAGGATTGGAGTATAATGTGGAGAAAATTCTACACTTAGTGGCTGGAAAGACAAGTGTGATACACTGAAGATGGCAAAGAGTGAGAATAAGGCAGGAAGAGAATCAAAACTGGAGAGCTAGGCAGGGGAGCCAAGGAGGTTTAAGGAGGAAGGCCAACAATGGCAAAGGTTACACCGTGGGGCGAACGTCTCTCAGGTTTTTGTACCAAAAATCCACCCCCAAGCCAAGTTATCTCCATTTTTAAGAAACAACATTAACTATCTTATCCAAAATGTTCTCATTCTTTTATTTTAGCTCTTAAAATAAAGCCTAATAATACTAATTTACACATTTCCAGTTCTTGGAAATGAGTCTCTGATGAAATCTAATTACAACATCTAAATATTGAACAAAATTTTCTATAGCTTTTACCCCAATGAAGTCCTCTTATTCATAAATATACATCCTTCCTCCAAATGCCAAGAACAGAGAGGATGGCATATAAGAGAAAAGTGAGAGAAAAGCCTTAGTTTACAACTTCTTTTTCTGCTAGTATGATTTTCTAAAAGATTGGTCCAATTGATATAAAATATGGATTTGGTCCTGTTACAGGTTGAATTGTGTTCTCTCAAAATTCATGTTAAAATCCTAACGTGCAGTAGCTCAGAATGTGACTTTATTTGGAAATAGGGTTACTGCAGATGTAATTAGTTAGGATGAGATCATACTAGAGTAGGGTGATCCTGGATCCTGGATCCTGATCCAATATGCCTGGGGTCCTTATAAAAGGGGAGATTTGGACAAAAATACACACAGGAAGAATACCTGTAAAGATAAAGGCAGAGATCTGGGTGATGCAGCCAAACCCAAGGAATGATGGAAATTGCCAGCAAACCACCAGAAGTTAGGGAAGAAGCATGGGATGGATTCTCTTTCACAGCCCTCAGAAGGAACCAACCCTACCAACGCCTTAAGCTCAGACTTCTAGGATATAGAACTGTGAGACAATAAATTTCTGTTGCTTAAGCCACCTAGTTTGTGGTACTTTGTTACAGCTGTTCTAATAAACTAATACAGGTCCATAAGCAAATAGGTCAACAGTGTGTTTCCTCAGGGCTTGTACTTTGAAATCTCATGTACCATAGAGAACAGAGTGACTTAGTTCACTCTGGAAAAAAAATGTATTCACATAAGCAATTTAAAACTGCTTCATTTTCCAAATCTGCTTCATATTCCAAATCTGCTTCATTTCCCAGAGACAGCAGTTCTTTGACCAGAGTTTACATTGAGAGGGAACAGCCAGTTTTGGAGAATAAATCTCTTCCACTGTTCCCACTATTCAGGACTGCAGACTCTTTTCAACCAACCTAATAATAAAACTGGCCGGTTCACAATCATTGGCCTTTCCATAGTTGAACCGTCAGAGGTGTTATAAAATGTTATAAAAACAAAGCCAAATGAAGTTACCCGTTCACAGGGAAGGCTCTGAATAGGTGTTTTTAACGGAGGAACTGATCTTGATTTCTGGAAAGGTACTGTTTGTGCTGACTTTTGATATTCAGTGTTATTGCAAAAAAAATTCCACTACTATTTTTTAAAGTAGCCTTTAAAAAAATAACTTTAGACATTTAAAGCTCATCATGGTTGCACCAGGCTTGGCAAAATATTCTCCCTATACAGTGGAAACATTTTTTGGGAGTCAAGTTGTTGAGTGGGTGCTTCCAAGGCAGAGATACTTTGGGTACCCTTTTAGGTACATTCAGAATTATGCCTTTCTATTTACAAGACCTTTAGGAGTTGTTTGTGGCCAAAGCTTTTCTTCCCAGAGAAAACAAGCTAGGTTCTGGTTGACATCCACTGGATTTAAAATATGATTTTATAAAACATGATATCCGTCACTGGCCAAAAATTCTAAAATCTAATTTAGACTCCTTTTCTCTCAAACTAAACAAAACCAGGGCTTTCAAGTGATCATAATCTGCAGAATCTTTATGTGTGTGTGTGCAATTACTACGAATCACCCATGACTAAAATTGTCAAAATAAGTCTGTCTGAACCCAAGAAGATATGGGACCTCACTGGTGTCACCATGATGATCTGCTCCTCTTTCCAGCTTGCCTGTGGATACACTTATCTCCTTTCCCTGGTTTGTTCCAATTCTCTGTACAGTGTTTTTCAGAGGTGAAGATAAAAGCAGTAGCCTTCCGTTGGCAGGTTTTTAAACTTGGAATGGCTGTCCATTTAAGCGATTGTTCAAGTCAGTAAAAAGGTAGAGGAAGAACGGTGTGACCACAGTGATGCCTGAGCATTGATTGAAGCAGACCAGCCATCGCTCACGAAAGCAACCTGATGATGAGATCCACACCTGGCTCTTAGCCTCGGCATTTGGGAACAGAGGGAAGGGAGGGATGATGGAGGACTATACACGCCATTCTCTTTCTAAAAGAGGCAGCTGCTCCTCAGCCGATTTCTGCCATGGAAAGTAGGCCAAGCATAGACAGATTTCTTCATTTTCTAAGAAAGGCAAGAAGTATTTTTTTTAAATATCAAAACTTCTGATTTTTAAATGTTGGAAACTGTATTAGCTTCCTATTGCTGCTGAAACAAATGGCCACAAACTAAGTGGTGTAAACGATATGAGTTTATGATCTCCCAGTCCTGGAGATTGGAAGTGTGCGATTGGTTTCCATGGGTTGAAATCAGGGTGTTGGCAGGCGGTGCTCCCTCCAGAAGTTCTAGATGAAAATCCATTTCCTCACCTTTTCTAGTTCCTAGAGGCTGCCTGCTTTCCTTTGCTTGTGGCCTCTTCTTCCACCTTCAAAGCCAGCAGCATAGCATCTTCTAATATCTCTCTGACTGATCCTCTGCTTCCTTCATCACATCTCCTTTTCTGACTCTGACGCTTCTGCCTCCCTCTTTCCCTGGTACAGACCACTGTGATCGTATTGGGTCCATCTGAGTAATCCAGGATAACCTCCCTGTCTCAAGATCCTTAACTTAATCACATCTGCAAAGTCCCTTTTGCTTTGGAAAGTAACATATTCGCAGGTTCTGAGGATTAGGACGTGGACAACTTGGGGGCAGTGGCTTATTCTGTCCACTCCAGAAACTGATTAATTTTTTTAATGTAAAGGCTTAAATAAAACATGTCTGTGGCCACTATTTTGTGATTTCTGTTTAAACTCTGGCTATACCATCTCTGAGAGTGAATGTTTGTCCTTTAGAGATGTGTGTATCTGAGCTAACAGCTATTTCCTGGATATCTGAAGGAAGGGGAGTGTCTGTAGCTCTCACTAATGGGAAATTTTCAGGGAGGACCTGGAGGTGACATGTCCACATCAACCCTGGATTGCTTTGCATGATGGAGACTTCCACATGCCACTCTGGACTGTCGAGCTGGAACACCTCAGGAATTTATTTTGGATGGAATGATTTGGGGGTAATGAACAGTGAGGGAAGGGTAAACACTGTGGTTAAGAGTGGGGTTTGCTAAAGGTGGCGATTTGCATGGTAGAGGTTATGTAAAGTGCAGAGATTACATCAGATAGGGGCAGGTTGGGCAACGGGTGAGGATTTGGGGAGCGTCCATCTAAGAATTGCTATAAGGGCTTAAAATTGCTGGGTGCTTTGCTCCTGGGCTATTTCTCTTGAACTAGATTACTCCTTTCTTGGTCCAGTGCTTTTAGCTATGTAGGCAGTTTGATAAGACTGATACATCATACCGCTTTGTGGGGCTGGGGCTGTGACACACACGTGGGCTGAGCAGAAACAAGATAGGCCTGTCTTGTCTGCTGGTCCCATGGGAAGGAGTGGCAGCCCCCCCTCAAAGGGGACTCTGACTGAAAGTTCTAGACGATTCCCAGCTGCAAAATGAGTCATGCCAGATGCCAGGACTTGAAAGAGTAGGGAGGAGCAACTCCTGGGTATATAGTTCAGGAAAGATATAGGGGGACAGAGCCTGTTCCTGAATATACCAGAGGAGGGTGCCTCAGTGCAGAGAAGCAGGCAGGTGGAAGAGGTGGAGGGGTGAAGCTGACACAGGTCACAGTCATTTGTAAGGTTTTACATGTCCTGCTGGCATAACTCTCCACTAATCAGACCGCTATCTGTGCCTTTGGCCAATGGTTTGAAAGTTTTACATATTGATTTTCTGACAATATTTCAGTGGAATTTAGGGGACATCAGAGTGAATACTAATTCATGTTACTATATTCCATTTTAGATATCAGCAGAAAAAAGAGTTTATTCACATCTAACTGGTATAAGTGGTTGTATGTGACCTCTTTCAGGTCATGGTTTCCTCTTAGCGACTGCAACTTCAAGAGTTGCCCTTACTTTTTCCTAGGGCGGAGCTTGAACACTGATGCAACCTGGCACAATGAATGTGACACTAACTGCCCTCATAACAACAATCTGATAAATCAGGTTGCTGAAAAGCTGAAAAGCTTTCTTGGTAACTTGTGTGGATCTGAACAAAGATAGAATTGGCACCGTGACTGAGCATCTTTTCACATGATTTATGATCTATCCAGGTCAAAGCCGAAGCAGGGCAGGTGGGCTGAATTGGAACCATGCCTGGCTGGAGTGTTCTTGTCTGCTGGTAAAAAGACTGCTTTCTAGCACATTCCAGCAAGTGTTAGACATTTTACTGAGAATATGTGTACACACACTGCAAACACAGTGTGAAGAAAGACGCTGTCTCACTCATTGTTGTAACCCTAGCACCTCACTTAGTATGGGCACCAGGTTTGTCCTCAGTAAAGGAATAATATATATAATAAATGGAGTTGGGTTTGGTCATATAGCATCTGTGTCACCTCAGGAAAGTTACTTGACTTGTTAAATAAGAGAATAATATCTGTCTCACAAGAACCTCATAAGGACTAAATGAAGTAATGGATGTGAAGTTACTCTGTAATTCTAAGTGTCTCATGAATGTACTGGGTTGTTATTTGTGCAAATTGTATTAGATTTTATTTTTTCTTTGTACTGTGTTCTTTAGGAGAAAACACTAATAATCTCACTGATTATCTGGCCTAGGTACTTTCTAAATGATTATAATACTTATTTAGGGGCATCTCAGCTAACTAAGCTGCCTGGGGCCCACATGCTATCTGGTTTTAAGAAATTATTTCTGAACTTTTTTCTTGGAGAAAAAAAAAATCCCCCAAAGCAGAACAAACCAAAACATTCATATCAAGTAGAGTACGCCACACAAAGTAGGAAAAGCTCATAAATATCTGTTGGAGGCTCAGTCAGAGGATGGGCACTTAAGGTCCTATTATACACTGGTAATTTTATGGAAGAATTGATCTCATTAATCTCCTTAAAGAGATTCTGGGCAAACTTCCTCTTACTAAAACAGAGCTAATTGTTTTGAAGGAAACATGTTGATGAGATATTTTGGAGAGAGAAGCAGATTTGGTCATTGACAAAATATTTCCCATGCCCAAAGACACTGGTTTAGTGATTGCTAAAAATAACTGGAACACTTTAAGTTTCACCTTATTATGGATGAGAACATTGGAATTGTAGAAAACTCTGCCAGCTGATCATGTAGCTGGTGAACCATGGACTGCCCTAAGTCATGGGCTCCCTCTGAATTTGGCAGAACTTAAGACCATTGTTTCTGAGCTCGATTTTCGCTTCTTTGTCAATTTTTCATGATTGAAATACATATTCTCTTCAGGTCACACATCTTTACCTGTTATTAAATTGGTCATTTGACTGATTAAACTGAATGACTTGTGTTTGCTCATCTTATTCTGTTGGTCCTCAGGAGGGAGTTAGCTTTGTATCTTCCTGCAAACAAAGAAAAAATAAGCCTCCTTGTTGACAGGTTGAACTTCACAGGACCCATAAACCGCCTGAAGCCCAGTTTGCTGCTGGGAGAGGTGCAGCCTTCCTTATGGGGCCTCAGACTTGGTGGCGACAAAAGTTATTGCTGCAGTTCTGTCCCCAGCATTAGAGGAAGCTCAGTGGGTGAGCTAAGGAAGAGCATGAATTTTAGAGTCTAGAAAAATGGTCTCAAGTCCCAGTTTGCCATTTTTTCCTGGGTAAACATTGTCACATTAATTTATGTCTTGATTATAATAGACGCTTGAAATACTCAAGGGATAATCTTGAGACGTGGAAGCCTTAAATGCAAGAAGACTACTGGAGCACTTCTGGAGAGCTACACAGATAGGAAAGAGATGCGAGAAAAGCAAACTCAAACTGAAATAGAGATGCTCGCCAATAATCCCATCTCACTCACTGGTTTATCATTTGCTCTGCAACCTCAGCCTCCAAGGGGGCATCAGCTTCAAGTGAATCCTTTAGGAAAATGCCAAGTCCTAAACTTTTGGAGTTACTGGCAAATAGCCAAAACCTCCGATGTTAAATCTTCAAATGACAAGAGTCTGCTGTAATACCTATTTCCTTTTCATGGTTTCTTGTAACCATGAAAAAAAATGTAATACAGGTAGAAGAGTTAGAACATGGTATGATCAGGCTTCCCTGGTGGCGCAGTGGTTGAGAGTCTGCCTGCCAATGCAGGGGACACGGGTTCGAGCCCTGGTCTGGGAAGATCCCACATGCCGTGGAGCGACTAGGCCCGTGAGCCACAACTACTGAGCCTGCACGTCTGGAGCCTGTGCTCTACAACAAGAGAGACCGCGATAGTGAGAGGCCCACGCACCGCGATGAAGAGTGGCCCCCGCTTGCCCCAACTAGAGAAAGCCCTCGCACAGAAACGAAGACCCCCAACACAGCCAAAAAATAAATAAATAAATAAAATAAAATTAAAACAAAAACAAAAACAAAAAGAACATGGTATGATCAATAAATATGAGACTCCTTTCTTCCAAACTAATGTTTGTTAGATGAAAGAATGCATTTGGTAAGAGAATTGCTTTTCTTCAGGTGGAAGTGTGATAAGTGTAGGTGATCTTTGGACCTCTTTTTCTGGAATTCTCCAGCCTCATCCCCTTTTGGAAAATATTGGCTGAGTCAATACGTTGGCTCTATGGCCACATAAGCAGGAAGTCAGGACACAGTGGCTCATTCACCCCTCCTCTCTTCTCCTCTTATCCATTCCTCTCTGAGGTAGGATTTGTCCTCATCCATAGTGTGCGTGGGAGGAAAGGGGATATTCTTTTTTAAATGCATTTTCTTATTTTTAAATGCATTTTGGTAAAAAAAAAAGATTTTAACGTGGCTTAAAAAGATGAATCACAGAATTAACATAAATCTCAGAGTTCAATTTAAAATAAGAAAGAAAAGTTAAGAGACTCAACAATCACATATTGACTATGTTATTGTTCACGTGGGCAGTCGCACTTAGAGCAGGAAAGGCAAAAAGAAGTTGCCTACAACAAATCATGTGTATTCTATAATCCCTTTCACATACACACAAATGAAATAAAACATTAAGAAATTACTTGTAACATTTCTGGTTTAAGATGACAAATGAGGTACACATTTTCATTTTAACATCTACTGAAATAAAAGTAGAAAAGCACAAAAAGAAATAAGCCACTAGCAATAAAGAAAATCAAGGTGGGGATGAACCAATTCAACAAGCAAATGTTTGTTTTTTTTTTTAATTTATTTTTGGCTGCGTTGGGTCTTTGTTGTTGTGCGCGGGCTTTCTCTAGTTGCGACAAGCAGGGGCTACTTTTCGTTGCAGTGCGTGGGCTTCTCATTGCGGTGGCTTCTCTTGTTGCAGAGCACGGGCTCTAGGCACGTGGGCTTCAGTAGTTGTGGCACGTGGGCTCAGTAGTTGTGGCTTGTGGGCTCTAGAGCACAGGCTCAGTAGTTGTGGCACATGGGCTTAGTTGCTCTGTGGCGTGTGGGATCTTCCTGGACCAGGGCTTGAACCCGTGTCCCCTGCATTGGCAGGTGGATTCTTAACCACTGTGCCACCAGGGAAGTTCCCAAGCAAATGATTTTAACAAATTTCTGGGAGACTGAAAATGAACAGGAATGTCTTGGTGAATGAAACAGGCTGGAAGAGCCTTAGTTTTATAGATAAGGAGCTATAAGGAGATAACAGCTGATCTGCTCTTCAGAATCCCAGAGTCTCTGGCCTCAGGATCAACCACAAGCAAGCGAGAACTGGAGTTGAAACCAAGGGATTCACTTGAGGTCTGTGATGAAACCACAGCCACCAGTGGGTACTTCATTCGCCCTTCCCCAAACCAAAACGTAGGCAGTTGGTGTATAGGGGCCTCCTCACTAAATAGACTGAACAACGTTTGGGGAAAGCAAAGACAAGTAGCCCTAAGTCACTTATAGACAAAATGTAGAAGGCTTTGCTGTGTTTACAGGACAATATATAAATATTAATAATTTTACAATGTAAAAAAGTAAGTGAGCTGATGGGAAGAAGGACGTGTAGAAGGAAAGGTAAGGATGCTAATACACTGATACCATTAGCGTAGTCATTTATTCATTCACTTGACAAATATTTACTGAGAACCTACTGGGTGTAGGTGTTGTTCTAGGCACTTGAGAAACAGAAAGAAAAACATCAGACAGAACTCCTTACCTTCCTGGAGCTTACATTACGTTATGCCATTAGGACATGTAGCTGCCACAGATACTGCCAAAGCTGTTGGAATAAAAAATAGAGTTGAAATATATTATTAAAGATGGAAAGATAACTAATAGAAAAACTATAAATAGTGATAACATACATTGAGAGGAATAGAGATGAGTAAGTGACCTGAATTTTAAGCTCTCATATACGGGATTCACTAGATACTACGTCTAAAGTGGATGAATCAAAACAGAGATAAAATCATGATATCTAGAATTAGGGAAGCAACCACCAAAACTAGAAACAGAAACAACCGAAGGAGTTTGTCTCTAGGGTGTGTACTGAAGGTGAGAAGAGAAGGATGAGAATGCTATTTTTGCTTTCATCATGAGTCCTGTTTGCTTAGTGACCACATGCATGTATTATATTGATTAATATATATATATATATATATATATATTTAAATTCAGTGACTTCTAAGAACAGTTACAATCAAAGAATGAGATTCATTTTTCATCTACCAAGTGTCATGGGATTAAACACAGAATCATTAGAAATAGATTTTCCTTTCTGGAGCTTTTAGCAAGTGTTTAAAAATAGATACTGTTTCATTGTCTTCTCTTGGCTGTAATGAACGGTGGGATCCCCAAGATAGGTTTGTGAAGATAAGTGCTGGAAATGAAAGATAGTAAGAAGCTTGTAGAGTGTATTATTAGAATAGCTTGGGTGCAGTGCAGTTCATTTGAACAAAATAAGGCTTTTATTTCCCTATTGTTTACCTTTGCTTAGCTAGCAGTGTTTTGGAAGGTGGAACTAACATTTATTAAATGCTTATTTTGTATAAAGCACTTTGCATATGGTGAGTCACTTCATGCACTCAAAAACCTTATGACACTGGCATTCGTTTTCACATTTGGTAGATGAGGAAATTGAAGATTAGACACATGGCAAAGCTTGCTAATGGCAACCCAGTGTGTAAGTAGGGAGCTAGATTTCCAGCCTAGCTCTGACTCCAAAAGCTGTGCTCTTCCTTTTGGCTTTCTCAGTGCATACTTTCTTAGAAAAAGATCAGATTTCAGTAAAATTCCATTATAAGTTATATTTTCCATTAAAATTCAATATTTTCTACAATGTAAATTTCTGTAAGTACCCTATCTTTCTAGGTACCTAAGACATTTAGCTAGTGGTAAATATTTCAGCATTAAATTGATAATAAATGTACGTGTCTATGCTTTCCAACATTTGAACGAAAAGAAACTTTGTTAAGTTTGATTTTCACTCTCAACCAGTAATGTCCTTCCATCCCCTATGCTGTATTTGAAAATATTCCTCAATGGTAGTTTATTCTTGGACAACTCTTTTCAACCATCTTATGACCAACTTTGCACAAATATGATTTCTTATGTTGCTATTATCTGCTGGAATAAGACTATGATCCTCCCTTGAGCCCACTAAGTTATCAAAAAAAAGATATAACCTGGTAGTAAATTAGATGCACATAGATTTGGGGAAAATGGTAGTAATAATAATAACACAAAAGTAAACAAGCTTCTGTTTGTGTACATATTAGGTGCCAGGTGTTTTGCATGCATCACCTCACTTAATCTTCTCTATAGTTCTGTGGGACAGATACTGTGATCAGTATATTATAAATGGAAACTATAACCCAGAGAGTTTCAGCAACTTGCTCAAACTTGTCACAAACAAAGGAACTGGGATTTAAGCACCAGGTTTGAGTATGCTTGTAATGTTTCTGAAGTTGCCTGACGCATAAATAATTTTACAAGTTCTCTCATGCTATCCTTGGGAGACATCATGGGCTTTTGAAGAGTTGGATGAACTTTGAACTGTTGCTGTGACTGATCTGACATGGATTTGCCTCTATTAGTGCCTCTCTGGAGGGAGGTCCCAAGTGGGGTACCAAAAACAACATTTACATTTTGTTTGGTTCCATGTGGTTATTAATGGATTAGAAACATTCATGCTGCTGCTGCTGCTACTGATTATCATTAGTAGTGCAGGATATACAAGGCTGAAAGAGGAGAGAGAAACTGAGAATGAGAATCTTAAAAAAAACTATAACAGGTGACAGCAATAATCTGACTCTAACACAATGAAATTAAGAGTAAGATTATAATTGTGCTTTTATCTGAAAAGTTATCTGTGTGAGTACAGAGGTGGAAAGATGTGGCTTAGTAGGAACTCATGCAAAAAATCAGCTGTCTCATCAATTTCAAGTCTTCATTACCATCTTTACAATGATAGTCCCCAAACACTGTTCTCCAGCCCAGATCTCTACATAGCTCCGGTGCTGTATGTCCAATAGCTCAACAAATTTCTCTTGGAGTTGGATGTCTGAAAGGCTCCTCACACTTAGCATGTCCAAGATGGAACTCTTAAACCATCCCCTTCAAGCCAGGTCCTCTTCTAGTACCCACCAATCAGCAAATATTACTACTCTCTCTTCTGTTAGTCAATTTAGGCATCATCATTGATACCTCTTTCTCCCGCCTCCCCATCTCTAACTCCTCTCCAGACTTTGTTCATTTTAACTCCTAGAATCTCAGAATTTGTCACTCATTCATCTCCACTACTACCTTATTAGTCTATAGGGCCATCATTTCTCACCCATACTATTACTATGGTCCATCTGGTCTCAGTGTTTCTACTCTGGCCCCCTTCACCCCATTTAACACAACAGCCTGAGTAAATATTTTCATAACACAAATATGATTGGGTCATATACACATCTACCCCCAGATTAAGTTCTTCTAATGTCTTTTTATTCCTCTCACATACAGATAAAAACCATGCCCCTGTATACCTGCCCAGCTTAGTCTTAGAAATATCCTCCTTGTTCTCTGTACCCCAGGCATATGGGTTTTCTTTCAGTTCTTTGAACACACTGTGAAGTCTCCTGCTACAAAGCCTTTGCATAGGTTGTTCCTTCTGTCTGAAATGTTTTCTCATCCTCATCTGGTTAATACCTACTCATCCTTCAGGTCTCCATTCGAGGGGTGTTTCCATAGGGAAGCCCTCCCTAACTCTCTAGGCTGAGATTCCTTTGTTACACATTACATAGTCCTTACAGTCCTGCCCTCTGGAGCTCTTATCTCAATTTATAATTCATTCATTTGTTTACATAACACATATTTGTTGAATATTTATTGTGTGCGAGGCTCTGTTCTAAGTGCTGAGGATATAGTGGTGAATAAAACAGTTCCTTCCTAAGGATTGTCATCTAGTGATGGAGGAGATACCAACAAGTAAAATATAAAGGATGTCCATTGGTGTTAAGCGTTATGGAGAAAAGTACATCAGAGAGAGAAGATAGGAAGTGCATGTGTGTGCACAAGTGCACGCTATTTTAAATAGTCAGGGAGGAACCGATCAGGCAACATTTGAACTAGAGGGTGAAGCTTGCATATACCTGAAGGCAGACTATGCCAGGTAGAGGGAAGAGTAAGGGCAAAAGCCCTGAGATAGAAGCGTGTTTGCCGTGTTTAAAGAGCAACCATAAGGCCGGCATGTTTGGAAGAGAGTAAATGGACATGCAAATAGCAAGAGATGAAGACAGAGAGGGATCAGGTGAAGTAGGACCTGAAAGGCCAATGTAAGAACTTTGGCTTTCAGTCTGAGTGGGTGGAGAATAATTATGCAATTTAAGCAAAGGACGTGATCTGGCACATTTCCAAAGGATTGCACTGGTTACTGTTTGGGCAATAAACACTCTGTGTGGATGGGGGTTGGAGAGTAGAGCAGAGACATCAGTTTTAAACTTGTCTGTGCTCATCCAGACAAGATATAATGGTGGTTTGGTCAAGGTAATAAAAGTAGAATTGAGGAAAGTGGTCAGATTCTGGATACATTTGAAGGAAAGCCAACAGAATATGTTGACAGATTGAAGATGAGTTACAGAAGAAAGAAAAAAATCAAGGATTACATTAAGGTTAATGGCATAAGTAACCAGAAGAATGGAGTCACCATTTACTGAGATGGGCAAGTCTATGAGAGAAGCAGATTTGAGAGGAAAGGTTAAGGGTCAGTCTGGACGCGTCAACTTTAAGATGCCTAGTACATATCCAAGTGGAGTTAGAGAGTAGGTAGTTGGATTTATGAATCTACAGTTTGGGGGAGAAGTCTGGGTGGGGTGACCAGCCATCCTGGTTTGCCTGGGACTGAGGAGGTTCCTGGGACATGGGACATTTGGTGCTAAAACCAAGAAAGTCCTGGGAAAACTGGGATGAGTTGGTTACCCTAGATCTGGACTATAGATATAAATGTGTGAGTCTTTGGCATGTAAACGTCACTTAAAATCAAAAAATTAGATGATATCATCCAGAGAGCAAGTGAACTAGAGAAGAAATGTCCAAGGTGACCCGAGCATTTAGAATGAGGAAGTTGAGAAAGGATCAGCTGGAGACAGTAAGAAGGAGAGTCCAGTGAAGTAGAAGGAAAACCAGGATGTATAAGGTTCTGGAAGTCAAGTGATAGAAATGTTTCAAGAAAGTAGTGGTCAGCCTGTGCCAAATATTGAAGACAAGCAAAACAAAATGAAGACTATGACTGACCACTGCATTGAGCACTGTGGCAGTTATTGGTGATCTTGAAAAGGGCAGTTGCCATGGAGCAGTGGGGGCCAAAACTTTGATTGGACTAGGTCCAGGGAAGAGAGCGGGGTGGGGTGAAGGTGTTGGAAGAATTTTAAAGGTGAGAAGAAAGAGGGGCAGGTGAGCCAAAGGCTCCTATAAGGAAAGTAACAGGTTGTATAGTCTGATGAAACGAGTTTCAAAGCGGGAGCCTGGGAGAGGGGGGGAGGGGGGAGGGATTAGGAATGAGAGAAAGAAAAAGATTTAGAAGAGGAGCAAGGAGGACACATTTCCCCCCTCCAGGCCCAGGGAGATAGAAGAGCCACCACCAGAGACGACTGCAGGGAAAGCAGATTCCTCAGGGGAGCGGGAGATTTGAGGTGGAACACAAAGGTGATAGGAACATTCATGGAAATTTTGAGGACTTTGGGGATTTTATTTTTATTTATGTATTTATTGGGGGGATTTTAATTGATATTGGACTGGGTATTCTTCAGGGGAGAGCAGAAGAGTTTGAGGAGTAGGAGTCAGGGTGGGGCTGAAGTCAGAGCCTTAAGGAGTTAGGGAGTTTGGGTTTGTGGGATCTCCTGAGAGACTGGGACCTTTTGTGCTAACTGTAGGAAACTGGGATAAAGTGTAGATAGTGGTAGAGGGATTATAAGCCTCTCTTGGGAGGGAGCTGTGGAGCACCCTCTTCTTTCGCGCCACTGGAGGGATTGAAGACAAGGGAAGGCAGTCTTACGGGGAGCATGAGTGGTCCTGGGCCACCTCCTCCCTCACGTGTGATGGATGATACTTTCATGAGTGTGATTATTGGCTCAGTGCCTGTCTCCCCCATTGGATGCTAAACTACATGAAGGCAGGGGACTGTGTTTGTTTTTACTCTCTTTAACATCCTCCAGTTCCTCTTGTATAGAGTCCTTGGTAGATGATAGAAGTTCCATAAATGTATGTTTCATGAATAAATAAATAATAAAAGAATTGAGACAGCAAAGTCATTATGAGCAGTGCAATGAGGCTGCCAGCAAAAGGAGATGGCGTTCAGAGTGCAGAGGGTGATCATTTCTCTTGACTTCTTGGTGGACATTATGACCTATTTCACTCATTTCTGGCTGTCACACTAAAAGAAGTGTGTAGTTAACTGCTTAAAAAGTTGGAGCGGTATCTTATGCAGTTTTGGCTGCCAGAAAAAGAGAGAACAGTATGATCTCAGACTACCCCCAGGTACTGAGGGAGTTATTGTAAATATATTTGTAGAAATAATGTAATAGAAATTTCATGGAAAGAGGAATGCCCTGTAAGTGGTCCACATGGAGGTGAAACACTCTTGGGGACTGGGTTATTTTGTGGCTTCCTCAGTATGAAATATTGAGCCCATCATAATGGTGACTCAGCTCCTTGTTGACTGCTTGTACTGCTCTTGCCACTACCGATCAACTATGTTACCTCTAACCCTAATATCTTTTTTTCTACTTCATACATGCCAAGAGTTTCTGCTTATTCATTGTTTCTGCTTTGTTACCCAGTAATGCCCTGAGCATCTTACACTGATCTTCCTTATCTTCCCCCATCATACCCGTCCAGATATTCTGTAACCACTGTGTACACTTCTCTAAATATTTAAAGTTCCCCAATTGATTTTCAGTCTCTGTGACTTTAAGGAGATGCCTCTCAGTAGTTTTCTGCCCTCTCAGAGCTGTTACAGGAGGACACAATTTCTGATCTGATAGCAGTCGACCCATCTTCCCCCTTTCTAAAACCCTCCGAAAGAGCAGTTAGACATGGAGCACCCTTTCTCATACTAGTCTCTCCTGGCGTATTAGCCTTCACTTAAATCTGTCAAGGTGTCCACTAGGATCTCAGCCTTTCGTCTTAGGAAATCTTTCTCATCCTCCAGGTTAATCAGCCTATCTTCCTCAAATTGTTTTCCTTCCAGTTTTATTGAGATGTAATTGACATACAGTACTGTATCTTTAAGGTGTAGAGCATAATGATTTGGCTTATATACATCATGAAATGATTATCATAGTCAGCTTAGTGAATACTCATCGTCTCAAATAACTACAAAAGAAAAGAAAAAGAAAAAATATTTCTCCTTGTGATGAGAACTCAGGATTTACACTCTTAACTTTCATGTATAACATACAGTGTCTTCCTCAATTTTGTTTCCAGTCTTCCTCTGTTCCTGCTTTGATAATAAAATGAAAACATGTTTCTTAAACTACTTTAGTTCCTACTTGATTTCCTAAGCAAATCTGACTTCTAGAGGCAGAGAATGTCATGTACAATTTTTTGGTTGCCTTCTTAACTTTATGATTTGTCTTGATTTTCTTCAGATATTTCTCTACTTCAGCTGAAGATTCATATGTATAACTAAGGACTTATTGGACAGCATCAACTTAGTGTCCTGTGAGAAGTTCACAGTAGCTTATTTCCCTTAACATAATGTCCTCAATATTCATCCACATTGCCACATATAGAAGAATTTCTTTCTTTTTAAAGGCTGGATAAAATTCCATTGTATGTATATGCCACATTTAAAAAAATCTATTCATCTGTGGATAGACATTTAGGGTGTTTCCACATCTTGGCTATCGTGAATAGTGCTGCAGTGAACATGGGAGTGCTAATATCTCTTTGAGATTCTAATTTCACAAACTGCATGATTCCACTTATGAAAGATCTAAAATAGTAAAATTCATAGACTGAAAGAGTGAAATGGTGGTTTCCAGGGACTAGAGAGAGGAGAAGATGGGGAATTACTATTCCACAAGCATAAAGTTTCAGTTAAGCAAGATGATTTAAATTCCAGAGATCTGCTGTACAGCATTGTACATATAGTGTCAACAATACTGTATTTTACACTGAAAAAAATTGTTAAGAGATGGATCTCATTCTAAGTGTTCTTAACACAATAAAAATATAAATAAATAAATAAATAAAAATTTTAAAAATAAATTCAAACAAATCTTCCCCTTAATGTCCTTCCATGTTTCTACTTCAGCTAATTTTACCACCACCTACCCAGGAGCCAAAGCCCCCAGTCTGGTGTTCATCTTCCATTACTTCTCCCTTGCCCTCATCTACACATTTAATTAGTTGGCTAATCTTAAATACTTCTCAAATATGCCTCCTCTCCTCCATTCCCATTGCCAGTCCTCTAGTTCTGGTTCCCATCATAACTCACATGAACCAACACAGTGACTTTCTCACTGGAAATCCTATCTCAACCCTCCACCCCATCCAATCCTGTCTCCACCTCCACCCTGCTGAGGATGACCTTTCTAGAGTTTAAATCTAGTTATTCACTCCCTGGATTAATACCTTTCAATGGGTATCTATGACCTTCTGGATAGAGTTAAAATGTTTCTAGCATGGCATATAAAACCTTCATAATTTAGCCTCTGCCCCCTTTTCTGGCCTCATTTCCCCAATCCTACTCCATTCTATTGTACCCTTACTCCATCAATAACAACCTTTTAGCAGATACTCAAATTTGGCAGGTCCTTTTGTACCTCCCTGTGTTTATCGTGTTGTTACATCTGCCATTATGCCCTTTTCTCTGGCAAAGTCCTGTTCTTCCATCTTGACTCAACTCAAAATACTCTTTCATGAATGTTTTCTTGATCTGCCTTGAATGTTTTCTTGATGAGCCCCTTTAATACCTTGCCTACCTCTTTCATTACATTTGTTACACTGTAGTACAATGAGTAGTATTCATGTGTCTCTGTACCAGGCTGAGAGTACCCGAGGGCAAGATCCATGTCTTATTATCTTTGTGTCTCCTGTACCTAGCAGAGCACCTGACCCGCTGGAGGTACTCAGTGAATAGCTGAAAAGTGAATGAGACTCATCTCTATTTCCTAATTTCTTCTTATCAGAATTTCTTAAGCAGAAAAAGGGAGAGGAAGTTATAGAGAGATTCATTTTTGTCCTCCTCTAGCCTGTGATAGAAAGGTTTAGAAAACTGTAGACTGGGAAATGTGAAGAGAGTTGATATGTGGTGTGACTTTGGCAAATAAAATACTTGTGAGGCTCAAGATTAAGAGCATGGGGAGAGCTTAGTCTGCCTTTGTTTTTGCCTGGCTGTTTCCACAGGAAGTGTGTATGTTACCAAATGCCCCAAACAGAGAAGTCAGCTAGTTTCAGGGAAGGAAAGAAGCGGCAATGAAACATGGTTCAAATCCTCATGTACCCCCGGCCTAGGGCTCATTCTCTGCTGTCTTCATCAGAGGGCTGGAGTGTACCCAGTCACGTGAATTTGATGGAACTAGTTCCATGGCTACTTTAAGCAAATCTTTATGCTTTCTTCCTTAAAGGTCATGCAGTTAAAGAAAAGTGCTTACTCGTCCTGTCTTACTATTTACATTGGAATGAACTCAATATAATTTTCAGGCCATAGTTGTTAATAATTACAGAGAAAACATTTTATGGCCGCCCACACAGAGCATTTTTATGTTTGAGACCATGACGTGTTGGTTGACAACTTCTTTCTCTACTTCTTCCATTTTCATTTTCTTACCTTCAGTTGCATTTATTTCTATCGTAGACATCACACCTGTCCTACTAACCCATCACATGTCCCTTTCTTGTTAGCTAAAAGCTCCACCAAGTCAATTCAGACTCTGATCTTTGGCCTCTGAGCTGTTGACTAGTCTGTCATCAGCTGTTCAGGACTTAGTAGATCGGTCTGAAACCTAAAAGATAGAGAATAGTCTATAAAATAGTCTATCATCCACTTCCATATTCCCTGGGGGGTCTTGAGAATAAATTGTCTGGGTATATGTCATTAAATGGACTCATCTTGTACCTGTGGTGGTCTGCCCTGTATTTTTCTGAGAAGGAATAAAGAAAACAAATATTCAGGTGCCTCCTTTGTGTGAGGCAATATATTAAGCATGTCCATATATACTAACTTATTCAAGAAATCAGTAAGGCATTATTTTCAGATTTTACAGATACAGAAAAGAGTTGACTCAAGTCACACAGCTAATAAATTGCAGAACAGGGATATGAACCTAGCCTGGCTTCTGTCAAAACCCATGCCTCTTGCGATATACGTAGCAAGCTGTGAGTTCATGGTGATTTGCACCAGGAAGGAAGAAAGTGACTAGCACATCCCAGCCTTGTCCCTGTCTTAATTCTCAACCTTCAGTTTGTTGCTCATCATCAGAAAATGTCATCTCTACTGACACTTTGGCATTTGAAAACCTGTCCTCTGCCACCTCTTTCATTTTTTGGTTGCTTCAAACTTTTCTTTAACTCCTGGAAAAAAGGAATGCTCAATAGTGTCATAGTATCAGATAATAGAACTCAGATTTGCTGTAGGCTCTGCTGCTTCTTCAAAGCATGAGCTTGGATAAGTTATTCATCTCCTTGGGACTCAGTTTCCGTATATGTATAATAAGTAGATCGGATGAGTCTAAGGCTGCTTCCTGCTCAGATAATTTTTAACCCTAATTGAGGGTTCATGAAATTTTCATATTAGGATGTAGGTACTATTTAAGCTCTCATTTAAGGAAATTAAAAATAAAAACTCTCATTGAGGAAATTGGGAGCTCTGGGAGTCTAAGGAAATAGTCCAAAGTCACAGGACTAATAGGTGATTGATCTTAAGTTTGAATCCAGATGGTTACTAAAGTCAAATCTTCTTAACATGGCACACAAATTCTTCATGAGCTTGGCCTGTCTACCTCTCCAGACTTAACTCTCACACTCCACTTTACATTCTAGTAGCTGACGTGCAGATGCTCTGAGCAAATCATGGACAGGGTGTACACAGAATTTAAATTGTGTTCCACCTCTCTGGGCCTTTGCTTACGTTCATACATTCCCTCCGTGGTGTATCTTTACTTACCACTCAGCTAATTCCTATTTGCTTCTCCACAGCTTAGTTCATGTGTCTTCTCTTCCAGAAAGTTTCTCAGATTTTCTGGTTGGGCTCTATGCCCCTCTTCTTTGCTCTCATGGCACATTATGCATACTTTCATCTTCAAACTTACTGCATTTTAAAAAATTTATGTGTTTTATTCTGTCTCCTCCATTAAATCATATGCTCTTGGCAAGAATGCACCTTGTCCTGTTCATCTCTGTGTCACAGGATCTATCATGTGCTCAATAAATATTATTTGAACTCAACTGAATTGAGTGATGCCAACCACAGGGCTTTGCCCTTGCATTTCTGAGTTATTTTCTGAATATGATTATAGTCACACCCTCATTTCACAAACGGAGAAATGCAGGCTACATAACCAAGAATAGAACCTCAAAATTTTGCCCATGATTAGGCTTCTGGAAAGGGTTATTGTATGCACACTTTCCCAATGCCTTCACTTCCCTTTCACAGCTCAGTTCTCTCCAATCTACCATGCCATCAAACTGTCCTGTCTAAGATCTCAGTGGTGGCCCCATTGCAAAATCCTCCTCTTACTTGACTTTCCTGTGTGATCAATTTCTCTGTTTGAAATTCTCTCTTTTCTTGGCTTCTGTAACACACAACTTAGTGTAACACACAATCTAGTGTTCTTTCTACCCCATCTGGCCAACCCTTTTCATTCACCTTTGGTAGAGCCTCCTCCTCTACTTAGCAATTAGAGTTTTCCAAAGACCAGTCTTGGACCCTGTTTCTTTCTTACCCTACATTCTTTTCCCATGAAATCTCATTCACTTCCACAGTTTATAAAAAATACTGTGCATTCACCATGACTCAGAGATTGCTTTCACCATCACAGATTTCCCTTCTGAGCTACAAAACTGTACGTACAACATTTACTTGCTATCTCCTCTTGGTTACCTCTCATGGATTTTATCCCTCAAACCTACTTATCCCTCAAACCTAATCTTTATTTAATATTCTCAGTCTTCCCATCCCCCATCCTTCCAGTTGCTCATGACAGAAACGCTGATGTTACCCTTGACTATTATCTACTCGGTAAGCATCTTGCACCTTGCAGATGAATCTTGGATCTGGTCACATCTCCATGTGTCCACTGCTACTCCTGTGGCTCAAGTGCCATCACCTTTTGCCTAAACTACAGCAGTAGCCTCCCAACTGGACCTTTACTTTCACCCACTCCTGCCATAATCGTGTTTTGCTCATCTCTTCTAATCATTTCTACTTTTAGACTCCTAGGGTATTCTTTTCAAAATGAAATTTTAATCAAGGTATATTCCTGCTTTAAACTTCACAATATTTACCATTTATCTTAGGATAACACAGAAAATCCTTAACACAGTATATAAGGCTCTGTACAATCTGGCTCGCACGTTTCCATTTCTCCAAAAAGTCCCATTTTGGCCCTAATCACAATCATAACTATATCATTATTTTTGTGCTCATTTTTCATTTTTAGTTTTTAACTATTTCTCCCCACCCTAGAATGTAAATTCTATGGATCAGTGTCCAAGTCTGTGCTGTTGATCATTGAATCACAGAAACCTAGAACAATTCCTGGTGTGCTGATGATAGACAAAAAATATTTGCTGAATTAATGAAGAAATCAAATAACTAATGACAACTTTTTTGTGCACTAAAAATACGTCGTCCTTTAGCCCCCTGCCACTGCCCCAGGAAATTCTCCCAATTCAAGCATCCTTAAGAATTCTTATTTTTAAGATTTAGATATCATATCCCAAGATATTCAATTTTCCTTCCATCATTTTTTTATTCATATGTAAAATTCAACTATATGCCAAACACAGAGGTAATAGAGTAAAAGGACAGCAAGGTACAGTGAGGAGAAAAGACACATAAGGTTATATGAAACTATTTTTTAATGCGTAGAATAAATATTTACTCATTTGAGTATCAGTGTGCTGGGATATTTCTCTGAGATTTGAAAGATGATTGCTGTGGCCACTGTTATGAAGAGGGTGGATGTACCCAACTTTTTCTGCTTTGTGTTCCATGATGTTTGGACTATGATGTTTTTTTTAGTCTGCATGTGACGTAGGTGGCATTGATGACTCTGCTGAATGTTACTCCATTTTTATTGTGATGACTCAAAGAAGCTAGTCCAACCCTTTTGGGAAACTGTTTTCATGTTTGTCATTGTTTTCAGCTTTTTTTTTTTTTTTTTTAAATGGTGTAAGCCCTGGTCTAATATTGCAAGAACTCTGACCTGTGTTTTTGTTTCCTCATGCCTGAGGCAATGTAGGCTTATGGAACTCAGCTCAAGAATGGAGTGAAAGATAGGCCATATAAATAGTGGACTAAATTCTATATTGGTCATTATTTAGCCAATCATCATTGAGCTTTCTTCATTATGGGTAATCCTAAGCAGGAGATTGCAGGAATACCTCATAGCATTGTGATTCAGCATTTTCAGTGAATGTATACTGTTGAGCTACTGAAAGAGAGTGAATGACCAAGGTGGTGATAATGGGTAGGATAAAATCAAGGCATACATATTTAACTAAAAATCTTTATGTCAAAAATGTTAGAACTGTGAGGAATTCACAGGATTTGGTTACTATGTGTAGGCTGTAGTTTTCTTCTCCCCAGAGAGATATCCCAGTACAGGGGTACTCAAATTAACGCTGGGGAGCTAGCAAATGACAGATGTGAAAAAATATCTAGGGCCACGTGTTTACCCGTAAGTTCACTTATAATTACTAAATCTTTTCCACCCAGGAAATCAGCACAGTTTGCTCTTGTATATATGAAAATGTATAATTTTAGCACAGCATTAATATTTTATTGTACTGAGAATATCTAGTGAGAAGAAGTTGACTCTCCTGAGCTTCCATACACATTGTGGCTTTTTGTTTGTTGAACAAAATATGTAGCTTTAAAGTACTGCAAATTCCCAGACTGAAATCTAAGGCAAAGGTCAAATCCCTTCCTCTTTTTTTCTTGGCAGACTCTGTGTGTTTCTATTCAACCACAATGCTGATCCTGCCCAGGACTCTCATTTAAATGCTTCTTTATTAAAATCTTTACTTAAATCTGATTTAACCCATTAGATGGTTTTCTGGGAGGAAAATTAAGACACCGTAACATTATAACATATTTTAAACATTTTTCAGAATCACTATTTAGTATTGCTTAAACCAGAAAAAACCATGATAACTATTCAGTGACTGAGATAGTCTACATTTTAATTATATCTTCTAGATAAACTTCAAAGTATTACAGTTCTTTGAGCTTAAGCCTGCATTATTGAAATCTTTGTAAAATAAAAATTTCCCTTTTTCTATATTGGGTGGGTAGTTTAGGGTAGGCACAGTGGAATCTTTATTTCATAGCTGAGCTCCTGAAGTCAGTCCTAACACTTCGGACCCATGTTCTATGGTTGTGTGCATGTGTGTAAATGGATACCTCAGGTGACGCACATCCCCACACTTTCTGCCTCGCTCAGGCTGACTTCAGAACTCCAGGTGCGCGAAACCACACTTCATGGAAGGAAAAACTTTTTTTTTTTTTCATTTCCCAGTGTCTATTTTGGCAACTTATCCACAGCGGGGGAAAGCACTGCTCCCAAGTTTGGCCCAGGAGTAACTGCCACACATCTTCTCTCTCCCTCCCTTCTGGGACACTTGTGCCAAAACAACTCAAGTTAAAAGGCATTTTCAGTATTTAGTGTATTTTTTACTTTTGGGGAAGGAATGGAAATTTAGAAGAGAGAAACCACTAAAGGAGACCATAACTGCTGAAGGTGCTGAGTGTGGGCAAAGGCAGCAAGAAAGGTTCTGAGGGGCTTCCCTGGTGGCGCAGTGGTTGAGAATCTGCCTGCTAATGCAGGGGACACGGGTTCGAGCCCTGGTCTGGGAAGATCCCACATGCCACGGAGCAGCTGGGCCCGTGAGCCACAACTACTGAGCCTGCGCGTCTGGAGCCTGTGCCCCGCAACGGGAGGGGCCGCGATAGTGAAAGGCCCGCGCACCGCGATGAAGAGCGGTCCCCGCACCGCGATGAAGAGTGGCCCCCACTTGCCGCAACTAGAGAAAGCCCTCGCACGAACCGAAGACCCAACACAGCCAAAAATAAATAAATAAATAAATAAAGTAGCTATACAATTAAAAAAAAAAAAAAAAAAAAAAAAGCAACTGCTTTCAAAAAAAAAAAAAAAAAAGAAAGGTTCTGAGGAGCAGGAGAAGGGTGTGTGACTGAAATGAAAGGGCAAAGCTGGGAGGACACGGCAGAGAGAGTTCCAAGTAGAAACTGAGTTCTCTCACACTGAGAACCTTCTCCAAGGTTGAGGAAAAGGAGGAGAGCTGGTCCAGGGAAGAGAAAGGGAATAACTGGAAAGCTTTACCTGATACTCTGAGTCTTCCTTGGGAAGACATTCCTTGTGAGGGGACGGTCATCAGAAAGGAGGAATATGGCCGAGGAGAGAGCAAGGAACAGCTGAAACTCAAAGGCTGAGTGTTGATGGAGAAGGAAGGTTAAAAGACAAAGAAGAGGATATTGATGGCCTTGCGGTGGGTAGCAGGATGCTATGACTTAGCAATAATAGCTCATAAGCAGGAGGGGCACCGCATTCCATATTTAAGAAAAAGAATATAAAGTTTCCAATACAGAGTATGTACGAAAATAAATATTCAGGATGAAGAAAAAAAGTCACAACAGATGACAACAACTTACTTTTGCTATTTGACAAAAACATACAACCATGGGAACCTACTGTCAGGGCTCCACTTAAGACTTGGAAAAAACCCTTGCAAGAGAAGTGATTAAAGCTTAAAGCTTCATTAGATTCATGGTAAATCCACCTCTGGTCATAAAGAATATAAATGCCTCTAGAGCGAATATCTGGCCAGCCCAGTATCAGACAGCATCTCAAAGGAGCTTTTGTGGAAGATGTTGGATACCTTTGTAATACTGGCCTCAAAATGTTCAGAATGTTCTCAGAACAGCTCTAACTTCTGATTTTTTACAAGACTTGAATAAAAAACATGTGTATGAAAGTACTTTAAAAACTGATAAAGTCCCCCCCCCAAATGTTAAGTAATTTTTCTTACTTTCTGTAAAACCCATTTTATCTCATTTATCAAGTTTATCTAAGCCGTCAAAGAACCTATTTATCTTTAACCTGTATAAGCTCCTTATAATTTTGTTTTATACTTACTATGCAGTATTATCTTTTATTTTTCCTAGAACATTGTTCTTTCAGCTTCTGTGTTCCATATTTGAGAAAATAATATTATTTTAGTCATGATTTAAAAATGATTCACCGTCAGCTTTCATTTTTCTAGACTGAGGGTCTAATCTTTGCTTTCACCTTCTTTTGGTAACTTCTTAATTCCCTTGCAAATGTACAGTTCTCATCTTTGCACTTTTCCAAGATTGATTCTTGTGTTTCTTAAGGTACCTGTCCAGAACTGAAGCCAGTGTTGAATGGAAGAAAGTGTTACAGTTTTAGAAATTGTATGTGTGTGTGTGTGTGTGTGTGTGTGTGTGTGTGTCCAATTCCCTTGCTATATATGCCTAGCATTGGTTAGCTGTTGGAGAAAATAGGCAGATTTTTTTTCAGTTGGGTATGTCCTTTAGACTCCATTTAATAGTAGTTAGTTGGGATCATAGAAGAAATTTTATCAGGATAATCCAGGATGCAAAGGAAGTTTGGAATAGTGGGCAAAGGCATTCAAGGTACTAGGGAAAACTGATGCATAAAGCAGACAGAAGTTGATAGAAAGAAGTGTTACTACAATCTGAAAGAAGCATTTGAGAGCTCATAGCTGGGCAATTCAGGTCACATAACAGGGAGCACTTGTTAATTGACAAGATAAGATGTTATGGTCCTCGAGCAAAAGCAGGAAGTTATGACACCAGGCTGATATAGTGGAGGTGGAGCTGTATCTTGTAACTAGGTCCAAAGTTTTTTCATTCGGTGAATAGCCAGTGTGAGATGGAGTAGCATGTCAGGACGATCAACTAGAAGGAACTTGTGAAGTAGAGATTAGAGTAGTTCCCAACCCTGTCTACATATTACAGTCACCTGCAGAGTTTAAAAACATGTCAATGCCCTGGTCCCACAGGCCAGTTGAATCAGAATCTGGGAGTGGATCTAGGCATTGGTAGACTTTGACAATTTATCAAGTGATTCTTGCAAGCATTCAGAATTGAAAACTATGGACTGGAGCAGTGGTTCTAAACTGGAGAAGTTTTTATAATTCTGCTGGTCCAGGTGGTCTCACTCTTTCCCAATTAAATTGGAATATTTGGGGGTGAGATCTAGGCATCATCAATTTTTAAAATTCCCTAGGTGTTTCCAAAGTTTAGGAATCATTGGAATAGAGAGATTGTGTCCTGTGACCTACCATGCGTCACTAATATAGTGAAAGGATGTTTTGTGGTAGCCCTTGTGTATTAAAATCATACTTTCAGCCTTGAAGTTTAAGGCACAGAAAGGAATCCAGATACTGCTATTTGTATTGGTTCTGATGCTTCAGGACATCCATCTAATTTAACAAAATTAGAATAAAATGATATTGAAAACTGGAGGAGACTTTACAGAAGAAGTAACCCAGCTCCCTCCTTTTACACATGAGAAATAAGAGGCCCAGAAAGGATAGAAGAACTGCTTGTGATCACTTGGTTAGTTAATGACAGAGTGGTGTCCTCTGACTCAAATCTTTTTCAATCTTCTTCCACAATGCTGGCTATATTAAAACTCTTAGTTATGAAATGACACACACTAGAAGTGATATGATTTAATTTATAAAATCTACAAAGTACTTGGACAGGATCAATGTGAAGTTGTCCACAAAATGCTAGAACACTAGAAGCTACTCTTGAAGCATGAAAAAATTCATTTAAAAACAAGTAAATTAAATCATTAAAAAAAACCCTAATACCTAACATGGCATTTGTAAAGTTGCTGGCCATGAGAATCCTTCACGCCAAAGAGATAGCCCCTGGGCAGCCACTCTGTTTTATTTAGGAAGACTACAGTTGCAGGGGTGCTTTAGGCCTGGGAAAATACTTGGGTGTCCTGAGGTCACAGACTAGACTGTAAAAGGAAGTTTTGCAATCAGTACCTAGACCTTCAATCATGTGGCTCTCATGTGTTTTTGTATCCTCCGAGTTGGTTAGTCTAATTCCTGAATTAACCCAACATTGAAGAAATCAGAACAAAAGCAGGTCTCTTGGGTGACAAACTTAACTGCATATGATTATATTCTGTTTGTTAAATGTGCATACTTCCTTGTGTATCATAGGAAGCCTCATGACTTGAAGGAGGGATAGTAAATTGATTAGGTCACAGGACCAGGGTTCAGAAAGGTCTCCATGGGCTGAAATGAATGACCAAAATCTAAGCAGATGCAGTTCAGTGGGGAGAAAAGAACACAAGTCCCTTCTTGGACCCGGTGCACAGTACAGAGGGGAAGAGCACTCGCCCCCATACAGCATTTGAAGGGTTATTATCCAAGAGGGTTTCTAAGCTTAAGGCCCACGGACCATTATATGCCTTAGGAGGTCTGCTTGTCAGCTTTTGTGCATGGCTACAGACTACATTTTTTCTGGGGGTAGGGCCTGTAATGTTTATTAAATTCTCAAAATAAAAACAAACAAACAGATTAGATCTAATAGTTATAACTGGAAAAAATAAAAGGAAGCTACAGACAGATTTTTTTTTCTCAACGTGAGGAAGACGTTTCTCAGTGAAAGCCAACCAGGGTGGAATGTGCTACCATGGGAAGTTTCAAATTTCTGGACCACTTGGCCAGGGTATCATAGAAGAGATTTAAGCAACAGATGGGTGGTTGAAATGTGTTTTTATGTTTCTACAAAACAAACAATGTTGTACATGGAGAGAATGCTTGATGACAACTAATGTGAATGCTGGTGGGATTGCGGGGGGGGCGGGTCGAGGCCCTGAACCACAGAGACTGTGGCAGGAATTGTAAGTGGGGTGCCTCCTCTCAGCAGATACTGGGTCACAGATTGTTAGACCAGAAGGCACCCTCGTGGTTTTGTTTTGCCTTTGAGTCTAGAGGGAGGACTTACTCTACAGTGAGTTCATTCATGGTGTCTGATAGACAAAATACCCACAAACTGTTATTTGGGGAAGTAGGTAGAGACATAAAGGGTGAAAAGTACAATGGTTAAGAGCGTGGACTATGAATTTCCCTCCTGCCTCCATATGTACCAGCTGTGTGTGATACTGGAGCAGTTATGCAGCTACTCTGTGCTTGTTTCCTCACACGTAAAACAGTATATGCCAGTAGTACCTGCATTATAGGTTGGAGAATCAAAGAAACACGAAAAGTTATGGAAAGAATTAAAAAACATGATAATAGAAAGTTGGCTATATGATTGTTGTCATTTCTAGTTACTGGTTGAAAATATTTGAATTCTATTACAAACTCATTTTTCCGCAGTGTGATATAAGGAAAATTCCTTACCTCTCTGACTTCATGTCTCCCAATTATAAGATGGTGACCGTATTTACATTAGACAAAGATAGTATCCCATTTAATACTGCCCTTAAGAACTAAGCAAGTCAAAGGACCCTGAAAGATCTTTCTTAGGAAGCAGAGTTCAACAATAATTTTACAAATTTAGGTTTGTGTTAGTGCGTTAATTCTTAATTTTGAGGCAATACTCTAGATTAGGTTTTTAAATCAGCAGCAAGGTGTACTGATCCGCCCCACCACCAAGCTTTCCTGGAGCCTCACCTATGTTTTGAGTCTGCTGTCTCTAGAACTCTACCGAAAACTTTTTATTTTTATTTATTTATTTTTTTAAAAATTTTATTTATTTATTTATTTATTTATAGCTGTGTTGGGTCTTCGTTTCTGTCCGAGGGCTTTCTCTAGTTGCGGCAAGCGGGGGCCACTCTTCATCGCGGTGCACGGGCCTCTCACCATCGCGGCCTCTCCTGTCGCGGAGCACAGGCTCCAGACGCGCAGGCTCAGTAGTTGTGGCCCATGGGCCCAGCCGCTCCGTGGCATGTGGGATCTTCCCAGACCAGGGCTCGAACCCGTGTCCCCTGCACTGGCAGGCAGACCCTCAACCACTGCGCCACCAGGGAAGCCCCCGAAAACTTTTTATTTTTTTATTTTTATATTTCCTCTAACTCATTGTTTAAGGGAGACTTTTTAAAACTTCGGTGTGAAAGAGGCCTTTTTGGATGTGAACTGTTTTTGTTATTTCTGTGCTGGCATTCTCAATGATGTTGGGCCTTACTTGTTATTTAGATGTTAGGAGTGCCTGCCATTTTTATCTCTAAGGAAGATGTTCTTCTTTTCTTCTTCTTTTTTTTTAAATAAATTTATTTATTTATTTATTTATTTATTTATTTATTTATTTATTTATTTTTGGCCGCGTTGGGTCTTCGTTGCTGCGCACAGGCTTTCTCTAGTTGTGGCGAGCAGGGGCTACTCTTCATTGTGGTGCGCGGGCTTCTCATTGTGGTGACCAAGGAAGCCCCCCCAAACTTTTAATACAAAATATCTGAGAGGTTTTTTTTGTTTTTGTTTTTTTGGTATCTGTAGGTGTCAAGAGCTTCACAGTAATTCTTGATTTGGCCCCCAGCCAGAGCTGGGCTTCTCAGAGCTAGAGAGGAGCTCTGCCTCCCAAGCACTCAGATCCTTGGATGCCTCATAACAGATGACAGACTCCTCTGCTGGGGTGTTTTTGCAACAGGGAGCACCCTGCCAATTGGCTAGGGAGGTTCATCGTGCTTTGCAGTCTATTTATAACTGGGTTTTTTTTTTTTGTCTTAAAAAGAGGCCTTTGTGGGCTTCCCTAGTGGCCCAGTGGTTAAGAATCCATCTGCCAGTGCAGGGGACATGGGTTCGAGCCCCAGTCCGGGAAGATCCCACATGCCGCACAGCAACTAAGCCCGTGCACCACAACTACTGAGGCTGCACTCTAGGGTCCCTGTGGCACAACTGCTGAGCCCACATGCCACAGCTACTGAAGCCCGTGTGCCTAGAGCCTGTGCTCCGCAACAAGAGAAGCCACCGCAATGAGAAACCCGTGCACTGCAACAAAGAGTAGCCCCCGCTAGCCGCAACGAGAGAAAGCCCGCGCACAGCAACGAAGACCCAACGCAGCCAAAATAAATAAATAAATAAATTAATTAATTAAAAAAAAAGAGGCCTTTGTGTATATGTATTTAATGTGTAAGAATGCATAATCTTTTTTTAATACTGAGTTTATTTCACATGTATATTTTTGTCTCCCCGCCATTTCCATTTGTCTGATCACCACTACTACTATGTCCTATCGTAACATACCATACATACTTAAAACCAAGCAAAGGGTGGAGTTCCATCTTTAAAAACTAAACAGACATTTTGGACAACACATTCTTGGCAATGGAACCTGGACAACATTTATCAGACATGGTAGGAGAAGTTCTCACTCTGCATTATAAAAAGGACAGCCAGATATCAACTGTTACAGAAATGAAATAAGACGGAAAATTTTAACAAACTGTTTAAACTATTTTCTTAAAGAGACTTACTCCACTGCCAGAGACCTTGAATAGCCTCCTGGTCAGTCATCTGGAAACAATTCTTCACATAATTGATGAATTTGGCTTCCGCTTTGGGAAGGGAACCATCTTTTTCTATACTTGCTTGCATTTTTGCTTTAATGTCTTCTACAGAGCTAGGTCCTTTTGGTGTTTTAGGAGTATTTTCCTGTTTTTTGAAGGATTCTTGACCTTTTGATCTTGGTGTTGATGGTTTTGAATCTTTTCAGTTCTGGTTTGATTTTTGTGCATTTTTGGCTGGTGTATCTCGTACAGATTTCTCTACTGGAGCTTTTTCTTCAGCTTCCTCATCATTAAAGTCATCATCATCATCGTCATCTTCATCATCATCATCTTCTTCATCAGCAGCAAGTTTTACTTTTTTTCTGTGGAAACTTGCTACCACTTCCAGGGGCAAAGTGCTTTCTAGGTATACTTAGGAGTTTCACATCCTCCTTCTCTTCATCTTCTGACTCTGCATCTTCCTCCACAGCTACTAAGTGCTGTCTACTAATATGCACAGGCCCTGAACCACACTTCAACCATAAGACCACAGGTGGTGTTATTTCAAAGCCCCCAAGGGAAACCGTTGGCTGCACAGACATTTTCAAAGCTGCCAGTGTTACTTTAATTGGACTGCCTTCATAATTCATCTCCTCTGCTTTGACAATGTGCAATTCATCCTTTGCCCCAGCCCCTAAACTGACCGTTCTTGAAGATAACTGGTGCTCATTTTCATCATTATCCACCTTACAGAGATAATCTTTGTCGGCCTTTAGTTCACAACTGAAAAGATAGTTCTGGGTCCCCAGGGGGCTCATGTCCGTGTCCATCAAATCTTCCAAGGGTTGGTGGCACACACTTAGGTGGGAGAGAAGGTGGATGGAGATAAAAGACTACTGTTCCAGGGAACAGTCGAGCAGGACAGAATCACACCAGGGAAAAGCAGAATGCATAATCTTTAATTAATAACTGATGGAGCCTCATATGAAGGGTAATAGGTTTTTTGCTTTTAAATCTAGCTTCAAATGCTAAATTAACAGTGTGGGCTAACATGCATCAGGATAGCCTCATTGGTTTTGACTCTACTACTTTGAGGTTTGTGATAATTGGCTGGACCAGTGTGTGCATTTGCTAAGTCAGTCATCTTCTATATAAGGTAAATTAATAGGATACTGAAACATTTAAGAGGCTTAAAAGAACTGCTTTTAAGTACCGTATAAACAACTACTCAAAAACTCCTTATAATTTACTCTTATCTATTCATCACATCTTTTCTTGAGAGGAATCAGAGACTTAAGAAGTTGACAAGGCTAATCTTCAAATCTGAGTTCTTGGCATTCTTTGAAAAGAATGGTTTTATCAGGTACTTATCTTCGGCCCAGGCTTCTGTTTTCCGCCCAGTCCCCCATCTGCCATGTCCTGCTTGGCTGCTGTTTTAATTTGTTACTCATGTAAAGTATTTGAGAGCTAGTCTATGCTGATTTGCAGATGTCCGATTTTCCTCAGGCTGTTTATCTTCTTCTGTAGTGTCTGGGGAATCTGCTTTCTATTTGTTGTGTTGGGTTAAAAGTGAAACAGTCGGGAAGGAGACAGCCTCTCGTAAGACTTTCCTTCATTACTAGGAAACACTTCTGGGACAGCCCTCCCCCAGTCACTCCAGTCTGGAGCCATACAAGCAAGAACCCAGGGTCCTGAACCCCATCTCCTTCTCCCTCAACCCACAAGCTCGCTGAGCCTTGGCTTCCTCTGGTGCATAAACAACATTTCTCCTCAGAAGGACTCCATGGTTTACAGTTTTGCTCTTTGAACATTTCCTGTCCCAAAGTGAAAGACCTGGTTAGAGACCATTTCTAGAACATCTTGCATTCAAGAACAAAAGAACTGTGACTTCAGTCAAACTCTTAGATACAAACGTTTTTAAGTTTGAAGCAATTTGAATTTAGGACTAAAGTCTAATCTTCCGATCACTACAAAGTCAGGGAGAATGAGCCCCTCCTCTTCTCCTATGCACTTGAAAATCTAGCAATATAGACTCTCTAACATACCCTCATAGCTGTCAGCAGATCACATTCCCAGGCCTTTGCCTGCACTGGCACGCCTCCCTCGCACAAGTGAGTGATCTTCAAAGCCCTTTCCTTTAGGGCTCAGCCCAGCATCACCTCCCCTGTAAAACAGCCTGGTACACTGACCTCACGAGGTTGTGATAGGTGCTCCCCTCACCGTCGCATACTGCGTATTCCTTTTTCAAATTTATCTTGCTTCACGCAGGTTCTCGTCCGTGACTGGATCCTTCACCCAGATGTCAGTTCCTCCAGAACAGAATGCCAATGTTCTGGATTATTACATCCAGCACAGCGCCTGGTTAGAGATAGCACGTCCTCAATATACATTTGCGGCATAAATAAGTTTGTAGAATGACTGAGAGAATCGGAACATTTTATCAGAGATGAACAGAATTAGTGCAGATTCCAGAAATTACAAATTTAGAGAGGTCATTGTTAGGCAATTACTCTGAAATAGACAGAAGAGAAAGTTAGGTTGTTTCAAATAAGTTCAACGTAGAGTAAAATTCCATTAAACAATTATATATGTCAATAAATAACAGATACCCTGTCTTAATGAATGCAAAATGTAAATAATAAAGTTGTTTTTGTTGTTTTTTAAAGCCAATATAGTTTCTTACTTTTAAGTACAGAAAATATCTCAGACTAGGCTTTAAAATTTTTGCCTGGTGGGGAGTCTTCATTTTAGCTCAGCTCTGTGGCAGGAACTGTCACGGCTTTTGAGAACTGTTCCTTTTGAAACACTACCTCTGATCTGACATTAAAGAAGCATTATAGACTGACACTGGTGAAATAAATGTTTTATTTTAAGGAATTTCCTAGGAATAAAAATAACATATACTTTAAAAGGTAGAGGTAAAATAAACATAAGATTATATTAAAACACTAAGTAATTAGGATCAAGCCTGATTAGAATTAGTGTACTACTTAAATCAATAAAATATTTAAGTAGGAATGCAATTTTATTACATTGATGCTTGTACAACTTTGGGGTTGGGAGAGCCAAGCCTCTGAGCAGTTGAAAATCTAAGTATAAGGACTTCCCTGGTGGTGCAGTGGTTAGGAATCCGCTTGCCAATGCAGGGGACACGGGTTTGAGCCCTGGTCCGGGATGACCCCATGTGCCGCAGAGCAACTAAGCCCGTGCACCGCAACTACTGAGCCCACGTGCCACAACTACGGAAGCCCATGTGCCTAGAGCCCATGCTCCACAACAAGAGAAGCCACTGCAATGAGAAGCCTGTGCACCGCAACGAAGAGTAGCCCCCGCTCAGTGCAACTAGAGAAAGTCCGCACGCAGCAACGAAGACCCAATGCAGCCAAAGATAAATAAATTTAAAAAAATAAAATAAAACAAAAAATTTTAAAATACCTTAAAAAAAGAAAATCCAGGTATAACTTACAGTCGGTCTTCTGTATAGGCGGTTCATCCATATCAATGGTTTGGCATCTGTGGATACTACCCACCACGGATCATGTAGTACTGTAGTGTTTACTGTTGAAAAAAATCTGCATATATGTAGACACTTGCAGTTCAAATTCTTGTTGCTCAAGGGTCAGCTGTACTATCAAATAGAGACAGGACCTGGATCTAGGTTAACATGCATTCTAGTAGAGGTCCTTTTTAACGAATACAGAAGAACGATCAGCAAATCTATAGTTAGACAATGTGACATTGATTTGCCTCACCATAGAAATGTTTCCATCAGCATATATTCACTCCAAATGTCAACATAATTTATACATTCAAGTAAAAATTACCCTTGAAATTGTGTTTATTTATTTGCTTCTTGAAAGATGTGCAAAAGGAAAACTTACAATTAACCCATTTCTAAATTACTGTAAATTTTCAGTAAGAGAAAAGATTGAATTAATGAGAAATTGATCATTTAAAAAGTTGAATGTGTATGGTGGGGGGAGAGGTACTTGAAAACATAGTTTACCATTTCATTCATATATGGAAGTTGATTTTAAATGATTTTAAATCCATATATAGAGAGATGGGCATGTTAGGATATGGAATTTTAATTCCAAAAGAAAATGTTCAAAATTGTAAGTTATGATTAGTAACTCAGCAAATCACAAAGTCCTTCCACGTTGTCAGCATTTCTGTCACAGGATTCTTTGTTTTGCAGTTCTAGGGAATGATCTCTGAGACTTGTGACAGGCTTAAGAACCTGGCACATTGACCTGAGACAATGTGAAATAAAAATGAAATACTCTCTAATCATGGGATGTTTGGATTCAAAAATAACACATACGCATTTTTCAGTTTTGATTTTAATAGATGGCACAGTTTGGGTCGGGTTTGAGAAAAATAGGTGAGGGGAAAGAGAAGGAAATTGAAGGATGTATATCTTCTGGGAGAAGTAGTGACTGGAGGGTGGAGAGGGTAAAGATAAAAAGAAGCCTTTACTTTGTCTCACAATTTGGTTTTGAAACTCTTGCTTTTTCCTGAGTGTAGTTTATTTCAGAGAGTACAGTCCCCCAATCTGGCTAATCTGGTTTCCCGTCTTCAGCTTCATTTTACTGGAAAGAGTGGTTGTTTTTAAGAGCCATGGTGGGCAGGAAACTTGCTGACCTGAGTTCTGTTGGGAAAATTGAATTTATGGTGAGTCCACCCTCCCTCTGAGAACTTAGTGCTTCCAGATAGTTCTTTTCTTTCTTTCTTTTTTTAAAGTTGCCTTTCTTTTTCCTCACTGGGATGGTCCCAAATATTTTCAAATTTTCTGCAACTCTTTATCCTACTCATCTTCTCATTCTAAGTGTATCACTTTATCTCTTAAGTCATGGATACAATAAAGCCCATTTATTCCCCTTTCCTATCCTTCCAGCATGAATAACTTCACCCACCACTCCCTCCTCTCATTCTGTCTCCCTAAGGGAATCCTTTCCCTCCCTTTTAGGACTTCGTTCAATCAGTTATTGGTGGCTTCACGTTCTACATGTTGTCTCCTCCCTCTTAAAAAGAGAGCCAAAAAGGACTAAAAGAATCTCCCCTTGATTCTGACTTTGCCTCAAACTATAGTCATCCCTTGGTATCTGTGGGGAGGTTGGTTCCAGGACCCCCTCAGGTGCCCAGATCCACAGATGCTCAAGTTCTTATGTAATGTATAACCTATGCACAGCCTCCTGTATACTTTAAATCACCTCTAGACTACTTATAATACCTAATACAATGTAAATGCTATGTAAATAGTCACTGTGTGTGGAAAGTTCAAAGTTTTACTTTTTGGAACTTTCTGGAAATTTTTTCCAATACATTCTATCCAAGTTTGGTTGAATCTACAGATGAGGAACTCGCAGATATGGAGGGCCAACTGTACTGCTTTATCTTCTTCCTTTTGACACCAAAATGTGTATAAGATTTGTCTATACTTGCTCTCTCTGTCTTCCTGATCTCTCTTTGCAAATTGACTTCTATCTCCACAACTCCTCAGAAAATATGCTGGTTAGAATTGCTAATAACTTTATAATTGACAAATCCAGAACCTGTTTTCAGTCCTCAACTTCCTTGACTTCTTTGTAGCAGCAACACTATTGGTCATTTTTTCTTCTTGATTTCTACAGTGTTACCGGTTCTTAGTTCTCTTCTCACCTATTTTACTGCTCCTTCTCAGTTTCTCTCACTTTCCTGTTTCTTCATCCTGACACTTAAATGTTCACCCAGGATTAATTTGGAATTGTTTATTCACATTCATGTTCTCTCTCTGAGATAGTCATTTCATGCATTCCCACCCTGTCAACAATTACCACTGTGCTATCAACTGCCAATATCAAATCTATTTCTCCTACATTGACCCCTCTTTTTAGTTCCATTTAGGTATTAGTGACAGTAGCTTTGACATTTATATGACTGTAGACAATTTATATAATCTACTGAACTTCCAGGCTTTTTTCATCAGTAAAATGTTTCTATAGGTTAAATAATATAACATTTCTTGTCATGTTCTAGGGATAATAAAGATCAATGAATATTATTTTTTATTACTAATAAATATTTTGTTGAACAAGGTGAAGGTGAAAGACACCTTGTGTATTATTAGTTATGTAGCTATCTTTTTAAGTTTCTTGAGGCAAGCATTTATGTCTTATAATAGTCTGCACCACAATGTATCTGTGCCTGGCACAGATGTTTTGTGGAGGAAGCTGGAATAGAAGATGTAAAACAGGGGAAGCACCACATTTTGCTTAGAGATGAACTAATATTGTGGACTAAATACAGAGTATGACTATGCCTGTGACAAACATGAGGATTAGCAAAGATGAGAAAGCAGAATTGGTCCCAAACTAAGCAATTAAAAATGCTGAGTATTGTTCCATTTAAATACCAGCACACTCCAAATGAGAAGATATTGCCTTGCATTTTCTGTTGGTGAATTAGTGTTTTCCTTAAATGTATGCATTTAGAAATATTAATCAAGTAACAAATTGTATATTGTCCATAATATAAGCAGTACAGATTGAACTATGTTGAAGACATGCTTTTCTCTGTGATTTGTTACACTGAACCTCAAGTATTATAAAAATTAGTTTATTCATTGATTTAACGAATCTTTTTTTGCATATTGCTCTGTGCCAGGCACAGATGCATGGTGGTGCAGACTATTATAAGACACAAATGCTTGCCTCAAGAAGCTTAAAAAAATAGCTACATAACTAGATAATACACATGATAGACATGTGCAACAGGTAAGAAAGGAGATCATTTTACTCAAAGCAATAAGCAGAACAACCCATGACTGGGGCTTGCCTTCCTTGGCCAAATTGCAGTCACAACTCAGGAAAGCTGATGAGGTACCTATCCCGGACATCTCTCTCTGGGTTGATATCTTAAGATAGTCTGTGGCTTCTGTGGAAAGCAGTATGGAGATTCCTCAAAAAATTAAGAATAGAACTACCATATGATCCAGCTATTCCACTTCTGGGTATTTATCCAAAGAATACAAAAATGCTAATTTGAAAAGAGATATGCACCCTATGTTCATCACAGCATTCTTTTATAATAGCTGAGATATGGGAAAAACCTAAGTGCCCATCAATGGATGATAGGATAAAGAATAGTGGAATATATATCCAATGGAATACCAGTGGCCATAAAAAAAGAGAAATCTTACCATTTGCAACAACATGGATGGACCTTGAAAATATTATGATAAATGAAATAAGTCAGAGAAAGACAAATATCATATGATTTCACTCATATGTGGAATATAACAAACAAACGAACAACAAAATAAATGAGAAAACCAAGCCAAAGAAACACGTAGATACTGAGAACAGAGTAATGGTTACCAGAGGGGAAGGGGTAGGGGAGATGGCAAAAGGAGTAAAGGGGGTCAACTGTATGGTGATGGATGGAAACTAAATTTTTTGTGGTGAATATGCTGTAGTGTTTACAGAAGTAGAAATATAATGTTGTTCACTTGAAATTTATATAATGGTATAAACCAATGTTACCTCAGTTAAAAAAGAAATCTATGGCTCAACCCAAGACTAGAATCTGCCATGTTTTCTTCCTCCTTACCATCAACACTTCTCTTTTCTGTATCTTGTCCCCACAGGACTGATCTTGCTACTTTACCAAACCATCCCCCCACCCCACACCCCATTTCACTATACTGGCCCTTGAGGTAGGCATGTTCCAGGATCTTAGAACTGACCTGAGAGTTTTAGGATCTGTTTTGATCTCAGGTCTCAGGACAATCTTTGAATAGTTGAAGACGTTGACTAGGATTAAAGTATTTGCTTCGGCAGTTGCCTTGATTAATGATAAAACTATTTGAAAGGTAATCTGGATTTTTGAAGTTAGAGGTTAAAATGATTATTATTTCTTTCATTCTTAAAAGGTTGAAGAATAAAATGGTATCTCTTCAAATGTTTGATTAGAGGAATCTATTAATTGGATGTAATAAACTCAAGAAAAAACTTCGAGAAAAATTTAGTATTTTACTCAACAGGTATTGTACCTTATGGAATAGTTGAAACCTATTCTCATATAAAAATCTGATTAAAAATAAATGAGTCAGTGCTCCTTGTAGTTTGGTCAGGACTTACTCCTGGTACTTGTTCCTGTGAACGAACCTCCTCTTGTGAAGGAAGGGCTAGTGTTTACTTCCTTTTCAAAGGAACTGATTACAGTGTTTCTATTTTAGTAAGATATATAAACACATTTCAGTGAGAGCAAAAAAGCAAAGCATAGCATGGTTGGTGATTTCAGCAAAAATGGGGATGTCTTTGGTCAGAGGAAAAACTATTCAGATCTTTTTAATAGTGCCATTTCCACTTACTCTCAAAAACTTTGCTTTTAAAGTTGTCTTAAGAAGAAAAATTAGTCTGCTTATGAAAATTCGGTCAATTTGAAGCTTATGGTAGAATCATAGCAAAAGTTACTGATAGGGAGGACATTTCCTGGGAATGAGATAATAATTCAGTATTTGGTCAGACATTGCCTTCCAGATAACATTCTCTGCCAACTTTGAGGTTTCTGTGTTTTGGACTACAAACTGTCATAGTCAACATTTTCATACATAAGAATAAAGAATGAAATGGCTTTTCAAGTACCTTTCATTGAACACTGCATGCTTAGTCTGTGGACATGGTGGTGTATCTGCTGTCTGAGCTTTTTTTTCTCATTTCAGGAAATTAATTTACTAATAAAACCAAGCCAGCCCCATTTTACTTCTCACTGTCGAAACAGCTAAAATCCAGCTGTAAGAGTGATGTAGGGAGATGGGGTCAGGCAACACCAGCAGGGTAGGATTTCCATGTTCACAAGAGCATGAATATAACTAGTATAACCAATCTAAGTGGAAGTGAGACACTTCATTGAAGAGATTTATTGGAAAATTATAGTTTGATAGTTCATTCATTCAACAAATATGAATTGACCATCTACCATGTTGTCACAGCCTCTTACCTCACAAAGTGTGCAGTCTAATGGTAGAGACCATCAAGTAAACAGGTGTAACCAGGAAACACTTTGAAAAATGCTAAACAAATGTAATTTTAATTCCCATTAAATCATGATACTCTGCAGCTTGCCACCACGCATGCACACAGATAGACCATAGGATCCAAACTTGGGCTAAGGTGGTATTGTTCTAAGGATGAATAAAAGCTGGGGGTTAACTAGGGTCAGACAAAATCACAAATAAGTGTGAATCTCAGATCCCTGTAAGAGCATTCAAGGAACCGAAACAAGTTCAGCATGGCTGAAGTGAGAAAGGAAGTGGCAAAAGATGAGGATGGAGAAGTGAGCCTAAGCTAGATCATGTAAGGCCAAATAAGCCCTGTTACCATGTGTCTGCTGTATTTGAGGAATTGAAAGGAGAGCATTGTGACTGGAACCATCTAAGTGGAATAGTTAAAATTATCAGTATAAGAGGTGACCACTTTGAATAATAGAGTTCAATAAATTGATCCAGCTTGGGGAACTATGAAATAGCTAAGGATATTCCTGTGCTCCAACTTGGATGAGTGCCTTGGGTGAGCAAGAAAAATGAAAAGGAATTTGGGTGTTTGGTCAAGTTACCTTCATATCTGAATTGGACATAGGGAAGTGATGGACGCCACACAGCATCCCCTAGGTGGACATTCTCCAATATTCCGAGGACTCATTTGCAACAAGAGTGGGCTTAGGCTCTGGTTCCAAAAAGAGCAGGAGAAAGTCTATGAAGCAGCTCTGAGTATTGTCCTCCCTCCTTTACTAGGGGCAGTTTCCCTAGAGGAATAGGAATTAGCATTCATAAGAGACTTTGAATATAATCCCTGAAAGAACTGTAGGGCCGCATAATGGGGGTCAAAGGGAGAGTGAGGCAGGCCTGTAGGACACTACACAAGGTAGTTACTATTTAACCATAGGGGTCAGAGGCATCCAGAGAGCTAGTCTGTAGCATGTGTGTAAGAAAGAGTGCTATGGGCCAAAATCAGAAAAAAAAAAACCCAAACAAACCAGTTAATGGGTCCAAAAGTCAAGAAGGAATCTAAGAATCCAGGAACAGGACAAAGAGGAGCTAAAAGCACATGAGTGAAGGGGTCTAGGTCTAGAATTTTTGCAACGAGCAGAGTAATGTTGCTTGGGTTCTCTTTGCTGGGCACTGTATGTATTTGTATGAATAAGTCAGCCTCAGTTAAGACATAGGGTCATAGTAGACATGTACAAAAGTGAGGGACACTACTTTTAACAGGATGATCATCATTGATTGGAACTATCACCTGCAAGAGCAATCATCAAGGAAGGCTGTAGTAAGCCAGAGAAGTGTCCGTGATCAACCACCTGGAACTGCTGATCTTGGGAACTACTGTCAAAAGAAACCAAAGAAAACCACAGCTGAGAGCCCCAAGATGAAATGGCCCCTGGAAGGATCAGGCTGGGAGGCCATATGGCTCAGTGGTCTCTATCCAGCTTTCTCTGAAATTCCAGTAGAAGTCACTTTTGATATAGAAGAAAGGAATAGAGATGGAGGTAAATTGGGAAAAAGAGATTGCCAGCTTGGACCAGCCAGTACAAAATTATAACGTATCCTTGGACTCCTGATAGAGGGTAAGAGAAAAGATGGCTACATAAAGCCAAGATATGTGTGATGTCCTTTGGCACCAGCTTTAGGTTTGCAAACTGGCAGATCAGAAATGAGATTCCTTCAATGGTGACCTTTGTATCCTAGTCAGTTTTTTACTAATATAATGACTTTTAGTGATCATAAGTTTTCCTCCTTTGTTGATTTTGCTTACACCTAAGCAGAAAATACATTTACATGAGTCATTTCTTTTATTTAGGACCAGAAACTATTAGGAGGAATCTCTGGCAGGGTGAGCTTTTTTTCTTTTTTTTAAATGTCTACTATATGAGTTATCCTTGGCAATTTGAGTTTAGATACAAGCAATCAATTTTTCTTAGATCAAGAGAATCTACGAAGTTGTTAAAATAGGGAACTAAATATCCCTGAGTCTTAAGTTTTAAAATGAATGGAAACACAAACACATTAAGTAATCCTGCACGTGTCCTTTTGCTGGTTCTATTTCTTTCGAGTATATTGTTTATCTTTTTGTAAAAAGAATTAACATAAATAATGCTTAAGGTAGTAGTATAATGATTTTATTATTAAATTGTTAGAATTAAATGAACTTAAGTTGACAGAAATCTTTGATAAAATTTAAATAAGTACAACCTTTAAGACAAGTTATATTGAAGTAAATAGGTATGAGGAAGAGGAAAATATCTCTAGTTAGGTAAAAATAGTAAATGAGCACAAAACTTAGGTCTGAGTTTCTTGGTAGGGCAAAAATAAATCACATTAGATTCTGTATTTCTCGTGATCTAATCTCAGGAATTATACCTTTGTACCCAAAGGGACATTTTGTTTTCACCAATACTCTGAGAGAAATTTACTGCAAGAATTATTACATAGAAGACATTTAATAATATGGTAGACAGCACATTCAATTCATAGTTTGAGGAAATGCAGAAACAGTCTTAATGTGGCTATTTCTTATAATAACCCTTTCTAAAATAGAAAGTAAAATGTTAAGATAGGCTTGTGAAAGTATGTCTGTGTTAGAGTAACTTAGTAATGGATTTTTAAAAATGTGATCTGACGGCTACAGTGTTAAACTGATGAGAAGCTGGGGCGGTGAGCCACCCTCTCAGGATTCAGGTGTCCCAGATGAGCTTGTGAGAAGAGGAGCAGAGAAGAGAATTCAAAACCAAACCTGCTCCTGAAATCACAAGATTGTGGGTTATAAATGGATAGGAGTTCCTCACCTAATTACTGTGTGGGGAAGAAGCAAGTCAAAGTTTTGCTAGGCAAGTTGTAGAGCCTTTTGCAAACTCCTGCCCAGATGGAGATTCATACTTACATTTTCATAGAAGTGGGTTATGAAAAAAAAGATTTGGGAAAAATTAATAGTTGTAGTTTTCATATAGTAAATTGGCTCCTGATGTTATTTGAAAAGACTATAAAGTACTCATTGACTGTCTGAATAAAAAACTGCTTGAACTATTTTTCCAGCTCATGTGGTAGGCTATCCTATTGACACAGCTGTCTTAACCTATATGTGGCAAAGCATGTGCTTACTAATGATCACTGCTCATCACCATTTTGCTTAGAGGAGTACCTCGCAAAGAAAAGAAACTCATGGTGATAAAGACTGTGGTAAGAAAATTTGCTTTGCTTTCTTTTTTTACTTGAAATTTTCAATTGAGATAGTTATAGATGCACATGCTGTTGTAAGCAGTAATACAGAGGGATCCCAGTTTCTCCTTATGGTAACATTTTGCAAACTCTAGTGTATCATCATAACCATGATATGGACATTAATGCAATCCACCGATCTTACTGAGATGTCCCCAGTTTTACTTGTACTTATTTGTGTGGGTGCGTGTGTGTGTTTAGCTCTATACAATTTTATCATGTGTAGGTTTTCCTGCATCTGTCACCAGAGTCAAGATACTGAACAAGATACTGTTGCCCTTTTATACCATACCCACTTTTCTCCCTTCTACACCTCTCACCCCCATCCCTAACCCCTAGCAACTACGAATCCACTCTGCATTTCCGAAATTTTGTCATTTCAAAAATGTTATGTAAATGGACTCATATATGATGTAACTTTTAGGATTGACATTTTTCACTCAGAATAATTCTCTGAAGGTCCATCTAAGTTGTTGCAAGTATCAGTAGTTCATTTCTCTTTGTTGTTGAGTAGTGTCCCATGCTAGGGATGTACCACAGTTTGTGTAACTATTCATCTGTTGAAGCACATCTGGGCTGTTCCAACTTTTTGGTTATTACAAATAAAGCTGCAATGAAAATTCATGTACAACTTTGGTGTGGACATAAGTTTTAATTTCTTTGGGATAAATGCCCAAGAATGTAACTGCTGGGTTGAATAGTATTGCTTGTTTAGTTGTATAAGAAACTGCCAAGTTGTTTTCCAGGGCAGCTGTACATTTTTGCTTCCTACCAGCAATGTACGTGTGATCTACTTTCTGCACATATTTACTGGCATTTGGTGTTGTCACTAACTTTATTTTTGCTGTTCTCATAGGTATATAGTGATAGTTCATTGTGATTTTAATCTGCATTTATCTGATAACTAATTATGTTTAATATCTTTTCATGTGCTTATTTACCATCCATATATCCTCATCAGTGAAACATCTGTTCATGTCTTCTGTCCTGCTTTGTATTTTTTTTTTTTCTGCTTTGTATTTTAAAGTGTACAACTTTCTAACTTCTGCTGTGGAGTTTTTAAAATTTGAAACTACATTGATACCGTGTACGAGTTATCTGTCATTGTTTCATTTCAAACAGAGATGCCAACACATTTCCCACAGACATAATCCTTATCTTTATGCTCAAGGGTCACCTGAGTGCTCAGCAAAAGGGAAATGGCTTTCAGAACACTCAAAAAATTTATTTTTAATTTTATAATGTATTGGTGATCCTTAGGGAGTCTAATTATTTGAGTTAATTGGTTAATAAATGTGGTCAGTAATGGAAAATAAATTTACTTTTTTTAAAAATAATTTGAGTTGTAGAATATACTACACTGCCCATCAACATCTAGGTTCAGCTAGAAGAAAACTTCCAAGAAGAGGCATCAGGATCTATAAGATGTTGTCTGGGAGCTGGGCTCAGCAGGACATGCAAGACAAGTGCCAATTGCCAACTGTGGTATGTGGTTTATTATCAGTGAGTGGCAGAGAGGAACTGACAGACTAGCAAGTGGGGCTGGAATCTCATCTCTATCAACCTCGGCACAGGCCAGCATAACACCAAAGGCTGGGTGCTCGGTGGAAGTCTGTCTACCGTGAGAGGACAAGGAATGAGGAATGATGACTGGGATAGAGAAGGCAGTGGTATCCCCCAAACCCCTGGGGCCATACCTGTCTAGGGCCTAATATAGAAGGAGATGTTTCCAAGCCAGTGAAGACAGAGATGGATGAAATGGACCCATAAGAGATGTTAGGAGGGGACAGGACATGGCTTTAAATAATGGTTTGGGAAAAGAAGTCTTGGAAAGAGAGGGAAGCCCCACACTTATGTGGCGAAATATTACATCTTTGTTTTTCCTTTCTTTCCAGCACCATACCATTGAGAGTCGCTTTTAGAAATCATAAATCCTGGTGTGGAGCTTGCTGACAGTGGGTAGTGATGAAATGAATAACCCATTTACTTATTTATTTTTTAAATTTTGGGGTCTATATATATATTAGTCTAATCTCCATCCTTCTCTTCAAATACTGTCTAAGGACCAACACCACCCCAAATTTAAGGGAGAAAGAAATTCTAGACTAATAGATTGAGTGACCGGCTCATGATTTGAGGGGTGGATAAAATGTCCCCCAATATTTCCCTATCGTTCCCCCTCAGCTACTACAATCTTTTACTTATAATTTTCATAACCATTTCTTCCCACTCTTTGACTGACATTTGTCCCCATCTCTCCTCCAATATAGTTCTTGCTAATGACTTAATGGCCTCCATGTCACTAAACCCAATGAGCATTTTTTCAGTCTTCATCTTACTTGACCACTCAGCAGCATTTCCGGCCCCCCGCCTCCCCGCGGCTCTTAACGTCCCTCTTACCTTCCTACCTCTTCTTTTTAGACTTATCCTTCTCTATTGAGGCCTTAAAAGTTGGAGCCCCTCAAGACTTATTCATCAGCATTTTCTCTTAATTTACATCCATAGGTATGGGATGGTGCCCAGACCTCTTTTGAAGCTAGCAAGTGCTCTCTGTTGAATCAAACTTTCCATGTTAATCAAACTTACTGTTTTTCACTTTCACCTCCCAGCCCACCAATTCACTCCACAGTACTATTTCAAAAAAGTAATCTTGTCACTTCTCTGCTCTTAGATAAAGACTGGCTCCTGCTTGTGTCTTCTACTGCTGCCAGTCTCAGGCTCCTTCAACACATCCTCCTTTCAGTTCTTTTTGTCTCAATGTCTTTGTTAAAACAGTTCCCTCTCTACCATCCTCTCTACCCTGCCCCAACTTCATCTTGTTGCTGTCATGTTTTAGGCCAAATGTTACTTCCTCAGGAGAGCTTTCTGACAAAACTAAAATAGATCAAGTCCATATTTCATATGCTTCAGAGCCACCTGAACTCTTAAAGGCTTTACACTCTTTTTATGTATTTGGGTAATTACTTGACTAAGTTGTGTCTCTCTTACTAGACTCTAAGCTCCAGAAGAGCAGGTGCCTTGGCTATTAGTCTTCTCTGTATCTCCAGAACCTAGTACAGAAAATAAGTGAAGAAACCAACTAGCCCTGGTCATTCAAGAGCCTGAAAAATTTCCCCTTGACTTCCAGGTCCACAGAGTAGGTCTTCCGCAGCCAGAGGGCATGGGGATCCTGGAGTAAGTACATTGGCCTGGAAAGTGCATATGAATTGTGACTATCTCATACTTAATTATGCCAAGTTCAATTTCTGATACTCTTCTATTTAAATAATTCCTGAAAGCCCTGCTCAGCCAGGAAGTTGTCTCAGATATTACTTTTCAAATGTTTTAAATGTCTTAAAATGACATTTGTAGAGCATTTTATAATTTATGAAGTATATACATTTCCATTATGGCATTTGAATGCCCAAACACCCTGTGAAGTAACATGTTATTCTTAACTTGACAGATGTGGTAAAATGAAGCTTAGAGGGATTAAGTGACTAACCCAAGGGACTGGGCAGGGACTTCACCTCAGATTTTGCAATGCCAAGCTCTGTCTTTTCCCAGTGCTAGATAATTGCTCATGGCTTCTCTTCATTTGGTCAAGTCTGAATTTGGACTTCAATGGTTAACAATATCCCAAGAATGATGTAGCTTTCATCATAGCTACATATATAGCATATATAACATATATCACAGCATGCACACCTACACACACACATTTTATATATATATATATATATATATATATATATATATATATATATATATATGTGTGTGTATATATATATATATATTCCTAATTTAGGGGAATATTTCCAGCTCTATCAGTCTTGCTTATATTGAAAGAGAGAACTTTGTTTATATAGTTGTCTTTGTCAAATGGCCATATATCTTTCTTTTTTTTTTAATGATAATGTTCAGGAAATTGTCGACCAGGTTTACAAAACAGTAGGACAAACCCTCAACTCTATGGAAAGATGGCTACTGTCTATTATTTCAATCATTACTTTTCCATTATACCATCAAACCATATTTATATTATTTCAGATAAAATCCAAAATATAAACCAACTATTAGATCAAGAAGCTTTTATAACTAAGGAAACTATCCTCTAGTCCTATAATGTTAATACTCTTTCCCTTTTTAGAGCACTCACCATCCATTACAACACCTGTCTCAACAGGGTTGATTTATTTTCTAGGGAAATTTTCTCTCTTACACGACTACAGTTGATGATGGATTAATCCACTCACATGATCTGTGCTAATGTGGCTATTCTGGCAGGTAAGTAATCAGAAAGGCCTTTGGCTTCCCTCACATACCAGGTGCAGACCTTGCCTCTTGGACTGAGAAACTTTTTAGTGAGTCAGAGGAACAGGTAATTGCATTTAATCTTATGTAAACCAACTACCAGGAAACATTTGCTACTTATTCCATAATCATTCTCCCTATTTCCCCATCACCCTCCATATTCCACCCATACAGCAAAGCTCATCAAAGAGAGAAAACTCTGTGAACAGTGTTTACCTTCTGTTCAGCATGAGAACATTTGTCTTTGTGCAGTGAATATGTCCACTTATAAGCAAACAAACTAATATTCTGAAAAAAAGGTGTGTTAATGAACCACTGTCCACACAATAAATACTATTGTCTTTTCCTTACAAATAGGATGTGATTGACTCATTGACACTGGACCAGACACTGGAGTTTGTTTTCATTAGTGATGGTGGATTTTCACAGAGCTATCCACACTTACACGCCTCATTGCTGGTGACCTTATAAGCAATTTGAGAGGCAGCTGGCAGAGGGTTAGAAATGTAAGTGCGACCTGGAGTCTTTAATCTTGTCCAGGTATGTTCTCGCTTATGAGGTGATATAAACTGATAACACAGCAGCAACATCATTGTTGCTTTTAGGAAAACCTCTTATAATCATTTACAAATGAACCAGAACAAATCACATCCTAACCAGGCTGTAGGAACTGACCCTGCTTCTCACCAAAGGCACCCAGATAAACTTTCTATCTTTTCCATTTTTAATTTCTCCCCACACTCTTTTACTTCCATTTTGAGAAGTGGCAAGATTTAGAGAAGTCTTCTAGGTTTCTCTTTTGCTGTTGCCCTAATGCTCCCTACATATCTGCTGTTAACTTTAAAGAAAAGGAAACAGTTGGGGTGGCTGTGTTTGCGGGCTGACTTACCTTGGCTCACTCATTTAATTACTAAATGAAATACTGTCTGAACTAACTGCTCCCACTTGAATTTTGCCATGTTTTCATTCTTTCATTAGTTTGAGATCCACTACACACTATTTTTCAGAATAGATGTCTATTGAACACAAAACAAGAATATTCCTGAGGACCAGGGGTACTTCAAATACAGTGAGTGAACGTTGAGACTGATGCCCAGCAATCCTTTTTGACTCTACAGCCAGTGGTCATGCTTCCTACTGAAGTTAAGAGAAATTTTTGTTGCTAGTGTCCCACATCAGGAACACAACAGAATCTTCCAATGCATGCCTAGTCAATGCTTATTCAGTGGAATGGAGGTATAATTGATAAAGGGGCATCAGCATCATGGTTCAGGTAAATTATAGATTAAACAGTTTTTGGTGGTCTAGCTTGGAAGCGCAACCATCATTTTCTAATCTGACACAGGAACATATTTTCCCATTGAAACAAACAGCTTAACATAAAACCGAATGCTTTTCTAAGTTAGAAACTAACAGGAACACCAATGCACTACAGAGAGGCAAGGGAAGGTCAAAATAAAACCAATACATGAATAGACAACATTTATACTGTGTATAGGGATAAATTTACTCAGAGATCGGGAGTGAGGAAATGTACTTTTTGGGTTAGCAGAGTTGACCAGGATATAGAGATTCTAGATACACTTTGTGGAGAGAATAATAAGGAATGTCTTTTGAAGAGGTGACTGAGCAGTAATTCAGAAAAGCGGACAAATAGGAAGAAAATAGGAAGGATCACTTTCCAATGCTGCAGTGTCCAAAGATCTGGTTTCAAACTTGAAAAAAGTCATTTTATTGCCTTTGAACGATTAGTTAAAATGCCATGGCATTACTGATACGATTCCCTGTTAAGAACCATGGACCTTCCATGGTTTCTTTCAGTTCTATAATCTGAATTTTCTTTGAAAAGATATTATTTTACATACACAGCCAAGATTTAATAATTTCCTTTTTTTTTTTTAATCAGAAAATGTACTTCAGGAAGTGGGGTTGCAGTAGACAAACTATTCACCCATGGTCCTCTAATGGTGCAAAAACTATTCTAGGCAATTTTATCCCCAAATCCTGGCTACAGGAACCAACACGTTAGGACTGAACTACAGCACCCTCTAGCCTGCATGCCTGCATAGCCAGAGGCTGGGCTGTCTCCGACTGTAGGAAACCATTGGGCTTTGTTAGTGGGAGATATTCTTCACACAATATGTTTTCTTATCATTTGTTTATGTAATTTATAGACTTCAAAAGTGTTGCTCCCTCTTCAAGTTAAAGGAAACCGTTTTTCATTTTAGGAAAATGAATAACACCACACCCAAGACCTCCTCTACTCCACTTATCTGACATCCCTTGGCAGTTTTAATTTTTAAAAGCTGATTTTCAGACATTTTGTTCCCACTGAGGAGAGAAGTTGATAGCAAAACATCCTGATATATGTGAAAAAGTCACTGAATATATTATGGTCATATATTTGGAAAAGTAAATGGACGTGCATATCATATTAGGTGGAACCGTATTATATTTCTTAAAACTTTAAACCATGTAAGATCTACAAAAATGGCTTTTTTAATGCTTCATCCTGATATCTAGGACAGAGAAACTAGGGAGAAACCTAGGAACTGGGAGACATTTGAGAGGCAGACTTACTTTTCTCCACATATTCTGTGAAGTCCAAGGATATTTTTACCATATTCAACCAATTAATATAAACATTTTAAGAGGAGAAAAAAGTAACATACGTGGTCATAAACTTTCCTAGACTGACTTATTTTCTCCTCTTCCCACATTTCTCCCCATGCTCTTTTCTTCTGTGCCAGAGGTTGGGGTTGTTTTTTTTTTTTTTTTTTTGAGTTTTTTAAAATTATTGTATGTTACAGGTGTACAATACAGTGATTCAAAAATTTTAAAGGTTATACTCCATTTATAGTTATTATAAAATATTTGTTATATTCCTCTTGTTGTACAATATATCCCTGTAGCTTTTTTTATACCTACTAGTTTGTACCTCTTAATTCCCTACTTCTATATTGCTCCTCCCCCTTCCCTTTCCCTGTTGGTAACAGACTCTACGAGTCTGTTTCTTTCTTATTATATTCACTAGTTTGTTGTAGTTTTTAGATTCCATGCATAAGTGATATTGTACAGTATTTGTTTACTAAGCTAGCTGATAATCTATTATTTTCAAACTTCTGGCAAATGATTTTTAGAAATATATCCTAAGGAAATTTACCATCTGATTCCACAAATATATATATATATATATATATATATATGTATGTATAAAATATGGGTTTTTATTGCTTTAGGATAGTGGAAATTTTAAACGATATAGATAGGAGAGTGTATAAACAAAATATGATGCATTCTTCTATTGGAATACTATGTAGGCATTGTTGTTGTTTACTTTTAGTATGCTTTGTAATTTTTTTTTTTTTTTTTTTGATAGCTAGCCATGATGTACTGGGTAAAAGGAACTGCTGTATTGGCCTTTAGGAATGTGGTAATGAGGTATGCATTGGAGGGGAAGCATTCTATAGTCTTATGATTAGGTCTCAGTCTTTCAGTGAAGCTGTGCCTCTGGATTGTGAACTTCATAAGTGTGTCCCCATTTTTTTCTCCCCCCTTAGGTGGAACAGGATGGCTAGAGTGGGCTGCCGCTGGGTACTTCCCCTCCCCCATGCGGAAGGCTAGAGCTGACTGGAGTATTTCCCTTCCCGCCAGGTGAGTTACGTTCTAATAATACTCTGGCAGGTTAGGCTCTTAGGCTCTGGTTAACTAGTTTCTCCTGAGGGCAGGCCTTGTTAAGAAGCACGCAGTGTTCTGGCGTATTTTCCCCTCCTCCTGCTGGAAGCAGGAGAGGATTTTTCTCCAACATTTACCGTGGGAACCTGCGCAAGCTCCTGGAAGCGAATCTCACGATATCGTGGGGGGGCCCCTATGACTGGGTCTCCTGGAGTTTTTAACTCTCAGAGTTGTCCGTACTGAGCCTCCAGCAATTCATCAATTACAGGTCCGGTTTTCCTACCCTGCCGCTGGTTCCTGAGGTCATTTCAGCTAAGTGCGTTTCTGCTCTGGTAAGTCATGACTCTGTATTCGCTGTCTGTCTCTCCAATCTTAGGGGCAGAAGTTTGCCATGTGTTCTCTCCCCTCTTTTGTGGATCCAAGAAGAGTTGTTGATTTTTCAGTATGTTTAGCTTTTTACTTGTTGTTAGGTTGGAGCGGCTACTGCCAAGCTCTTTAAATGCAGAGTGGGAAGTGGCTTGAAATCAGTTTCTCATTAAAGACACTGAGGTTCTTTCTAACAAACATTAAAGGATATTACAGCCATTTGCAACAACATGGATGGGCCTTGAGGGTATTATACTGAGTGAGGTAAGTCAGACAGAGAAAGACAAATACTGTATGATAGAACTTATGTGGAATCTAAAAAAAAAAAAAAAAAAACAAATTCGAACTGAGAGTAGTCTACCCTGTTCATCAGGAGCTGAGGAGTGAGAGAAGTTTGTCAAAAGGTACAAACTTCCAGTTATAAGCCGAATAAGTTTTGGGGCTCTAAGGTACAGCCTGATGATTATGGTTAACAATACTGTGTTATACACTTGAAAGTTGCTAAGAAAGTAGATCTTAAATGTTCTCACTACAGAAAAGAAATGGGAATTGTCTGACCTGATGTAGGTGTTAGCTAACACTATGGTGGTAATCATTTTGCAAGAGTGTATCAAACCAGCATGTTGTACACCTTAAACAACGTTGTATCTCAATGAAAAAAAGGAAAAGGAAAAAAAGAGATAGGTTCCTAGAAGCAGAATTACTGGGTTAAGGAGGGTGAACATTTAAAAGATTTTGATGTCTTGCCCAATCATCTTCCAGAAAGTTGAGCCAATTTGCAGTTCCTCAGCTGCTCTGAGTAATATCCACCCCCCTTTAATTTTGTCAACTGTTGCCAATTTGATAGGTGAAAATGGTATCTCATTGTTATTTTAAATGATAGAATTTATCTTTGATTACTAGTGAGACTGGATATTAAATTGTTTTCTAGTAAAATAAATTCTTGGAATCCTTAAAAAAAGGATATTACAAGAGAAATGGAAAAAGTCTATAGGCCAAAAGGGGAGCATGGAAAGATGCTGGGGGTAGGAAAGGAAGGTAAAATACCAGGAGCCCCCAAATGGAAAAAGTGGTCCAAGAAAGAGCCCCTGTATAGAAGGTGTAAGGGCAGATAGTCTGAGAGAGAACTGCCGTGAGGCTCCGAAAGCCATGCTGGGTCAGACCTGGCCACCCAGGCTTCCTATGGAAGAGAACTTCATGTTGCCTGCATGCGGGGCTCTACACTCTGGGGGAACTGTCCTCTGTCTGTACCATGTTCTCACCAGCTGATTATGCTCAAGGGCCCTAAGCTGGAGCAGTGGGGAGTGAACCCCACTCTTCTGAATACATAGGAATAGGTTTGGAAGGAAGTATACCAAATTAGTATAGGACATTTTGACCTCTCTGACAGTTTCTTCCCAATATTTTTATAAAACATTGTTTTGGCTTCATTTCTAAATATCAGCATGTTAATAACTATTTATGGCCTTGATTGATTTTCACAGTTATAATATACCGTTTTATTATTATTTTACTGAATCATTTTCTTTAGGGGACAGCTTTTCTGTATACATTTTATAATGAAGATTTTTATAGGTGATGGCACATAGCATTGGACCTTTATTTGGGTGCATTATTACTACCAAATCTCATTTCCCCAGGTCAAGTTTGTAAATCTAACTTTTTCAAGGAGACTGAATTCTTCCGTTAATTTTAGTCACATTTTTGTTTTGTATAGTTTTAGCAATTTTTCAGCTTTATTTGGGCTTATTATTTCTTCTAAGAAAGCCTAAATATTTCAGTCATCCTTCAGCTGGTGTCCTCTTGTAATGAAGTGGGGTCCAGACCACACAGAGAGACAGAAGAAAGAAGGAAGGTATAGAAATGCAGGTAGATTTGGCAGTGGGAAGATGAGAGGACGTCTAATAGCTCCTATTTTAGTGGAGGAGGTGAAGACCATTTGTTTTTGGAGAGAGAAGAATGTGTGATGTAGTTATTTTGGAGAGAGGTGAAGTCATCATGTTAGCGAAGTGTAGAAGGATTGTTGGTTAGTGTTATGTGCTCTTTTGAGATTTGTAGTCACGGATTTTAAGTGAGACTAGCTGTGTATTTTTTCCTCCACTATGTTCAGCTGCTTGAGTTCGAGAGCATGGCAGACAGTTGAGTTTCACCTGAGCTGGAGTTTGGCAAGGTGTTCCTGGCTGAGGGAGAAAGCATTGCTCCCATAATTCTCTCTTTTCTCTCCTGCATCATCAAACTTTTACTCCTTGATTATTCCCTTCGGTATAAAATATGTCCAGTACCTATCATCCTAAAATAACAACAACAAATATTAAACAGTATACAAAGAAACAAAACTTTCTTTACCCACTCCTCTTAAAAGAGCCAAGCTACCGCACCATTTATCTGTTCCCTTCAGTACTTAACTTCTTAAAAGAGTTTCCTACAGTCTGGGCTCCATTTCCTCACCTCACATTTTTCCTTAACCCCATCCAATCAGGTTCCTCTCCCATCACTCCACAGAGATTGTGTTTATCACAGAAATACTGACCACCACTGTGCTGAATTAATAGTCACTTCTGAGTCCTCATCTTACTTAACCTCTCAGGGCTTGGCCGCTTGAAACACTTTCTTCTCTTGGATACCTTGACACCACACATCCCTCTTTCCCACTTTACCCTCATTTCATTGGCTGCTCCTTTGGAGTCTCCTTTGCATAAGCTTTAAATGTTGCAGGTCACGTTTTTGGGAATCACTTCCTCTTTATCTAACTCATCTTTCTTAGGGAATCTTCTTTATTACCAAGGATTTAAATATTATTTAAATGTCAACGACCTCCATAAATAGATTTTCCAGTGTTGGAAAATCCCTGCCTTTCTAGGTCCACCGTTGATTATGGTGTAGTGTTATTTCTTGTACATTGATGAGTGTAGTTTGTGAATGCTTTATTTTGGAGTTTTGCAACTGTATTTATCAATGAGGTTACCTATAACTTTTTTTTTCATTTGAATTAAACTCAATATTTCAAAATAAGCCCTATTAAAAAAACTATCCTATATTGAAACTAAAACAATTTTAATAGAACTTTTCTTTCTAGAAGCAATAATAAAAAAAAAAGCATTTTATAAAATGTGGTCCTGAACAAGTAACAGCAAATAAATAAATGCATACTTAACTTCCACTTCCTCCAAGCAGAGGCTGCTTTCTGTTCCTCAGCCTTGCAAACAAGGTAAAAAGCAATCCATAAGCAATTTTGGCCAGGGGGCTGCCAAAACAAAGCTTAAGCAGTTGACCGTGGACACCTCTTAAAAGAACTTGGGGGAACCTGACCAAAGAATCCAAATTCTATTTTTAATAACTGATACAAAGGTCAAGTGTTTTCTTCCAAGAAGCAGTGCCTCCAGAATCTGGCCCACACTGTGCTCACCTATGCTAAGCTCCCAAGTGAATCCTGATGCTTTTATTCCAGAGGAGACATTTTCTTTTTAGAGGTTCAGTGTCCAGGGAGCTCTTTATGTGAATGAGATGAACACAGACTCCATATAGGTATTTTAAGTGTTGGAGTCAAAGTATTTTCCTAATACCAGCTAGGGAGAATCCAGCTGTCAAATGGCTCATTTCTGCTTTGTCCTAGTCTCCCACCATGCATTTGTAGACCTAGGACCATAGACCTTTGCTATGTCATTATAAGAACATCTGATGTCCATACTAACTTATGAGTCATATTCTGTGCCTGGAAACAGCCCCTGTATTTAACAGTAATACCTACACATAATCTACTGTTATAATGTACATGGTCACAAAACATTAATGATCTTCTGTACACCACGGAAATGCTTTTAACCATAGTCATCATGTGTCAAATTCACAGCCAGAATCCCCAAGATCAAAAAAAAAAAAAAAAAAAAAAGAAAAAATGTTTGAACAAACAAACAATAACGTTAAAGACACATACACACGCTTCTTACACAACTGTGCATGGGGAAACTCCACTTGTTAAATGCTACTGAAGGTATATTTTGATAAGTTGTTGCTCCAGGTAGTTTTGTTTGGAAAATCTATCCCAGTAGGGCACAGCTGTTTATTGGATGAGCAGAAAAGAAAGAGATGCTTGTTGCAACCAGGAAGTTTTAAGGTCCTAAAATGGACCCGTAGAAACATTTAAGTGTTCTCAGGCTGTAAAGTTGGAGTGAAATGTGATATCAAACCAGTTGCAAAAAGTATTATAGATAGCAGCCATCTCTTGATGTCAAGCTTGGCACCCAGATTCGCAAAAAGCTTCAGGACGCATAGTTTGTTGGCCTCTTCCTTTCTCGTGGCATAATCTGATGATGTGTGAATTTCACAGAAGATTCATACCATTCTGCTAGTTAGGTGCAGAGGATTTGCTCATACCCCTCCCAAATATGATCTTTCTGGTCTTTTAAGAGATGCTCACATATTATTCTAACTTGTTGGAGGGTAAAGGGGGACTGGTCGTTCTTCATCCAGGAGGAACCTGGAGAACTAGGTGCTGGGTGTGCCGCGGAGGGAGGACGACTTTCGGAAACGTAAGCTTTACTCTGATTAAGAACAACTTCGGAATGACTCCACTTCTGATAGTGACTATATTCTTGCTTTATGTTTTCAAAAATTTGCTCTGGAGTTGGAAGGCTCCCTGGATGTCGTGCAGCGTCAGGCTGCTGCAGAGTGGGCGGTGGGGTCCTGTCCTCAGCGCCGAGTCGGGGGGGCCAGGGGCCCGGGGCGTGGCGGGCAGAGCCGGGCAGCGCCGCTGCTTCGGGGAACCGCGCTCAGCAGCGCCGCCTGGGCGGCGGCAATGTCGCCCCGCAGTTGTGCCGCCAGGTGGCCGGGAACCGGGAGCCGACGTGGCTGGAACTGCCGCCCAACCTCTGGCTCTTGCGTGGAGCTGGCAGGCAAGCGGGCTCCAGTGGCACCTCCGGCACCCCCAAGCGAAGTGATTTTAATAATGTTATAATCATCGCTGGAATGTACCGTGATGAATTAGCAGTTGTAAAGTATTATGTGAACATCAAACACAGATAAAATAGTGGAATAAATGAAATCCAGTCTCTGAGATTTAAGGAAAAAGAAATCACACCTATTGTTTTATATTTTAATATCTTACCTCTTAGTTTATAATTTTGAAACACTTTAAAAATACCAGACCCATGATCTCAAGTTTTTCAAGTGTGAGAAACCCTTTTAAACATGAAATAGTTTACAGGCCTTTATGTGATAAGTTTATAACTAGTATCTTTTAATGAGAAAATACATCAGAAAAAGCTATATTGATTCATTACTATACTTGAAGAAACCTGTATTTTATTAACCATGGGCTGCACGTGGCAGGTGTGGTGAAAGGTGAGCTCTAGGGTCAGATGGCTTCGTTTCTAATCCTGCTCCATCACTTTCTAGTGTGTAACAAAGGTAACCTCTAGGGATCTCAGTTTCTTAATATTTAAAATGGGGAATAATAGTACCTACTTCAAAGAGTTGGTATGATAGTTTATTGACGTATGACATGATAAGCCTTCAGAAGTGTAACTGACATAAAGTATATTCATTTAAAAAATAACACACATATTTGTCTTGGACTCATTGTTTTTAGTTGACATGTAATGTCTAGTGGGATGTACAGCTTAGAAACTTAAGATCTGAAGTCCTGGAGGCAGGGGCTGTGTTGTTGGTCTGCATTCTCAGCTCAGTGCCTGGCAAGTAGTGGATGCCTGAGTGAATGAAATCAGAGAGATCTGGGCTCTAATCATAGCTTTGCCATGTGTAAGCAGCTGCCTAAGTTATTTGACCTCTCAACTGCAAAGTGAGAATAGCTTCATAGGTTTGTTGTGAGGATAAAATGAGCTAATGCATGTAAAGTACTTAGTGTAGTACCAGGCACATACTACATCAGAGATGTTTGCTATTCACAGGCATTCAGACTATGAAACTGAGAGTTTGAGTTCTTAAACAGTCTATATCAACCTATTCAACTGTCCAGCAATGTTGTAGCTGGAAACCCCTGCCCAGGAAAGCAATTTGTAACTCTACCATTTCCTTACTCCCTCCTCTTCTTCCTGCTAACTAAATCAGAAAAATAAGTTTCTAAGGCTTCTTTTGACTACTCTGGTGTCGACACAATTGGATGGCTACTCAACAGTCATTCCTTTCTTTCATTCCCCAGTTTGTTGGAATGAGGGGATAGACTGAATTTTTGTTCCAAGTCCTTCATTCCCTCTCTGTAATGGAATTATACAGCTACACCTTTTGGCACATGACTTTGTAGCAGTTTCCGCTGGAATAGATAGCTGTGTTCATTGTGTCCTCATGTGATGGAAGGGAGTAATGGAGCTCTCTGGGGTCTCTTTTATAAGGGCACTAATCTCATTCATGAGGGTTCTGCCTTCAAACCTAAGTCCCCACTTCCAAATACCATCACAACTGGGGATTAGGTTTCAACATACGAATTTTGGGAGGACACAAACATTCAGTCTATACCAAGGACCAGTGAAATAATCACAGAAGCAATAGTAGGATACTTCTGGAATGGATTTGAAGATGTTCCAAATCTCCTGGAAAATGAAAAAGAATTAACAATGCTGATACTTAAGGACTGGCTATCAGGGGGAAATTTTAGAGATACGATGCACTCCCAGTTTGATGATCTGATGGCCAGCACCCACTGCTTGAGTACACAGGGTGAGATGATAAATTGAATTTTGTCTCTAGGCTGCCAGACTACTTTATTTGGCCAGACTGGGGTCCCAAGATTAATTATGGATTAATTACTCCAGAAGATCAAAAGTGTGGAGCAATGTCTTTACTGAGACATATCAGATGCAGCTAATGTCCTGGTCTATGTAGGAAATCCCAAAGGAGAGTGTGACCAAGAAGTCCTTAAAATTGTGCAAGATGGAAATTCTCATGAACTCACAATAAAGCAATTTATTAGAAGAAAAGAGAAGCCAGGAGCCCTCTGGCAAATATATGCTAATGAAGACACAAAGAAGATAATGTGGATTCCTAAAAAAGGCATCAGAAGAGCAAATTCAAGAAAACCCTGCAACCATGGTCCTATCAGTGATCAGAGCTGGTATTTAGACTGATCACTAAGAAAGCATCTTCATCAAGAGTATGGAGTTCAAGGCTGGGCTATTATACAGTTTCCCAGAGATGTGGCATTTATCCCAGCTGGAATTCCATATAAGGTTCATAACTTATATAGCCGTATCAAAGTGACTGAAGATTTTGTTTCTCCAGAGCATGTTAAACAATGCTTCTGGCTTACTCAGGAATTCTGGTATCTGTCACAAACACATACTAATCATGAAGATAAATTACAGGTGAAGAATGTTATTTACTACACAGTGAAAGATGCACTTGCTATACCGAAAGCCAGAAAATCCAGTTTGGACAAACCCTAAGGGTCCCAGAGTTAAGAATCTCGCACAGTGAAGATGAATTATTGGCAGCGGTTCAAACTCTTCAGGCAGGATTACTGTGGACTTTGAAAAATCATGTTACTTCACCTTTTTTAAAACTGTACCCAACTTTTGAGGAATACATAGACCCTGTCTAACTTATATTTCTAGTGTTTACAGACACTAAGTGTGTATGTGTAATAACTATTTAAAGAACATACATCCTTAAACTGTGACAAAGCTTTTACTAAGCTGTGGAAACAAAGCCTCTTATCAACCCGGGAGCAATACCTGCATTTATCCCCTAGCTACTTGGTTAGAGAGCTTAGTCAAAATGTACTTATAACTAGCAGGAATCACTCTGCTCAGTTTATTTGGATTGTATTTTGTTTTGTGTCTGTTTGATTACCTCCCCCTCTGCCCTTTAAGATTCAGAAGAGCAGTGGAAAAAATGAACAGTGAATGATACAGTTCTTACTGTATTGCCTAGGGTTGGCATTATGTAGCAGAAATGAAATACTGTACAATTCTTGCAGTTAATCATCTTTATTAAATAAAATTTTTTATTTAAGTTGAACTTTGATAATTTTAAGTGTTAAGCATTTGCATTAAAATATTAATATAATTTTACAAAATTTACAAAATACCTTTGCTAAAAAAAGTGATATAGCATTAAAACATATAAGGCAAAAGCTAATGGAGTTACAAAGAGAAATAGATGAATCCACTCTCATAATTGGAGACTTCAGTGCCCCTCTATCAGAATGGACAGATCCAGCAGGTGAAAAATCAGTAAGGACATAGCTGAACTCAACAACACCATCAATCAACTGGATATAATAACAGATCACTTCATCCAACAACAGTAAAATATATATTCTTCTCAAGCTCACATGGAACATTCACCAAGATGAACATTCACCGAGACCACATTCTGCAATAAAACACACCTTAACAAATTTAAGAGAATAGAAATATTGAAATGTCTGCTCTTTGACTGCGATGGAATTAACTAGAAATCAAGACAAGGAAGATAATTGAAAAGTTCCAAAATATGCTGTGATTAAGCAACACACTTCTAAATAACATATTAGTCAAAGAATATATCTCAAGAGAATTTAAAAAATACTTTCAACTGAATGAAAATTAAAACACAACTTATCAAAATATGTGGGATACAGCAAAAGCAGTATTTAGAGGAAATTTTATAGCACTGAATGCATACATTAGAAAAGAAAAAATTTCTACAATCAATAATCTAAGTTTCCACCTGAGGAAACTAGAAAAAGAAGAGTGAATTAAATCCAAAGTAAGAAGAAGAAAAGAAATCATAAAAATGAGAGCAGAAATCGATGAAAGTAAAAGCAACCACTATGGAAAACCGTAGGGAGTTTCTAAAAATATTAAAAATAGAACTACCATATGATCCAGCAATTCCTCTCCTGGGTATTTATCTGAAGAAAACAAAAACACTAATTTGAAAAGATATATGCACTCCTCTGTTCATTGCAGCATTATTTACAATAGCCAAGATATGAAAGCAACCATATATATATAGTAATGGAATATTACTCAGCCATAAAATAGAATGAAATCTTACCATTTGCAACAAAACGGATGGACCCCAAAGCGTATTATATACTAAGTGAAATAAGTTGGACAAAGACAAATACTGTATGATTTCACTTATATGTGGAATCTAAAAAACAAAACAAACAAAAATGACAAAACATAAAGAGTCATAGGTACAGAGAATAAACAAGTGGTTGCCAGAGGGGAAGGGAGTGGGGAAATGAGAGAAATAGGTGAGGGAGATTAAGAGGCACAAACTTCCAGTTACAAAATAAATGAGTCATAGGTATGAAATGTACTGAGTGGGGAATATAGTCAATAATTACATCTTTGTATGATGACAGATGGTAACTAGACTTATTGTGGTGAACATTTTGAAATGTATAAACATACTGAATCACTATACTGTATACCAGGAACTAACATAGTGTTGTCGTTAGTTATTATTCAAAAATGAAGCAACTATACTCCAATAAAATTAAAATTAAAAAAATTACAAACAAACTCATAGGAAGGGAGATCAGATTTGTGGTTACGGGAGGGTGGGAGGGAGAATTAGATGAAGGTGGTCAAAAGGTACGAACTTCTAGTTGTAAGATAAATAAGTACAGGGATGTAATGTACAACATAATAAATAAAATAACACCGCTGTATGTTACATATGAAAGTTGTTTGAGAGTAAATCCTAAGAGTGCCCATTTCAAGGAAAAAACCTTTTTTTGATTTCTTTAGTTTTTTATCTATATGTATCTATATGAGATGATGATGTATGTAAGTCAAATCATTATGCAGTATGCCTTAAACTTATACAGTGCTGTGTATGTCAATTATATCTCAATAGAAGTAAAAAAAATTAGAGCAAAAATAAATGAAATTGAAAACAGGACATCGATAGAGAAAATCAGTAAAACCAAAAGCTGTTTCTTTGAAAATATGAATAAAATTGATAAGTGTCTAGCCAGGCTAAGAAAAAAAAGAGAACACAAATTACTAATATCAGAAATGAAAGAGGGGACATCACTATACATCCCATGGACATTAAAAGACCATCAAGGAATGCTGTGGACAACTCTATGCCCATAAATTTGATAACCCAGATGAAAGGGACCAATTCTTATTTTTTAAAATAAATAAATTTATTTATTTATTTATTTATTTATTTATTTATTTATTTAATCTTTGGCTGCGTTGGGTGTTTGTTGCTGTGCGCGGGCTTTCTCTAGTTGCAGCAAGTGGGGGCTACTCTTCGTTGTGGTGCGCAGGCTTCTCATTGTGGTGGCTTCTCTTGTTGTGGAGCATGGGCTCTAGGTTCACGGGCTTCAGTAGTTGTGGCACGCAGGCTCAGTAGTTGTGGCTCACGGGCTCTAGAACGCAGGCTCAGTAGTTATGGCGCATGGGCTTAGTTGCTCCACGGCATGTGGGATCTTCCCGGACCAGGGCTCAAACCCGTGTCCCCTGCATTGGCAGGCAGATTCTTAACCACTGTGCCACCAGGGAAGCCCTGGGACCAATTCTTTGAAAGACACATTCTGCTAAAACTCACGCAAGAAGAAATGCACAATCTGAATAGATCTATATCTGTTAAAGAAAGTGAATCAATAATTAACAGCCTTCCAAAATAGAAAGCACCAAGCTCAAATGAGTCAACTGGTGAATTCTACCAAATATTTAAGGAAGAAATTATACCAGTTCTTTACAATCTCTTTCAGAGGAGAGAAACAGAGGGAATACTTCCTAACTCATTCTGCAAGGTCAGGATCACCCCAATACCAAATCAGACAAAGACATTACAGGAAAAGAAAGCTACAGATTAATGTCTGTCATGAACATGGATGTACAAATCCTCAAAAAAAAAATAAAAGCAAATCAAATTCAATAACATACAGTTTTGCCACAGTATGCACCAGGGATTGGTTTCAGGACCCACTGCAGGTACCAAAATCGGTAGATGCTCAAGTCCCTTGTACAAAATTCTGTAGCATTTGCATATAACTTATGTGTATCTTTTTGTATACTTTAAATCATCTCTAGATTACTTATAATACCTAATACAATGTAAATACCATGTAAATAGTTGTAAATACAATGTAAATGTTAAGTAAATAGTTGCTGGTACACAGAAAATTCAAGTTTTGCTTTTTGGAACTATCTGGAACTTTTTTTCAAATATTTTTGATCCCACGGTTGTTTGAATCCATAGATATGGAACCCATGGACACAGAGGCCCAACTATATAAAAAATGTTATAGACCACTACCAAGTGGAATTTGTCCCAGGTATGCAAGACTGGTTCAACATTTGCAAATCAACTAATATAATCCATCACATCAAGAGGCTAAAAGAGAACAATCTAGTGACCATAACAATAGATGGAAAACTATACTCATTCATGATAAAATCCAATATTCATTCATGATAAAAACACTCAGTAAACTATGAATAGGGAGACATTCCCCAACTTGATAAAGAATATCTACCAAACAACAACAACAACAAAACTACAGCTAACATCATACTTAATGGTGAGAAACTTGATGCTTTCCCACTAAGATCAGATACAAGGTAAGGCTGTCCCTTCTCATCACTCCTTTTCAGCATCATACTGGAAGTTCTAGTGGATGCAACAAGATAAGAAAAAGAAATAAAAGATATACAGATTGGGAAGGAAGAAATAAAACTGTGTTTGTTCACAGATGACATAATCATCTATGTAGAAAATCTGAGAGAATGAACAAAAAACTCTTGGAACTAATAAGTTATTATAGCAGGGTTGCAGGATCCAAGGTTAATATACAAAAGTCAGTCATTTTCCTATATACCAACAAGGAACAAGTGAAATTTGAAATTAAATTTCAAATATACATAATACCATTTATATTAGTATCAAAAAATGAAATACTTGGGTATAATGTAACAAAATATGTGCAAGATCCCTATGAAGAAAACTACAAAATTCTGATGAACAAAATCAAAGAACTAAATAAATGGAGAGATATTCCATGTTTAGGGATAGGAAGGCTCAATATTGTGATGATGTCAATTCTTCCCAACTTGATATTAGATTCAAAGCAATGCCAATCAAAATCCCAGTAAGTTATTTTGTGAATATTGGCATACACATTCTAAAGTTTGTATGGAGATGCAAAAGACCCAGAAGAGCCAACACAACATTGAAGGAGAACAATGTTAGAGGACAGGCTCCACCTGACTTTAAGACTTACATAAAGCTACAGTAATCAAGACAGTGTATTGGCAAAACAACAGACAAATAGATCAGTGGAACAGAATAGAAAGCCAAGAAATAGACCTGTATAAATATAGTCAACTGATCTTTGACAAAAGGGCAAAGGCAATACAATGGCACAAAGATAGTCTTTTCAACTAATGATTTTGGGACAACTGAATACCCATATGCAAAAAAATTGAATCCAAACATAGACCTAACACCCTTCACAAAAATTAACTGAAAAGGGATCACAGACCTAAATGTAAAATGCAAAACTACAAAACTCCTAAAAGATAATATGGGAGAAAATATAGGTGACCTTGGGTATAGCAATAACTTTTTAGATACAACACCAAAGGCACGGGACTTCCCTGGCAGTCCAGTGGTTAAGACTCCGCTCTTCCACTGCAGGGGGCACGGGTTCAATCCCTGGTCAGGGAACTAAGATAGTGCATGCCGCGCATGTGGCATGGCCAGGAAAAATAAAATAAAATTTAAAAATACCAAAAAAACACCAAAGGCACAATCTATGAAAGAAAGAATTGATAAATTGTACGTCATTAAAATTAAAAACTCCTCTGGGAAAGACAGTGTTAAGAGAATGAGAAGACAACCACAGGCTGGGAGAGAATATTTATAAAAGACATCTGATAAAGGACGGTTAACCAAAATGTGAAGAACTCTTAAAACTCAACAATAAGAAAATACTTTGACTGAAAAATGAGCCAAAGACCTCAACAGACACCTCACCGAGAAGATCTACAGATGGCAACTAAGCATAAGACAAGATGCTTCACACCATAAGTCATCAAGGAAATGTGATTAAAACAGTGAGATACCACTGCACTCCTATTAGAATGGCCAAAATCCAGACTACTGACAGCTTTAAATGTTGGCAAGGATGTGGAATTTACTGGTGGGAATGCAAAATGGTACAGACACTTTGGAAGTCAGTTTGGTGGTTTCTTACAGAACTAAAACACACTCTTACAATATAATCCAGCAATCACACTCCTTGGTATTTACTCACAAAAGCTGAAAACTCACACAGAAACCTGCACAGATGTTTACAGCAGCTTTATTCATAATTGCCAAATCTGGAAGCAACCAAGATGCCTTTAGTAGATGAATGGATAAATAAACTGTGGTATATCAAGACAGTAGCATATTATTCAGTGCTAAAAAGGAAGGAGCCATCAAGCCATGAAAATGCATGGAGGAACCTTAAATGCATATTACTAAGTGGAAGAAGACAGTCAGAAAAGGCTATATACTGTGTGATTCCAACTCTATGACATTCTGGAAAAGTCAAAACTATGTAGACAGCAAAAAGATCAGTGGTTGACAGGAATTGCCAGTGGTGCGGCAAGAGGGATTAAAAAAAAAGTGATGTCATCTTAGATTATCACATACTCTATTAGTAAACTATGCTTACTGCTGCCATTTCCCAGTATTTGATTTATGCTGTATGGTAACAAGTAGGACTTCAATGCATTCTTATACAGTTTCTTAAACTGGTCTCGTTTAAGAATTTTTAACATTTTCATGGTCCTCAGAACTTGAATGAGATATACAGCAATTATTGCAATAATTAACATTATAATATTATAAATATTGAGTGCTTACATAGAATTATATAGAATTCACTTAGTGAAAAGGATTCAGGTTTTGTAATCAAAGATCTGCATCAGAATTTGAGTTCTACTGTTTATTCATCATATGACTTTGGGCAAGTCACTTCTGGGCTATACTAATCACTCTTCTAATTTTTATGGAGATCAATTCTATGGGCATTTCACTTTGTGAACTTCAGAGGGGTCTGGATAGGTAAGTTTCTATTAATAGTACACATCTTCAGGACAGCTGTGTGCAGTGACAGTGAGGCAGCAATTTTCATGTGGTTGATCTGAGGCAAAACATCTTGTTAGAATCTTTTCTTGCTATTTAACAGTAAGCCTGCCTATATTGTGATGTTGGTGGGTCTGCTCTGACACTGTGTAAGCAGTAGTTTCAAGTCCCATTGGCCTATAACAAATTGACCACATGCACCATTGCAACTTAGGGACAGGAACTACATCTTACTCACCTTTTCACAAAGTATATATTCAAAAACTTATTGAATAAAGTCAATTTTCTGGACACCAGAAGTTTCTAAGCATTCCTTGGTTTTAGAACACTGTGGGTGTTTACAGGGAAATAAAATTTCCTTGGATTTCCTCGTGCTCTGGTAAAAAACCCAAGCCTCCCAACACTTTTTACATACCATGAGAATTAGATCTGTATCCACTTGTCTGGGTAATTGCTTTGATCTGAAGTGACAATACAATTTCTCTCATGTCCCTGAAAGAGCCAAATGGTTCCAACACAAACTAGGTCCCTAGGTTAAGCCCCAGGGTGCCAGGATGACCAATGGCAGTGCTATCTCCTTTGGTATGGAGCCCAGACCTTGGAGACATCTCTAGGTCATAAAAACTGAGGTACATGGGGTTATCTGGCTCCTGGAGTTATTTTATTCACATAAGGAGAAAGGACTCAGAGATATTTCTAAGGAGACTATTTCAGGAAGGGAGGGGGACAGCTGCTTCCCTTCCTCCTTATAAGCAGAGAAAAATCACTTTTTGTCATCACTCACCTATGGAGTGTCCAGCTACTTGTGTAAGACACTTGACCTGGCTCTCATTGCAGTACCCTAGGGGGGCCAGTATGCTTCTTATTTACTGTAAGGTAATGAACACAAAATCTATCTCTGATCCAGAATACCTCATGTGCATATTTAGGATAAAATTAATAAACATAAATATAAAAATCTTCAATGGTTTTGCCATAATTGTAAACTTATCTGCCAAGTTTTAACCAAGGCCACTGATGGTCAAGATGCCCCCTGAACTGTAGATGCCTCTCCTAATTCTTCCTCTTTAAACACACATACGTGTGCGCGCGTGCGCGCGCGTGCGCGCACGCACACACACACACACACACACACACACACACAGTTACTCATTTTGTTTAGGGAAAAACTTATGAGTACAGCGCAGGGCATAAGCAGAAGCTTACAGTGAGTAAGAAGTGAAAGGGTAGAGGGACTAAAGCATAGCCGGGACTTGGGGAGGGCCAGAAGTCCCCAGTCCCAGAGGGCACATTGTGACAGATTGTAGGGGACACAGGAACCAGAGGTCAGAAGTCTTGGAGGTGAGGCTTCTCTGGTAACTTATCTGCTGAAGTTCTAGGAGTTATCCTGGGTGGGGGTGGGGTGTCCCAGAGGTTGAGAGGACAGCGGGTGTGTGTCCCTTCAGGTCCAGGGAGGCTCCTCCCCCAACAGCAGCAGGTCCTCTCAGAGAGAGACTGTTTTGTCAGGAAGAGCCAGGACAGAAAGCAGCCTTTTATGGTAGGTCCACATCTCCGGCTTTGCCTCCAAGGTGGGGATGTGACCAGGAGCTCCATTTCCAGGCCTTGGAGGAGGGATGATGATCCAGAAGCTTCAAAGCATCATTTCTGGCTCCATCATCCAAAGGTGAGAACACCAGCAGCAGAGTCCAGGGTAGGAGTCTGAGTCATTTTCTTGGTTCAATCATTCAATGGATTAAAAAAAAAAAAAAAACCCAAAACCCAGAGAAAACAAAACCCACCAAAAAGCAAGAAAATAAATATAAAACCAACCCCAAAGCTGACAAGCATCACTTCGATGACTCCAGTTTAAGAGGGGAAGACTCCATTGTTAAAAGAGCCTTCACTCTCCCATTCTCCTCAGAGATAATTCTTAGTGGGGATACTCAGAGGCTCCCAAAGAGGTACCAGATGAGGCAGAGGCAGAGCAAAGTACCATGTGAGGGCTGGAGCCCTGGACCCCTCAGAGCTGCACTTAGAGCACATCAGCCTCCCCACCATCATCCAGCCAGAGGCTGAGGCAGCCCAGCCTAGGTGCTGGTCAGGGTCGGGGATGATGTTGCGGGCTGTCCAGCAGATGCGGATTAGGGTCAGGACTGGGATGAAAAAGATAATCCCAGAGGTGAGTACCAGGGGGACCATGGACTCCTTGTCTTCTACAGAGGTGTTATACCCGGCCCCCGTAATGTAGATAAGCAGGTTCAGCAGAGCTACAAGGAAGGTGGTGATGCAATGGGATGTGGGCAGCCTTGTACTGCCTCTGACTCCTGCTCTGTACCACACAGGACATCCACAGCCCCTCTCACACCAGTTGGGTTGGCGATGATTCTGTTGCTGAGGCAGGTGGTCACTTTCCACAGGGGCAGGGTCCAGGCATTCACCCAGCTGAGCAACATTAGGACGATTGATGCCCAGGGTTTGCCAGTCAGCTGAGGCTATGGTGAGGTTGAGAAGAGGTAGGAAGGAGATCGAAGAGCCTCCAGTGGATGGGGATGGGGGCAGAAGTGGGGATCACTGGACCGCCACACAGTCAGTGAGGAGGGGCAGAGACCCCAGCCCCAACCCAGACTCATGGGAGGGAGGACGCTCCAGACTGGGGGTGCTAAATTTGCAGAAGGCCCTGGGGTTATGGTGAGGAAACTGCTCGCTGGCTTTGGGAACTGTAGTGGCTAAGGGAGCAGGTCCTAGAGCCAAATGGGCTTGAATATCCACTCTATTTGAATACCCACTTAACTACTGCTGTGACCTTGGGCAATTCACCTCACCTTCCTGGATCTTAGTGTCCTACTCTGAAAATTAGAGATAATAAGACTGCATTTTAACATGTAACTACATCCTAAGGTGTGGATTAAATGGAGCATGGTGAGCCCTAAATAAATGTTGGGCATTCCTGTTATTATTACATCTCTGGGGTCCCTAAGAGAGGTGGAATTATCTATGCGATAAGATGCTTTATGGTTGATTCTCCCTCTGCCATTCTGCATCCTGCCCCTCCCAACTCTGCCAACACACACATACACACACATCTGGACTAGAGCCCTGGGAGGGCAGGACCAGGGTCAGTGTCTCTCTGGCTTGTATGGAGGTGTGTTTGTTGACTCATGACTCCTTTTAATTGTATAGAGAATTCTGCACATCATTAGTCTATTGGTATATTCAGCAATGAATTATTGCTATCAAAGCATTACCATCTTAATTGCAAAAGATTGTGTAGCACTCTTGCAATCAGGGAGTCTCAGGGCTAGAAGTTACCTCAGAGATGACAGCCTCTTCCTGCCTCACTGATGAGGAAACATGTTCATGGAAGTTTAAGTGATTTTTTATCTGTCACTGCAAATTGTTTATTAAACACAAAGCCATGGACAGTGAAAAACATCTTGATTTTTTAAGTTTTTGGTGGGAATAGGATGGAGGCATTGAAGGTATAGGGACAGACGGAGACAGCAGAGCCACTGTGACTGAACTGAGGGTTGAGCTACACTTTCTTTGCCCTCGAAGAGCTACTTGGGGGAAGATTCTATAAAATCTTGAGTGGGAAATACAGGTCTATAGTGATGGGCATACAGCTTACTCCTGATAGAGATCTTTCAAAAGATGCAGGGATATTCAGGGTGGCTGAATTTCCCATTAAAAGTTGGAAGTGTTAGAGGACAAAGGCAAAATGTAAAATAGCAATTTATTGTCCTTGGTTCAAGATATTCCCAATTATTGGACATACCAATAAAGATGTGCTCTCTGGGTAGTTTAGTTTCAATAGCCAATCATATCCCCACGCTCCTTTATTTAAGTGATGTGAACATATCAGTATATTTTGTAGTGTTCAATATTTCCTTTAGGTTGGCTTATATAGTCAATAGGATATTTTCTATCCAGGTTACGCATTGAGGGGATGAGAGGAGTGTTACACAGTTTGGATACATCAGAGGGATAGAGTGGAATGGACTTAGGCATATCCAGTTAGCAGCAGGAGTTCCAAAGAAGTTATGGGACTGAAGATAGGGCAGAAATGCAGGACAGATTAGGTCACATAAGGAGAACAATTTGAGCAGGAGTGCTTAGTGCCCTTAATGCAGGAAAAATGGAAATGGTAAAGATCTCAAAACTCAACTTGGAGAATGACAACTGGTCCTAAGGCAATAGAATAGGAGAGCAAGATACATGCAAAGGAGGCCAAAGGAGCAGAGAGTAAGGCGAATAAGCGAAGAGTGGTGTTATCACAGCTGATGCTAGATAAATTGCTTAAGAGGAAATGGTGGGAAAGTTGAGGGTAGTAAAACTCCAGGAGGAAAGAATGAACTCATAAGGAGACTTATCAAATGAAGAATCTGAGTAGTTCTGGAGACAAGCTAAAGATAGCCGGATAGGGTTGCAAAGATTTGGTCCTGCAACAATAGAAATAGCAGAAGTAGAAGTTTTATATAATTTTTTGATTTTTTTGTATTTTCATTTTGAAATCTTTCAACCTATGGAAAGTTGGCAAGAAGAGTACATCAAGTATACATATATTCTTTACCTAGATTTGCCTCTATCTACCGATCACATACACACTTTTTTCCCCCCGAACCACTTATATTATCTGTGAATTTTAAATGTTTTGCATCACACTTCACGCCTAAATATTTCATCATCTATTTCCCAAGAACAAGGGCATGGCTACATGACTACAATTCACTTACCACTTTCAGGAAACGTAACATTGATATAATCCTATATCTAAAATTTGTGTATATTCAAATGTCCCCAGGTGTCCCAAAAATGTCCTTTATAGCCTTTTTTCCAATTCAGGATTCAACCAAGGAGCACACATTGCATTTATTTATGTCTCTTTTAGTCTCCTTTAACCTGTAGTAGTTCCCTAGCTTATTTTCTTTAAAAGGCTGCTATTTTTGAGTCCTGGGTTCAGTTGTTCTGCAGAATCTCTCAACGTGGACTTGCCTGTTTTCTCATGATTGGATTTAGGTTAAACGGTTTCTTGTAGGAGTACCACATAAGTGGCAATGCAGACAATAAGCTTTTCAGTAAGTCATACTGCACTGAAGTCCTATAAGCCTGCTGTGATTCTGCTTTGCATCTTGAATATGTTTTATAAAGAATGAATGGGATGGTCACTCAGTGAACTGGGGATGTGCTGACAGTTGAGCTACACCTCCATGACATAAATTGGATTCATCTCAAAATTCTACCTTACTCTGTACTACATGTAGTTCAGGAATCAGAGGGCTGCTTTCTGTTACTGATAATCAGATCTTTTCATTCTAGAGCTTACACTTTGCACTTTTTTTTTCTTGAAGGAATAGATTTGGAAAACAGATATGTGTGGCAATATACACGTCAAGTGTTAACCTCATGTTAGATTTATTCTTGCTGTAATTCATCCTCCAAGCGGAACTGAAATCCTTTTGCCATTCAAGGGGGTATACATTTTAGGTAGGGTGGCTAAATTTACTAACTGGTTTGCTTAACTTTTATACAAAAATGTATATTTCTATGAAGGGCTTTATCATACATAATTGTATTTAATGTTCTTAATAGCCCTGTGAGGTTGTGAGATGACTGAAGGCTCAGAGAGGAGACTGGGGTAGTCTGAGATCCAGGTCACACTCAGTGTCCTTTGCTTCTTGAGAGTGGTTTGCAGCCACACACACACTACCTTCCCGTCTGCCTGAGAAAGGTGGTTGTTTCAGAATTGGTCACTAGAAAGATCAGGCTACCAGAGATCAGATTAATTGAGATCTTGGAACCCACAACAATTTTTGTAGAACGAGGGACAGTCTTAAAACAAAAATCTCACTTTTATTTGTTGTTCTAATTGCATGTTACCTAAGACATTCATTTGCTCACTGAGTTCTCACTTTCCTTTGGAACTGACTTTGCTAGATACAGGATGAAAGGTTGGCTGTGATACCTGTTAGAACATATGAATATGAATATTTGCATGCTCTTAGATTCAGGCCTGTTTCCAAAAGGATTTAAAGTAGCTTATAGAGATACATGTGATTTAACAACAACAAAAGGAGGTAAACGCAAAAATGCCAAGTGGGGTGAAAGAAAGATAATGCCAAAACTGAGATTCATAATACAACGCAAAGTGTAAGCTGTGTGATTTTAAGAGTTGACAATACCAAGTGTCAGCATGTTCCTACGTCAAGCAGAAAGGGGAAAGTGAAAATTAAAGATAGAAGAGTTGGAGGGGATGATTGCTGGAGCAGGTCCCAAGCGGACCAGAAAAAAATGGGATAAAAACCATGAGGGTGGGAATAAGAAACTCAAAGGCGTACTCCTACACAAGGATGAAACAGCATCCTTGTGAAGTCAGTGTGGAACAGAAAGCCGACCTCGTCCTATCCTGGTGCTGAGGGACGTGGGGAGCGGAGAACGCCTCAAATATCCTGTGAAGCGCTATATTCTAAGACTGGGACATTCAATGTTCTTATGCTACTCTACCTCCTGACTAAAATTCATGGACTGTGCTGCCCATGTTGCAGAATATCTAACTCCTCAGTGGTTTCTGGGAGTACTTTGAGCCTGGGAAACAGATTTAATAGGGCATCTTTGGCTCTTTATTTCTCCTTGATTTTGAATTTAAGTAAAAACCTTTAAGTGTAAACCTATTTCCTCTTACCTTCTTTATGGTTTCATTCAACAAATGTGAGTGCCTCTTGTGTGTCACACAGCCTGCTTGTTCCTTCATTACATTTGGTTTTTTTTTTTGGCTTTTGTTTGTATTTTCTGGGGAAGGTGCTGATGAGGAGCTCTGATTCTAATCTGTTCTCTTGGGTAAAGTCTGCAGATTTAGGCCAAGGGCATCTCGAGAATAAGTAGGTGCAGATCTCTTATTCAGAAATGAAATCTTTTTTTCTTTTTAATTATTTATTTTTGGCAGCATTGGGTTTTCGTTGCTGGGCACAGGCTTTCTCTAGTTGTGGCGAGTGGGGTCTACTCTTCGTTGCAGTGCACGGGCTTCTCATTGTGGTGGCTTCTCTTGTTGCAGAGCATGGGCTCTAGGCGCGCGGGCTTCAGTAGTTGCGGTGCATGGGCTCAGTAGCTGTGGCTCGCGGGCTCTAGAGTGCACGCTCAGTAGTTGTGGCACACGGGCTTAGTTGCTCCGTGGCATGTGGAATCTTCCCGGACCAGGGCTCGAACCCATGTCCCCTTCATTGGCAGGCAGATTCTTAACCACTGCACCCCCAGGGAAGTCCCTGGAAATGAAATCTTGTTAAACTAGTTTCCTCTTCTCTCCAGCACCAGTGGAAGTTGTGATTAAGTAGCAAAGCCCCACATATATTTTTTGAGTAGGGCTAATAGAATTCTGGGCATTTTGGAAAATCACAATTTGAGAGTCAAGAATGGGCCTTGGAGGACCATCTAAGGAAACACAGCCCTCTTATTTTAGAGATAAAAAATTAAGGCCTCAAATAAACTTAATACAAGCACAAACCTAGTAAGAGGCAGAGCTGCAATTCGTGGTCTTCTGGCTCCTAGACCAATGGTCTTTCTGGTATGAAAACACTGCTCACCAAATAAAGCTGGGCTAAGGGACTCAAATTTTACAACTGCAGACAGGCATTTCTGAGGGAACAAGAAGTTTAAATTTGCCTTCCTATGTGGTCTAGAATATAACATCAATATTTGCATTTAAAGTGCTTGTTTTCAGAGCACTTATATTCATCCTTCCGTTAAAATAGGCAACCACTGAACAACAAGGATTATCAGAACTCAACACAACAATGGGAGGAACTGGTGTGCTTTCATGTCTGGGTTTTTCTTTTGTGAACGAAGTGCTCTGATCTCCAAAGGAGTTTCCAAGCCAGAGATATGTCATGCCTGAAGATGGGAAACTAAGATAGATATATCTTTACATGTTTACATACAGGTACCACAAATTAGTACTTGCAAGACCAGATCCTTGGTGTTTCGGGGCATGAGGTGGGAGTGGGGGCTATAATATCCCAGTCTGGCATCCTGGTTTTGTGGTCGGAGTATCGGAGCAAGAAGAGATCATTCTAATTACGCAGCTTAGATGAACTGTAACGCAGACTGTGGTTTTGCTCATGCTTTTAGAAAAACAAAAGTAACTTCAACAATGTAATCATTGCATCTGCATCTCTCTGGTGGCTTGTATTCCATTCACATTCCCCCCTGCATGGTATACTATCAAATCCCAGTTACTTCCATTTCTGTTTCTCTTTAATCTCAATGATAAATAATCTTCCTGGGATCATATATCCTTCCTGGGGCCCTGTCATTTCATTTAGGATTGTGTGGCGATACAGAACCTTCACTTTGATGTTGTAAGATAATTTTGCCATTTTCATGGCTATCAAGAAGCACACAAGAAACTGACAGAGGAAAGCACAATTTCCAGTAGTTCAGATAAAGCAGCCTCACAGAAAAATCAGTGCCATTTATAAGACTTAAATAACTTTAACCAAATGGTTATGTTTAACCTCATAGATTTCTTTTAAAGGCTCCATTATAGTCATAGTACAAAGACCTGAAATTATTTAAGACACATTACAACATATTCTGTAATTTCTTTTATTTATTTATTTATTTACTTATGGCTGGGTCTTCATTTCTGTGCAAGGGCTTTCTCTAGTTGTGGCAAGCGGGGGCCACTCTTCATCGCGGTGCACGGACCTCTCACTATCGCGGCCTCTCTTGTTGCGGAGCACAGGCTCCAGACGCGCAGGCTCAGTAATTGTGGCTCACGGGCCTAGCTGCTCCGCGGCATGTGGGATCTTCCCAGACCAGGGCTCGAACCCGTGTCCCCTGTATTGGCAGGCAGATTCTCAACCACTGCGCCACCAGGGAAGCCCTATAATTTCTATACTAAGTGCTAGTCTGTTATAAGGGAAAAAAACCAAAGAGGAATTGCTTCAGCACATTAACAATGAGCCTATTCTAATTAATTAATATGCAGCCATTTAATTAGCCTAGATTTTTCATTAAAATTCTGCATATAATCAAGTGTACAATATCATACATATCCAAATTTCATACACTTTTCCTATTTTGGAACATAACAGTACTAGTCAGTCAAAATCATTTACGTAAGGAGGGAGCACTTCATTTTACAGATGAGGGGGTGAAGCTCAGACAGATTATAGGACTTTAGCCAGGTCACAGAGCTAGCTAGCTCTTGTCTGCAGCTGAGACCAGCTCTAAACCTGGGCTGTTCATTTAAAAAAATTTTTTTCTTTTTAATCACAATTCCTCCCCAGTTATAGATGCCTTCGTAATGCTAACTAGTTGTTTTAAGTGTCTGGGAGACAATGTGCTATTCTATAATGAGCACAGGACTTGGTATTTGACGGGAGAGGGAGGGGCTCCTGTCTTAGCCCCACTTCTTGAGAACTCAGTGACTTAGATACCAATTAATTACTCGCTCTCTATGGATCCAGTTTTCCTCATTTGTCAAAGTGGGGTAAATATCTGACATGGATATGCAGACATGGTAGGTGGTTAACATGTGGTCCACCTGCAGTAAGGCTGAGATTGTCTGCGTCCAGAAGTACAGGCTGCACTTGTGAGAGCAAGTAGTGAGTCTGTGCCTTGACAGGTAAATCAGATAAACAAGGGAGGCTAGAAGGTGAATAATCTTTATGAGTTTGCTTACTATGATGGGACCAGTTTTCTGTGGGAAAGAAACTGAGGGACGGCAGTACAGATCTGCTGGAAAGAAGTTCAGATTTGAAGGAAGAGAGTGGCTATTACCCTTTTATCTGTATAGTTGTCTTTGGAAAAATTTTTATTTTTTTAGTATTGGAGAAAAAACTAGAATAATAACAAGGTTGTCATGTTTTAGTGTGAGAGATCAACTCCTTAGAAAAACCCACACTTATAAAACAATGATTCAGATTATGGAATAATCATTTTAAAAAGTTCCAAATTTAAGTAATTTGATTTGAAAGTATGAAACCTTTCATACGTAACTGCAAAAAATAAACTTGGAGGTACCATGTCAGTGTCTGAAGGCGGCAAAATAATTAACTTATGTCAGCCCCACTCCCCGGGCTGAGAATACTGGTCACCTGGCTGTCCTTGCCCCAGCTGGTTAGGGCAGAGGTTCCACGTCAGGAGATACAAAGACCAGAGACTATTTTCTCCACTGTTTGTGAAGCAGAGGTGTCACTCTGACACTCTGAGAGGGTCCACTGTGCGTTATCCCCCCTATCCCCCCTTTTTGGAGCAGTGGGTGAGAGATTTTGCCCAGGGGCAAGAGACAATCCATAAGAATAGAGAGTTCTGACATTATTTGAAATCGAGTGAAGTTCAAGCCTAAGGTATTCTTGAAAACAATGGAGATTTTGGTGGTGAGCAATTAAGGGGAAGCTAGTAGCTCCATGAGAGCAACAAGCTAATCCATATGCCAGCTAATTTACCAAAAAGAACCAGGAAAAGAGATGGCTAAAGAGTCCTCCCAGGAACCTCAAACACTGGCCTCAAAAACTAACCCTGCAAAGGGACCTAAATTAAATGGATCAGACTGTGGAACAATTTATATCCCACATAATGTAAATAATATAAAATGGTGAAGCTGATGTGTAAAACAGTTTTGTGATTCTTCAAAAAGTTAAACATAGAGTTACCAAGTGACTCAGTAGTTCTGCTCCTAGGTATATAATCAGGTGAAATGAAAATAATAAAAAGAAATGAAGCACTGATACATGCTGCAGAATGAATGCTAAGTGACAAGAAACCAGTCACAAAGCCCACATATTATATGATTCTATTTTTATGCAATATGCAGACTAGGCAAATTTATAGAGATAGAAATATTAGTGGTTGCCTATGGTGTAGGGTGGGGCAGGCTGGGAGTAATGGGGAGTGACTGGTAATGGGTTGAGTTTTGGGGTGATGAAAATGTTCTAAAATTGACTGTGGTGATGGTGTGCAACTCTGAATATACTAAAAACTGCTGACTTGTACACTTTAAATGGGTGAATTGTATAGTTTGTGAGTTATCTATATCTCAATCTAGCTATTTAAATGAAATGTATAGATCTTACTTGGATACTGACTCAGACATATGTAAAAAATACCACCATAATCAAATCATTTTTCTAAATTTCTCTATAAGAAATACTCTAAGAGGGATCAAACAAGACTACAGAGAACCTCATATCAGTTCAGGTCATATTTGGCCACCAAACGAATTCTAACTTAATATCATCAACAAAACCTTTTGACCTTTTATATCTATCTATCTATCTCCGAATTGCAGAAAAGGGGACTTATGCTGTATGAATTCAAGTCCCAGCTCTGCTATATCACCTGTGAAGAAAATATCTAGCTACTCTATAGGGCTGAAAAGTGAAATGAGATGATGCATATAGCAACTAAAACATGATGCAAATATAGCTTCATATTACCAGTCATTTAAAAAGTAGAGCCTGTTAATATTTAACAGTTTATGAACAGAAATAACATTAAAATAGAATTTTGGAATATTAACATACAATAAAAACAAACAAACAAAAAAACAACCACAAAACAAAAAACCACAAAAAGTGTAAAACCCTCCCCTATTCTCCCAGGCTTAAAGAGCAGTTATCCAGCTGTAGTCTACTTTCCTAAATTTTCTCAGTTCCTTTTCTTCAGATTTTGACAACTGATGTATAATGTCTTTTCCCAAATCTGTGTTATTTGTATCCTGGACCTGTTCAGTGAAATTATTTTCTTCATCTGAATCAACACTTTCTTTTTCTTCTTCCATACTGACATCATCAGGAATTTCTTCAGCACTTTTAACAATAACAGAATAAAATACAACAATTACTATTAAAAAATATTTCTAAACAATAACTTTCCAATTTAAGGTATCTATGAAAAAACATAATCATGAACAAAATAAATGAAAATTCTTGTTATTGAATACACTTTAAAATTATGATTATAAAAGAACAGGTCAATTTATAAAATATGAAATTTTGAAACCTTTTAAACATTATCACAAAAAATCTCTGATATTTAGTTTCAATAAATTTTATTTATTTGACTTAGTAATCCTATATCCTTTAACTATAGGTTAAAGCTGAAATAAAGAGAAACACAGGGAAAGAATATTCTAATCAAGGATAACACAAACCATCCTGTTTCTCAAAACAGAGTATCTAAACATATCTTATGAACTGCCTTACCTCTTAGTCTCCTTAGACAGCAGCAATGAATTTATAAACATGGAGCACAGGAAAGAAGCAGATGGCAGTACATGGGCTGGAGTGTGAAGAAGCTACAGTAAAACAGAAAAACAGGGTTTCATTTAAAAAGATGAAATGCCAAGCCTGTCATCAACAGAAGGCTCTCCCCACAGAAATACCAAACCAAAGAACTCCCTACTTTTGGGGCTTCCCTGGTGGTGCAGTGGTTAAGAATCTGCCTGCCAATGCAGGGGGACATGGGTTCGAGCCCTGGTCTGGGAAGATCCCACATGCCACAGAGCAACTAAGCCCATGCACCACAACTACTGAGCCTGCGTGCCACAACTACTGAAGCCCGTGCACCTAGAGCCTGTGCTCTGAAACAAGAAAAGCCACCTCAATGAGAAGCCCGCATACTGCAATGAAGAGTGGCCCCCGCTCGCCGCAACTAGAGAAAGCACGCGCGCAACAACGAAGACCCAACGCAGCTGATAAATAAATAAATAAAATTCATGATTAAAAAAAAGAACTCCCTACTTTTATGCAAATAACCCCTCCCCCAAACCCATGTCAGGCTACAATAATCAGAAATTGTAAGTTTTAGGCCATTTAGTTTGGGAATTAAAGTTGCACAGTATAGGGACTGGTTCAAGATGGTGGAGTAGAAGGACGTGTGCTCACTCCCTCTTGTGAGAGCACCAGAATCACAACTAACTGCTGAACAATCATCGACAGGAAGACACTGGAACTCACCAAAAAAGATATCCCACATCCAAAGACAAAGGAGAAGCTGCAATGAGACGGTAGGAAGGGCGCAATCACAATAAAATCAAATCCCGTAACTGCTGGGTGGGTGACTCATAGACTGGAGAACAATTATGCCACAGAAGTCCACCCACTGGAGTGAAGGTTCTGAGCCCCATGGCAGGCTTCCCAACCTGGGGGTCCAGCAACGGGAGGAGGAATTCCTAAAGAATCAGACTTCGAAGGCTAGTGGGACTTGATTGCAGAACTTCGACAGAACTGGGGGAAACAGAGACTCCACTCTTGGAGGGCACACACAAAGCAGTGTGCGCATCGGGACCCAGGGGAAGGAGCAGTGACCCCATAGGAGACTGAACCAGGCCTATCTGCTAGTGTTGGAGGGTCTCCTACAGAGGCGGAGGGTGGCTGTGGCTCACTGTGGGGACAAGGAAACTGGCAGCAGAAGTTCTGGGAAGTACTCCTTGGTGTGAGCCCTCCCAGAGTCTGTCAGTCATTAGCCCCACCAAAGAGCCCAGGTAGGCTCCACTGTTGAGTTGCCTCAGGCCAAACAACCAACAGGGAGGGAACCCAGCCCCACCCATCAACAGTCAAGTGGATTAAAGTTTTACTGAGCTCTGCCCACCAGGGCAACACCCAGCTCCACCCACCACCATTCCCTCCCAGCAGGAAGCTTGCACAAGCCTCTTAGATGGCCTCATCCACCAGAGGGCAGACAGCAAAAGCAAGAAGAACTACAATCCTGCAGCCTGTGGAACAAAAACCACATTCACAGAAAGATAGACAAGATGAACAGGCAGAGGGCTATGTACCAGATGAAGGAACAAGATAAAACCCCAGAAAAACAACTAAATGAAGTGGAGATAGGCAACCTTCCAAAAAAAGAATTCAGAATAATGATAGTGAATATGATCCAGGACCTCAGAAAAAGAATGGAGGCAAAGATCGAAAAGATGCAAGAAATGTTTAGCAAAGACCTAGAAAAACTAAAGAGCAAACACCTAGAAGAATTAAAGAACAAACAAACAGAGATGAACAATACAATAATTGAAATGAAAAATACACTAGAAGGAATCAATAGCAGAACAACTGAGGCAGAAGAACGGATAAGTGACCTGGAAGACAGAATGGTGGAATTCACTACGGGGGAACAGAATAAAGAAGAAAGAATGAAAAGAAATGAAGACAGCCTAAGAGACCTCTGGGACAACATTAAACGCAACAACATTTGCATTATAGGGGTCCCAGAAGGAGAAGAGAAAGGACCCGAGAAAATATTTGAAGAGATCAGAGTTGAAAACTTTCCTAACATGGGAAAGGAAATAGCCACCCAAGTCCAGGAAGCGCAGAGTGTCCCAGGCAGGATACACCCAAGGAGAAACATACTGTGACCCATAGTAATCAAATTGACAAAAATTAAAGACAAAGAAAAATTATTGAAAGCAACAAGGGACAAATGACAACATACAAGGGAACTCCCATAAGGTTAACAGCTGATTTCTCAGCAGAAACTCTACAAGCCAGAAGGGAGTGGCATGATATATTTAAAGTGATGAAAGGGAAGAACCTACAACCAAGACTACTCTACCTGGCAAGCATCGCATTCAGATTCAACGGAGAAATCAAAAGTTTTACAGCCAAGCAAAAGCTAAGAGAATTCAGCACCACCAAACCAGCTCTACAATAAATGCTAAAGGAACTTCTCTAAATGGGAAACACAAGAGAAGAAAAGGACCTACAGAAACAAACCCATAACAATTAAGAAAATGATCATAGGAACATACATATTGATAATTACCTTAAAAGTGAATGGATTGAGGGAGGAGAGAAGATGGAGGAAGAGTAAGACGTGGAGGTCACCTTCCTTCCCACAGATACAGTAGAAATACATCTACAGGTGGAACTGCTCCTACAGAACACCCACTGAACGCTGGCAGAAAACGTCAGACCTCCCAAAAGGCAAGAAACTACCCCCGTACTTGGGTAGGGCAAAAGAAAAAAGAAATAACAGAGACAAAAGAATAGGGACGGCATCTGCACCAGTGGGAGGGAGCTGTGAAGGAGGAAAGATTTCCACGTACTAGGAAGCCCCTTCGCGGGCAGAGACTGCGGGTGGCAGAGGGGGGAAGCTTCGGAGCCACAGAGGAGGGCACAGCCACAGGGGTGCGGAGGGCAAAGCGGACAGATTCCCGCACGGAGGATCAGTGCCGACCAGCACTCACCAACCCGAGAGGCTTGTCTGCTCCCCGGCCGGGGCGGGCGGGGCTGGGAGCTGAGGCTCGGGCTTCGGTCGGATCGCAGGGAGAGGACTGGGGTTGGCGGCGTGAACACAGCCTGAAGGGGTTAGTGCACCACAGCTAGCTGGGAGGGAGTCCGGGAAAAAGTCTGCAGCTGCCGAAGAGGCAAGAGACTTTTTCTTCCCTCTTTGTTTCCTGCTGCGCGAGGAGAGGGGATTCAGAGCGCCGCCTAAACGAACTTCAGAGACTGGTGCGAGCCGCGGCTATCAGCGCGGACCCCAGAGACGGGCGTGAGACGCTGGGGCTGCTGCTGCCGCCTCCAAAAAGCCTGTGTGTGAGCACAGGTCACTCTCCACACCGCCCCTCCCGGGAGCCTGTGCAGCCCGCCACTGCCAGGCTCCCGTGATCTGGGGACAACTTCCCCGGGAGAACGCAGGGTGCGCCTCGGGCTGGTACAACGTCACGCCGGCCTCAGCCGCCGCAGGCTCGCCCCGCATCCGTATCCTTCCCTCCCCGCGGCCTGGGTGAGCCAGAGCCCCCGAAGCAGCTGCTCCTTCAACCCTGTCCTGTCTGGGCGGGGAACAAACACCCTCAGGCGACCTACACGCAGAGGCGGGTCCAAATCCAAAGCTGAACCCCAGGAGCTGTGCGAACAGGGAAGAGAAGGGGAAATCTCTCCCAGCAGCCTCAGGAGCAGCGGATTAAATCTCCACAAACAACTTGATGTGCCTGCATCTGCTGAATACCTGAATAGACAACGAATCATCCCAAATTCAGGAGGTGGACTCTGGGAGCAGGAGATATTAATTTTTCCCCTTTTCCTTTTTTTGTGAGTGTATATGCTTCTGGGTGAGATTTTGTCTGTATAGCTTTGCTTTATAATAGCTTTATTTTACTTCACTATATTATAGCCTCTTTCTTTCTTTCTTTCTTTCTATTTTTTCTCCCTTTTACTCTGAGCCGTGTGGACGAAAGGCTCTTGGTGCTCCAGCCAGGCATCAGGGCCGTGCCTCTGAGGTGGGAGAGCCAACTTCAGGACACTGGTCCACAAGAGACCTCCCAGCTCCACATAATACCAAACAGCAAAAATCTCTCAGAGATCTCCATCTCAACATCAAGACCCAGCTTCACTCAATGACCAGCAAGCTACAGTGCTGGACACCCTATGCCAAACAACTAGCTAGACAGGAACACAACCCCATCCATTAGCAGAGAGGCTGCCTAAAACCATAATAAGGCCACAGACACCCCAAAATACACCACCAGACGTGGACGTGCCCACCAGAAAGACAAGATCCAGCCTCATCCACCAGAACTCAGGCACTAGTTCCCTCCACCAGGAAGCCTACACAACCCACTGAACCAACCTTAGCCACTGGGGACAGATACCAAAAACAACGGGAACTACGAACCTGCAGCCTGTGAAAAGGAGAACCCAAACACAGTAAGATAAGCAAAATGAGACGACAGAAAAACACACAGCAGATGAAGGAGCAGGGTCAAAACACACCAGACTTAACAAATGAAGAGGAAATAGGTAGTCTACCTGAAAAAGAATTCAGAATAATGATAGTAAGGATGATCCAAAATCTGGGAAATAGAATAGAGAAAATGCAAGAAACATTTAACAAGGACGTAGAAGAACTAAAGAGGAACCAAGCAACGATGAAAAACACAATAAATGAAATTAAAAATACTCTAGATGGGATCAATAGCAGAATAACTGAGCAGAAGAAAGGATAAGTGACCTGGAAGATAAAATGGTGGAAATAACTACTGCAGAGCAGGATAAAGAAAAAAGAATGAAAAGAACTGAGGACAGTCTCAGAGACCTCTGGGACAACATTAAACGCACCAACATTCGAATTATAGGGGTCCCAGAAGAAGAAGAGAAAAAGAAAGGAACTGAGAAAATATTTGAAGAGATTATAGTTGAAAACTTCCCTAATATGGGGAAGGAAATAGTTAATCAAGTCCTGGAAGCACAGAGAGTCCCATACAGGATAAACCCAAGGAGAAACACACCAAGACACATATTAATCAAACTGTCAAAAATTAAATATAAGGAAAACATATTAAAAGCAGCAAGGGAAAGACAACAAATAACACACAAGGGAATCCCCATAAGGTTAACATCTGATCTTTCAGCAGAAACTCTGCAAGCCAGAAGGGAGTGGCAGGATATACTTAAAGTGATGAAGGAGAAAAACCTACAACCAAGATTACTCTACCCAGCAAGGATCTCATTCAGATGGGATGGAGAAATTAAAACCTTTACAAACAAGCAAAAGCTGAGAGAGTTCAGCACCACCAAACCAGCTTTAAAACAAATGCTAAAGGAACTTCTCTAGGCAAGAAACACAAGAGAAGGAAAACACCTACAATAACAAACCCAAAACATTTAAGAAAATGGGAATAGGAACATACATATCGATAATTACCTTGAATGTAAATGGATTAAATGCTCCCACCAAAAGACACAGGCTGGCTGAATGGATACAAAAACAAGACCCATCTATATGCTGTCTACAAGAGACCCACTTCAGACCTAGAGACACATACAGACTGAAAGTGAGGGGATGGAAAAAGATATTCCATGCAAATGGAAATCAAAAGAAAGCTGGAGTAGCAATTCTCATATCAGACAAAATGGACTTTAAAATAAAAACTATTACAAGAGACAAAGAAGGACACTATATAATGATCAAGGGATCGATCCAAGAGGAAGCTATAACAATTGTAAATATTTATGCACCCAACACAGGAGCACCTCAATACATAAGGCAAATACTAACAGCCATAAAAGGGGAAATCGACAGCAACACAATTATAGTAGGGGACTTTAACACCCCACTTTCACCAATGGCCAGATCATCCAAAATGAAAATAAATAAGGAAACACAAGCTTTAAATGATACATTAAACAAGATGGACTTAATTGATATTTATAGGACATTCCACCCAAAAACAACAGAATACACATTTTTCTCAAGTGCTCATGGAACATCCTCCAGGATAGATCATATCTTGGGTCACAAATCAAGCCTTGGTAAATTTAAGAAAATTGAAATCGTATCAAGTATCTTTTCCGACCACAACGCTATGAGACTAGATATCAATTACAGGAAAAGATCTGTAAAAAATACAAACACATGGAGGCTACACAATACACTACTTAATAACGAAGTGATCACTGAAGAAATCAAAGGGGAAATCAAAAAATACCTAGAAACAAATGACAATGGAGATACGACGACCCAAAACCTATGGGACGCAGCAAAAGCAGTGCTAAGAGGGAAGTTTATAGCAATACAAGCCTACCTCAAGAAACAGGAGACATCTCGAATAAACAACCTAACCTTGCACCTAAAGCAATTAGAGAAAGAAGAATAAAAAACCCCCAAAGCCAGCAGAAGGAAAGAAATCATAAAGATTAGGTCAGAAATAAATGAAAAAGAAATGAAGGAAACAATAGCAAAAATCAATGAAACTAAAAGCTGGTTTTTTGAGAAGATAAACAAAATTGATAAACCATTAGCCAGACGCATCAAGAGAAAAAGGGAGAAGACTCAAATCAATAGAATTAGAAATGAAAAAGGAGAAGTAACCACTGACACTGCAGAAATACAAAAGATCATGAGAGATTACTACAAGTAACTCTATGCCAATAAAATGGACAACCTGGAAGAAATGGACAGATTCTTAGAAATGCACAAACTGCCGAGACTGAACCAGGAAGAAATAGAAAATATGAACAGACCAATCACAAGCACTGAAATTGAAACTGTGATTAAAAACCTTCCAACAAACAAAAGCCCAGGACCAGATGGCTTCACAGGCGAATTCTATCAAACATTTAGAGAAGAGCTAACACCTATTCTTCTGAAACTCTTCCAAAATATTGCAGAGGGAGGAACACTCCCAAACTCATTCTACGAGGCCACCATCACCCTGATACCAAAACCAGACAAAGATGTCACAAAGAAAGAAAACTACAGGCCAATATCACTGATGAACATAGATGCAAAAATCCTCAACAAAATACTAGCAAACAGAATCCAACAGCACATTAAAAGGATCATACACCATGATCAAGTGGGGTTTATTCCAGGAATGCAAGGATTCTTCAACATACGCAAATCAATCAATGTGATACACCATATTAACAAACTGAAGGAGAAAAACCATATGATCATCTCAATAGATGCAGAGAAAGCTTTCGACAAAATTCAACACCCATTTATGATAAAAGCCCTGCAGAAAGTAGGCATAGAGGGAACTTTCCTCAACATAATAAAGGCCATATATGACAAACCCACAGCCAACATTGTCCTCAATGGTGAAAAACTGAAACCATTTCCACTAAGATCAGGAACAAGACAAGGTTGCCCACTCTCACCACTATTATTCAACATAGTTTTGGAAGTGTTAGCCACAGCAATCAGAGAAGACAAAGAAATAAAAGGAATCCAAATCGGAAAAGAAGAAGTAAAGCTGTCACTATTTGCAGATGACATGATACTATACATAGAGAATCCTAAAGATGCTACCAGAAAACTCCTAGAGCTAATCAATGAATTTGGTAAAGTAGCAGGATACAAAATTAATGCACAGAAATCTCTTGCATTTCTATACACTAATGACAAAAAATATGAAAATGAAATTAAGAAAACACTCCCGTTTACCATTGCAACAAAAAGAATAAAATATCTAGGAATAAACCTACCTAAGGAGACAAAAGACCTGTATGCAGAAAATTATAAGACACTGATGAAAGAAATTAAAGATGATACAAATAGATGGAGAGATATACCATGTTCCTGGATTGGAAGAATCAACATTGTGAAAATGACTCTACTACCCAAAGCCATCTACAGATTCAATGCAATCCCTATCAAACTACCACTGGCATTTTTCACAGAACTGGAACAAAAAATTTCACAATTTGTATGGAAACACAAAAGACCCCGAATAGCCAAAGCAATCTTGAGAACGAAAAATGGAGCTGGGGGAATCAGGCTCCCTGACTTCAGACTATATTACAAAGCTTCAGTAATCAAGACAGTTTGGTACTGGCACAAAAACAGAAATATAGATCAATGGAACAGGATAGAAAGCCCAGAGATAAACCCACACACATATGGTCACCTTATCTTTGATAAAGGAGGCAAGCATATACAGTGGAGAAAAGATAGTCTCTTCAATAAGTGGTGCTGGGAAAATTGGACAGCTACATGTAAAAGTATGAAATTAGAACACTCCCTGACACCATGCACAAAAATAAACTCAAAATGGATTAAAGACCTAAGTGTAAGGGCAGACACTATCAAACTCTTAGAGGAAAACATAGGCAGAACACTCTATGACATACATCACAGCAAGATTCTTTTTGACCCAGCTCCCAGAGAAATGGAAATAAGAACACAAATAAACAAACGGGACCTAATGAAACTTAAAAGCTTTTGCACAGCAGAGGAAACCATAAACAAGACCAAAAGACAACCCTTAGAATGGGAGAAATTATTTGCAAATGAAGCAACTGACAAAGGATTAATCTCCAAGATTTACAAGCAGCTCATGCAGCTCAATAACAAAAAAACGAACAACCCAATCCAAAAATGGGCAGAAGACCTAAACAGACATTTCTCCAAAGAAGATATACAGATGGCCTACAGACACATGAAAGAATGCTCAACATCATTAATCATTAGAGAAATGCAAATCAAAACTACAATGAGATATCATCTCACACCGGTCAGAATGGCCATCATCAAAAAATCTAGAAACAATAAATGCTGGAGAGGGTGTGGAGGAAAGGGAACACTCTTGCACTGTTGGTGGGAATGTAAATTGATACAGCCACTATGGAGAACAGTATGGAGGTTCCTTAAAAAACTACAAATAGAACTACCATACGACCCAGCAATCCCACTACTGAGCATATACCCTGAGAAAACCATAGGTCAAAAAGAGTCATGTACCAAAATGTTCATTGCAACTCTATTTACAATAGCCAGGACATGGAAGCAACCTAAATGTCCATCGACAGATGAATGGATAAAGAAGATGTGGCACATATATACAATGGAATATTACTCAGCCATAAAAAGAAATGAAATGGAGGTATTTGTAATGAGGTGGATGGAGTTAGAGTCTGTCATACAGAGTGAAGTAAGTCAGAAAGAGAAAAACAAATACAGTATGCTAACACATATATATGGAATCTAAGGAAAGAGAAAAAGGTCATCAAGAACCTAGTGGCAAGGCGGGAATAAAGACACAGACCTACTAGAGAATGGACTTGAGGATATGGGGAGGGGGTGGGGTGAGATGTGACAGGGTAAGAGAGTGTCATGGACATATATACACTACCAAATGTAAAACAGTTAGTGGGAAGCAGCCGCATAGCACAGGGAGATCAGCTCGGTGCTTTGTGACCACCTAGAGGGGTGGGATGGGGAGGGTGGGAGGGAGGGAGATGCAAGAGGGAAGAGAAATGGGAACATATTGTATATGTATAACTGATTCACTTTGTTATAAAGCAGAAGCTAACACACCATTGTAAGGCAATTATACTTCAATAAAGATGTTTAAAAAAAAAAAAGTGAATGGATTAAATGCTCCAACCAAAAGACACAGGCTTGCTGAATGGATACAAAAACAAGACCCATATATATGCTGTCTACAAGAGACCCACTTCAGACCTAGGGACACATACAGACTGAAAGTGAGGGGTTGGAAAAAGATATTCCATGCAAATGGAAATCACAAGAAATGTGGAGTAGCAATACTCATTATCAGATAAAATAGACTTTTAAATAAAGAATGTTACAAGAGACAAAGAAGGACACTACATAATGATCAAGGGATCAATCCAAGAAGAAGATATAACAATTATAAATATATATGCACCCAACATAGGAGCACCTCAATACAGAAGGCAACTGCTAACAGCATAAAAGAGGAAATCAACAGTAACACAACAATAGTGGGGGATTTTAACACCTCACTTACACCAATGGACAGATCATCCAGACAGAAAATAAATAAGGAAACAGAAGCTTTAAATAACACAATAGACCAGATAGATTTAATTGATATTTATAGGACATTCCATCCAAAAACAGCAGATTACACTTTCTTCTCAAGTGTACATGGAACATTCTCCAGGTTAGATTACATCTTGGGTCACAAATCAAGCTCCAGTAAATTTAAGAAAACTGAAATCATATCAAGCATCTTTTCCGACCACAATGCTATGAGATTAGAAATCAATTACAGGCAAAAAAACGTAAAAAATGCAAACATATGGAGGCTAAACAATATGTTACCAAGAGAACACTGAAGAAATCAAAGAGGAAATTAAAAAATACCTAGAGATAAATGACAATGAAAACACAATGATCCAAAACCTATGGGATGCAGTAAAAGCAGTTCTAAGAGGGAAGTTTATAGCAATACAAGCCTACCTCAAGAAACAAGAAGAATCTCAAATAAACAATCTAACCTTACACCTAAAGGAACTGGAGAAAGAAGAACAAACAAAACCCAATGTTAGTAGAAGCTAATAAATCATAAAGATCAGAGCAGAAATAAATGAAACAGAAACAAAACAATAGCAGAGATCAATAAAACTAAAAGCTGGTTCTTCGAGAAGATAAACAAAATTGATAAACCTTTAGCCAGACTCATCAAGAAAAAGAGGGAGTTTTTAAAAATATCAATTCATGGGTCCCACCCCAGGGATTCTGATTTGATTGGTCTAGAGTGCAGCCTAGGCTTTTTAAAAAAAATATTTTTTTCTTATTTTTAAAAACTCCTTGCAAGATTCCAACATGCAGTCAAGTATGGCAGCACATGTTCTGAGGGCTGCTTATACTCGCATATACACACATGGCATCACTGTTGTCACAGGCCACAGTGACTGTCCTCTGCAGAATTTCTTGAACCACAAGCAAAGCTGACCAAAAAAAAAAAAAAAAAAAAAAAGTAAAAGAGGGAGAAGACTCAAATCAGTAAAATTAGAAATGAAAATGGAGAAGTTACAACAGACACCGCAGAAATACAAAGCATCCTAAGAGACTACTACAAGCAAGTCTATGCCAATAAAATGGACAACCTGGAAGAAATGGACAAATTCTTAGAAAGGTATAACCTTTCAAGATTGAATCAGGAAGAAACAGAAAATATGGACAGACCAATCACAAGTAATGAAATTGAAACTGTGATTAAAAATCTTCCAACAAACAAAAGTCCAGGACCAGATGGCTTCACAGGTGAATTCTATCAAACATTTAGAGAGGAGCTAACACCCATCCTTCTCAAACTCTTCCAAAAAATTGCAGAGGAAGGAACACTCCCAAACTCATTCTAGGAGGACACCATCACCCTGATACCAAAACCAAAGATACTACAAAAAAAGAAAATTACAGACCAATATCACTGATGAATATAGATGCGGAAATCCTCAACAAAATACTAGCAAACAGAATCCAACAACACATTAAAAGGATCATACACCATGATCAAGTGGGATTTATACCAGGGATGCAAGGATTCTTCAGCATATGCAAGTCAACCAATGTGATACACCATATTAACAAACTGAAGAAGAAAAACCATATGATCATCTCAATAGATGCAGAAAAAGCTTTTGACAAAATTCAACACCCATTTATGATAAAAACTCTCCAGAAAGTGGGCATAGAGGGAACCTACCTCAACATAATAAAGGCCATATACGACAAACCCACAGCAAACATCATTCTCCAGGGTGAAAAACTGAAAGCATTTGCTTTAAGATCAAGGACAAGACAAGGATGTCTACTCTCACCACTATTATTCAACATAGTTTTGGAAGTCCTAGCCACGGCAATCAGAGAAGAAGAAGAAATAAAAGGAATCGAAACAGGAAAAGAAGAAGTAAAACTGTCACTGTCTGTAGATGACATGATACTGTACATAGAGAATCCTAAAGATGCCACCAGAAAACTACTAGAGCTAATCAATGAATCTGGTAAAGCTGCAGGATACAAAATTAATGCACAGAAATCTCTTGTATTCCTATACACCAACAACAAAAGATCAGAAAGAGAAATTAAGGAAAGAATCCCATTCACCATTGCAACGAAATGCATAAAATACCTAGGAATAAACCTACCTAAGGAGGTAAAAGGCCTGTACTCAGAAAACTATAAGACACTGATGAAAGAAATCAAAGATGACACAAACAGATGGAGAGATATACCATGTTCTTGGATTGGAAGAATCAGTATTGTGAAAATGACTATAGTACGCAAAGCAATCTACAGATTCAGTGCAATCCCTATCAAATTACCAGTGGCAGTTTTTACAGAACTAGAACAAAATATCTGAACATTTGTATGGAGACACAAAAGACCCCAAACAGCCAACGCTGTCTTGTGGGAAAAAATGCAGCTGGAGGAATCAGACTCCCTGACTTCAGACTACACTACAAAGCTACAGTCATCAAGATAATATGGTACTGGCACAAAAACAGAAATATAGATCAATGGAACAGGATAGAGAGCCCAGAGATAAACCCATGCACCCATGGTCAACTAATCTATGACACAGGAGGCAAGGATATACAATGGAGAAAAGATAGTCTCTTCAATAAGTGGTGCTGGGAAAACTGGACAGCTACATGTAAAAGAATGAAATTAGAACACTCCCTAACACCATACACAAAAATAAACTCAAAACGGATTAGAGACCTAAATGTAAGACTGGACACTATAAAACTCTTAGAGGAAATCATAGGAAGAACACTCTTTGACATAAATCACAGCAAGATATTTTTTGATCCACCTCCTAGAGTAAGGGAAATAAAAACAAAAATAAACAAATGGGACCTAATGAAACTTCAAAGCTTTTGCAAAGCAAAGGAAACTACAAACAAGACAAAAAGACAACCCTCAGAATGGGAGAAAATATTTGCAAACGAATCAACGGACAAAGGATTAATCTCCAAAATATATAAACGGCTCATGCAGCTCAATATTAAAAAAACAAACAACCGAATCCAAAAATGGGCAGAAGACCTAAATAAACATTTCTCCAAAGAAGACATACAGAGGCCAAGAAGCACATGAAAAGCTGTTCAACATCACTAATTATTAGAGAAATGCAAATCAAAACTACAATGAGGTATCACCTCACACCAGTCAGAATGGGCATCATAAGAAAATCTACAGACAAATGCTGGAGAGGGTGTGGAGAAAAGGGAAGGGAACCCTCTTATACTGTTGGTGGGAATGTAAATTGATACAGCCACTATGGAGAACAGCATGGAGGTTCCTTCTAAAACTAAACATAGAACGACCATATGACCCAGCAATCCCACTACTGGGCGTATACTCAGAGAAAACCGTAATTCAAAAAGACACATGCACCCCAATGTTCATTGCAGCACTATTTACAAAAGCCAGGTCATGGAAGTAACCTAAATGCCCACTGACAGACGAAAGGATAAAGAAGATGTGAGTAATGGAACATTACTCAGCCATAAAAAGGAACAAAATTGGATCATTTGTAGAGACGTGGATGGACCTAGAGACTGTCATACAGAGTGAAGTAACTCAGAAAGAGAAAAACAAATATCGTATATTAACGCATATATGTGGAACCTAGAGGAATGGTACAGATGAACTGGTTTGCAGGGCAGAAATAGAGACACAGGCGTAGAGAACAAAGGTATGGAAACCATCGGGGGAAAGTGGCGGGGGGGGGGTGGTGGTGGTGGTGGTGGTATGAATTGGGAGATTGGGATTGACATGTATACACTAATATGTATAAAATAGATAACTAATAAGAACCTGCTGTATAAAAAAATAAATAAAATTCAAAAGTTCAAAAAAAAAGTTGCACAGTGTATAAATGATTATTTAAAAATTAGTTGGTACAGATTGTATAAATAAACTCTAACTTAAGGAACTTTATTGCATTTAACCCATTTCACATTGGTATAAGCAATTAATTTACACTATTAGTTTTACTTATTAATATTATAACAAAAGTTATGTTTCACACTAATAAGTAATGAATAATTACTTACCTCACTAATTGCAGGTATATTTTCTGTTAAGGGTAGTTGTACCAGTTCATCCTCCAAAGCTTCATTTAACTTGTCATCCTGCTGTTGCTGCCTGTGCTTTCCCAATATGAAATAAAATGGGGTTGTTGGAAGAGTTTCTTCTGCTAATAGCTGTAAGGATTTAAGACAAAGGGAAATAAATTACTTCACTAAAAAGGAGGAACTACCTTTGAGGCAATAAGAAGTATCACAGTCATAACATGTCGGATGGAGGGAACTATAGAAATTATCTAGTATGATTCTTTCATTTCACAGGTAAAGCAACTGAGGGCAGTCAATTTACTATGTGAAAAGCTAACAGTAGATACTTCGATGACAGAACAAAATGTGCATCCACCACTACTTAGTCCCACAATCCTACAAAAATGGCAGCAAAGGGGTTTTCAAAAGAGCATAAATCCACAGTAATAAAGACACTGTGTGATGTGCAAAGTGGAAAGCAGTTTGAATGGTGGTAGCTAACTTAGTAGACCTGAGAAAGCAGGATTCTAAGCTGGTGGTGAAGAAAGCTAAAAGCATCCCAATTTATACTGTAGAATCCTGCAAACACTCAAGAATTGGTACTAATAGTAACAGTACCTCCCCTGTAAAAGGCTTTAAAAAAAAAAAAAAAAAAGAAAGAAACCAGTTAGCCTGGTTGAAGGTCTATTTAGAGAGCGCTCAGGTTTCCAGATCTCCTCCTCAGCCCCAGCAGAGGGCTGGCAGAATGTTCCCCGAAGAACGACATAAAGTGTGTCTTTCGAATGGATGGCTTAGTGTGTGGAGGGGCAGAGGTGGCCTCACAGCTGAAGGCAGTGAACACAGTTGCATAGAGGGTGCTTCTCAGAACACTGGCAGCCACGCTGACATCTTTTAGGCAAGAATTTGGAAGAATTTTATCTGGACAATTTGACCAATCTAAGAGAGAAAGTCCTAAAAATAATGACTTTGGAGATTTTCTCATAATAGCTCAGGCAGACAGTGGAGGCCAGAGGTCAAGTTCCACCTACGTAGAAAACCTCCAAATGGTGATTTTGCTCACTTTTAAATAAGAGCAGACAGCTAAGAGTCATGAGACTTTGATGAAAATCTCCAAAACAGATTGGAAATAAAAACCTAATGGAAATGAACCATGTTAAGAGAGAGACAAACAACAGAGGATCAGATGAAAAGAGGAGGAAACCTCTCAGACAACAGGAAGAAAACAGGAGAAAAATTAAGAATATTAGAGAGCACCATTCTAGAAGGTCCAGCAGTAAATAATAGCAGTTCTAGAGAAAATGAAGGCAAAGAAAGAATTAATTCTTCTCCTTAGACAGTTTTTTGATTAAAACCCTCGAAGGGGGCTTTACATTTAACTCAGAGGAAAAGTCAAATTCTTTTCATTAAAGCCTGTTTTGACTGCTTTATTTAAAAAGGCAAACTGCACTCCACACTCCCTTTCCTGCCATTCCTCCTCCCATAATTCTTATTGCCTTCTAAAATACTATATATTTTACTTGATGTTTGTCATCTGTGCCTAACTGTTAAGACTATAAACACCACTAGTTTAGAGACTTGACTCTTTTGCTCACTGATATATCCCAAATGTCTAGAACATGTAGTGATGATCAACAAAAAAATGTTAAATGAATTCAATGAATTTTCAGAGAAAAATACGTCAGGATACAGATAAAGTATAAGACAGTATCTTCAAAGTTCTAAGACAAAATGATTTTCAACCTAGAACTCTACCCAACCAACCAATCCAATGGGAGAGAATAAAAGCATGTCCAAACGTGCAATGTCTTAAATTTACTTCCCATGCACCAGTAGGATGTGCTTTACCAAAGCAAGGGAGTGACCAAAGAAGGAGAAAAACTACAGGATCTATTACAGTGGATGTGAATAAATCCCCAGAATGGCGGCAAATGTAGATCCTAAGATGATTACTGTGCAGCAGGTTTACAGGGCAATCAGTTCAGAAAGAAGCAGGTCAGAGGCTCTTGAAAATATTTCTTCAAGACTCGAAAGAATACCTAATATGTCTGAAAATAATGAGAGAGGACTTACAGGGTAGAGTTTAGGGGTGAATTAGGTGAGAAGTAAATAGGAAACTGAGCAAATGAAAAAAGAAGGCAATCATTAACTCCAGAGAAAAGAAGTTGGTCACAAAAGGAAAAACAACCTGTTTATTACTATGTGGCTCAGCTATGAATTGTGTTTACATGTTTAAGGATGAACAGTGACCTGACCAATTTAAGATTTATCTATACTGGAAAAATTAGGGGACAGAAAATATGCGGGGGTATGTTATGTATATGGCGGGAGTGGTGTGAAAGAAACTTCAACTTCAATAGATCAGAGTTAACAAATAATACCTAGATCTGAAAAATCCAGAATTAGCAATATAAACATGTTTCTTAGAGATACGGAGGTAAATAAAAACTTCAACTCAAAGAGTTGAGAGTATCTTTGTGGGTAATGGCAGTGGTGGTGATGTTCAAGTTTTCCCCAAGAAGTCTTGTAGAACTATTTGATTCTTTAAATCACAAGCATGTGTCACTGATATTACAAATTGAGACTACATTTTCAAAGAGCACTATGACATCAAACGAAGCAAGTAGTTTCTAAGTATGTAATTTTAATTCCACTTTAGGGCAGGTAAAACATTTTTCTCATAGCTGAGTTCTAAAAGATAACCTTATCTTTGCAGGGAGGCAATGTGCATGATCTGCACCACGAGTGACTAGAACATACCTGTTTGCTTGTCGGTGTGAGTTTCTCTTCTGGAGACTGTGTACTGAATGTCAATAAACTCTGAAAAGAGAGGTCAATTAATGATGCAAAATATAGAGTGCAAATCTAAATGTTAAAGTTAGAAAATGATGTTGACTTTTCATCTTGATATAAATATATCTGCTCACAGAAAAGTAATAAAAGATTTAAAACGTATTTAATAACTGCTGTGACAGTTGTAAGATTGTTCTCAAAGATCATTTTTAAGAATTGGTAATGAAATAAAATTCAACTGATGGGTCAAACTTAAGCCACTGATTTCTTTATGGTAAATCAAATACTAAAATTAAAAAAGAGCCATTCTAATAAATACAATTTAAAGTATTCTAATTATCTTCTAGGTCATATCTTTTTTGGTGTCACAGAGTGAATGAATGCAAGCAATACTTAGCCCCAAAGGTGTGGGCTAATATACTCCCACCAGTAATATGACTGTACAGAGCACATTAGACGATTTGGCAGGGGAGCGGGAGGGGAGAGAAGGAGTAATCCTTTAATAAAACTATTCCACTTGCCCTGGGCTATTACTCTCAAATATTAAAGCAAATGAAAATCACACATACGAAATGACGGCCTTTTCTGAGGTGGACGGTTACCTGTGATTTTGTTAGGAAGTAAAACTGCGATCTGTTCAGCCACTGGTAAGCTTCTGAGGTGAATGATTCAGGGACATCTCGTGGAACAAACACTCCCCACTGGACTTCCTCTCTGGAGATATTTTTTTGAATATACAATGGCCTGGGCTCGCTAGGTCTAAACACAAACACTAGAGAAAAAAAAAAACCAAATAGACAACAACATTTTGCCTGCAAAGGTTAGTTTCAGCCTCAGACTGGCAGACCACACTCATCCTGGGACTTACCCCATTGAGTAAATTGATCAGGTCATGATTATTTTAGGCTTTGAGTCAACAAATATCTACTTGATGCTTCCTATGTGCCAAGCCGGTTAGGAATGAGGGCTTTGAAGATGAAAAACAGAAAGAAAAATTCCTGTTTCTGAGAGCAGTGTCAACTGCAGAAAACAGACACCAAAATACTATGGCAGTATTTTGTCTTAAGCACTAGAACAGAGATCTGTAGAAAGAGCTTCAAGATCATAGAGGAACGATAAAAGCTCCTTGGGGGATTTAGGAATGCTTCAAAGAGGCAAAATCTCTCTTGGATTTTGAAGGCTGAGTAGCAAATGACATGTTGAAAAATGAGGGATGTGCTGGAGCTGGAACTCAAGAAATGAAGGGCAGTGGTCAGGCAAATGGCTTCAAATGGACATCTGATTTGAAGGTAAGTTTAACTCAAATTATATTAAAGGTGTTAAAAAGAAAATTTAGGTAATAGATTTCTTCTGTCAAAGAATGGTCTGTACTTACAGTCTGAACCCGTGGAAGACTGAGAGATTGCAGCAATATTCTCTGAATTGGGATCAGGTTCCAAAACTCTCATATTTAATTTTGCACTCCACTCCACTGGGGGAAAAAAAGTGATTCACTTCTAAGAAGAGATTTACCAAAAGCTTTCTTAAGCTTGTTATTTAAACTAGGTACTCAATATTTATTGGGACAATCAATTCCATTATTTTTAGGAAGAGGGATTTTACCATTCCAGATAATACATGGAGAACACACTGACATTATCTGTGGAAGTCTGCACTAAAACGAGGGGCAAGAAGCAGAAAAACAAAGTATTGCTACTTCTTCCCCATGCTATGAAATGGTTATTACAGTGCAACTTCTGTCTGGTGCTTTTCCACTACTGCTAAACGTGGGCAAAATGTTAACCAGAATCACTGTAGAGAATATTAAAAAAAATGTTATCACACACATTCATTACAAAGTAACCACAATGTCTTCCAAACATATACTCGAATGAGTAAAATGCCACAAAGTTCACATTTGTTAGGAGGATTGTGATAGGCTACATTCAAATTTAATGCTGTCAGGGACACTGCAGGTTAATATGCATTATGAACTATAAGAAACTTTCCTCAAATTGCTATGAGGATGGATAAGATGGAGGGCAACAAAGTCATACACTGAAGACAGTGGAAAAAGGTGAGGATACTGGAAGATGATTTGCTGACAATTAGGCAGTTTATAAATACAGTTGACCCTTGAATAACATGGATTTGAACTGTGAGGGTCCACATACATGTGGATTTTAAAATAGCAAGTACTACAATAACTGCTCAATCCAAGGTTGGCTGACTCCACAGAGGGCTGACTCTCTAAGTTATACGTGAATTTCTGACTGCGCAGAGGGTCGGTGACCCTAACGCCCGCATAGTTCAAGGGTCAACTGTAATCAAAGTCTATTATTACAGGCATAGCACTCCAAAGTTTGGTGGTACAATGTACCATGTAAAAAATTATATATTCTCTGGGTAAAGATACGAAGATATCATCCAGAAGTCCTAAAATGCCAAAGATTAGTTAATGTCCACTTCCTATATGCTTAGTCATCACTTTATAGCAAAAAGTATCTTACATGCACAACTGAGCAGATTCCAACAGCACAGAATGCCATTTTCAGTGGCACCAAGAAGATACTTGGAACAAGTCAATCTCCCAAAGCAAAGGTGCCTAGATTAAAACAAGGAAGTTAACAACAGTCATTTCTAGCACACGTAGTTACAAAGGACTGCAGACTTCCTGCACAGTACTAGCTTCGTGCAATGCAAATTTTTAAACAGACATGTATGTTTTTGTTCATAATTATTCTGCAGGAAAGGGGGTAAGGAGCACAACAGGAAAGCTTTATTTAGCTATTTTGTTTCTTTAGGAAAACAGATTTGATGACCAATTCTTTTCTCTAATATGCTGTATGGTACGATAATTGACACATATAGAGAAAATGTATGTGAAACGTACCAAGTTACTTAACAAAAACTCTTTTTTATGCTTCTTTGCCTCAAGAGGGAAATCTGCAATATGAATTCTGAAGAAAGTTTTACAAAGTAAATTCAGAATTAGACATGTTGGGAATTAGAAACAGCCATTTCCCATTCTGTCCTCAAATGCCCAAGTTACTGGAAATAAAATGAAAGATACTGCTGTTACATTCCCTTGCCATTGTTACAAACAATGAAGTTTGAGCATAACATCGCTTTTATGAAAATACAGAGAAAATAAACATTGTTTGGATCTACTGAGGCTTACATATAGCTTCTATTATTGTGTAGTACAACCATGAAAAGTAATGCACATCATTCATAAACCCAGTAATTTTTAGCTTCCCAGTATTTTGGTTAGCTGCTGGCACCACTGACCCACAGGATACCTCTGGAGAAAGCATAAATTAATTACTCAAGTTTATGTAGAAAGACTTGTTTGAATTAAAAAAAAAAGAAACAAACCCAGTACTTCATACTCCCCCAATTATTTACCGACCTTATTTTCCCAGCTCGTTGACAAAATGTACATTTAAGTTCCCATGTCTCCGAATCCCATATTGTAACTATTTCCTCAAAACTAACTGCTAGTAAAGAGCCATCTTCGGAGAAACAGCAGTTAGTTGCTTGGTATTTGTGGTAACTACCCACAAAGTCACAGGTCCAGCCAACAGCTTTTTCTGTGAAAATATAGACCATAGAAATAGTACAAATGCTAGATAATATTTTAGGGAATTTATAAGAAATATGGATTAAGAAACAAGGAAACACAACAAAAAACCTCCTCTCCAAAATTTTAGTTACAAATCATTGACTGATTTGAAATTTGCGTCCCTTCCAAGAGACCTTGACCTCCCTCTAGTGGAACAGTAAAGGGACTACTGCAAAAGCCCTTTTTACTGTACTCTCACAGACTGGAATAATCAGCACACAATTAATCAAGAACGTCATAAAATAAGTAAAGATCTGGGAGAAAAGGCATGTAAAAATGTAATCTCTCAAATCTTTTGAAATTGGGCAATATCCTACAGAATTAAACAAAGTAGAAAATGTCCTCCCAGAATGGATACAATTCATGAGAGATAAATATATCAATTCTTAAAACTGTGCACGACATATAGACATACTATATTTAAGTAACTTACTGTATATATCAGAATCATCTGTTAATATCCACACTTTGAAGTGACCATCTTTACTTGTTGTAACCAAGGTGGGGTTTTCAGATTTTTCTGCATTACAGAAACAGAGAGCTGTGATGTGGTCTTCATGTGGCATGTTAACCTTTGTATTGAGAACAAACCTAGTAGGAAGGAAACCAATTTATTTTTATACCAGGGCAATATGATACACTATCATATGAGTATTAAGAATTCCTTACATATTGCACATTTTACAATAGCATCTTTAAGAATGAGCAACTGATATATTATCACCTAGCATGACAAACAATTGAGTGTTCTATCACTAATGGCCACAGGATGCAAAGAGTTTTAACACATTACCTCTGGCCTCGTGTAACGTACGTAACAGAGATGATTATAAACAGTGTCAGCTTACTGGTACAGAATGAGTATAAAATAGGGGTCATCAAAAAAATGATACTTGAAAGGCTACTATACTAAACTGCAGGGAAACTGTGTAGAACACAGATACCTCACTCTTTTGAAAATAAGCAAAAAAGGAAATGGCTATGAAAGCCCTTGTTTTTGGCAAGACGGTACAGAAAGAACATTACCTATTTCACTGCCCTGGTCGATACTTAATATTTAAAGTCACCCAAACTACCTCTCAAAGCTTGTTTCTAGCTCGACAGGACACTGCTGTGAATGAAAGATTATCTTGTGAAGATTCACAAGACAATGGGCACGAAAGCACTAAGCCCAGTTCTTGACAAGCAAGAACCTGATAAATTGCTATTACAGCCATGGTATGAGAAACTAGTGGGCTCCTTATCTAATCAAGACTACACCACACCACACCTCTACCACGTGCCACTGCCATTTTCCCAAAGAAGGTAATATAACATTAATAAAGAGCTAAGGAACTAAGACCTTTGCATTCTAATCCTGGATTTGCCTGGAGGTAGGTATGTGTTCCTGGGGGTGTCACTTCTCCATGTTTCCTCATTTATGCAATGAGGTGACTCATAATTTGGAGGACACCAATGCTTTCTCAGAGCAGAAAGCATAAAGGCTTTATAAGAGGAATAGCACCTCCTTCATTTCTCTTAATATAAATTTATCAAAATGAAACATCGTAAAGACCAACAATTGAAACTAGAAAGTCAAATAATTTTCTGCTCTCAAGTTAAATGTCTATATAGGTAGTATTACCCTTGTGTTTTCTTATTATATGTCCACAGTTTCATTTGCAATTCAAGCTCAGTTTCCTTTTCTTGACGTTGTTCCACCGTTGCAAGCCAATTACCATAGCAGCCAAATGCAGCCTTTGTTAGCTCAATTTGGATCAGACCATAATCATTGATATATTCTTGCTGTATAATATCTAACTGATGGGTTAAAAAAAAAATCCAAAATTCTTATTAATGTAAATACATAAATGTTAAAGCATTCAAGGAATGGTAATTAACCACATCATAGATACCTTCTGGAATCTACAGTAACAGATTTTTAGGTAAAGAGAAAAATGAACTAATCATTACTTACGGACATCGAAATTGTCATTGAAAACATGGAGCATATTATATAATACCAATTTGGTGGTGATGATTCTTCAATGACCTTAAATTTTAGTAACGACTATGCTCCATTTATATGATACAGCAGAACTTTAGGTTACAGTAATGCTTTTCTTTTGTTTCTAAGAACAAATAGCTTTACATAAAATCTCAAGGCTAGATTCCACATCACTAGAAACAAGGAGAGCAAAAATGAAACCTACAATTTTTAAGAAGTGAAAAAAGCACAACATTGTAAATAGGCCAGCTTTTTCTTTATAATTTTTCTTTTATTGTTTCCTCATCTATTTACTAAAAATGTATTAAGTGCCTACTATTTCCAGGCACTGTACTAGAAATGTACAAAGATCAATAAGTTTCCTTTCTTTGAGAGGTTTAAAGGTGTTGGAGAGAAAGCAATAAAGTGTTAGAGTGGCTGTGATAGAAATCTGTAAAGGGTACTGTGGGGCACTAAAGAAAAAGTGGAATGTCTAGATTGCATTTACCAGGATTATAGGAAGTGTTCCTCTTTAATCTACACTGAAGATTTTATCTTCAGCATGTACATATGATACTGTTTCACCACAAAGCAGAGACAGGTTTGTATTGTTAATCCATATTCTCATTGCCTATCCTTATGACTCAAAGGCACAGATGTGTGCAACAGTTAATTTAGAGTGTAGTCTTAAACAGAATAAAATAGAGCGCACACAACAGTGCCAACTGGCTTACATGTAGACTTCATCTGCAACTGTGGCCTCATTAGAATCATGCTGTAAACAACTGATAATACTATGTTCAAATAACATAGGCACAGGATCTTGTTTTAGAAGCTATACAATAAGTTACTTGACCCCAGTGGTGCTATAAAGATATTTCATTAGTTTTAAGGCTAGTTAACAGATCAAAAATCTTACATTGTATAACTGTTTATCACTTTGGAGAGAATAAAACTGCAAGTGGCCAGGTTTCCCATTCAAAACCAAAGCTTTAGTTCTTGGGTCAATCATCAAACCGGTAAAGATATTTCTGTCTGCAAAAGAAGTGATGAACAATAGCTGAAATCAGACAAATATTCACTTTTAAAAATGTACACAATTCCACATCCACTGAGGTCTGTGATACCTTTCACTAGGCCTTGAATTACTGCAGACGCCTCAAGGTTTCGGTGAATGATTATCAGCTCTGTGGGTAAAATAAATAAATAAATAAACAAACAAACATCTAAACATAAATAGGTCAAACCTTCAAGGTTTTTTTGTTTTTTTTTTTAAATGAATTTATATCATTGTGAAATATACCAGAATACAAAACAATTGAGTATGTTCAATTTCTTGGAGTGTTACTGGAAAATTAGGAATATATTTTGTGATTTAACAGAAAAACTAGGGGTGGGGATGAGGGCTTTTTCTGTTGGAGTCTCTAAGTTTTCTGCTGTGACTATGAATACATTAGAAGTGTTAATTCAGAAACTTATATGCCCCAAAAGAGACGGCTGTTTATTTTGACATGAGTCACTGCGCTACTGGATTGCTCAGTTATGCTCTCTTTTGAAGGGAAAGGAGGCAATGGGCACGGGATTTACATCTAAGCTGAGGTGTAACAGGATGACCAAATGCTGGGGAGGAATCAGAAGACTGCTCCATCTCTGTCAGAATCCACAGGACTCCCACACCGAGACAATGGCTGTACCAAAGGAAAACCTCAGCATTCTTTCGAGAATGCCATTATATTGTGAAAACCTCCTTTATTCCCCCAATCATTCCACATGAAAAGATTTTTAAATATAAGTGGCACAACAATAACCAAATACACTTAGCCCTACACTTTCATAAAAACAACTCTGGAAATGTTGGATTCAGGTGGCATCTTGGGGCAAGAGGGGTGGAAGAAAGAGGAGAAATGGAAGAGAAAAAAATGCTCCTTAAATCCTATGCTACTCTTAGTTTGAGGTCTCTTATTTTCCATCCCCTACAGATGCTAGCTAATTTATGACATTACACAAACTGTATTTCCTCATGACAACAAATTGAGACTTACTGTTATCGGAGTGCGAAGTACAGAAGAGATCCCCTGCTGGAGACACTGAGATATGTTCAATAGTAGCTCCTAAACGGGGGAGGAACTCCTTATTCTTCTCTGCTGCCTCTCGCCACTCTACGAGGACAGACTCACGGCCACCACTCAGCAGACTGCTGCCTTCTCATCCACCCAAAGAAATGAAAAGGACAGTGTTTGGGGGAAAAAACAGGAAGATATAATCGATGTTTTGATTTTTCCTATGTTAGAGAAATAAACTATTTAAAAAAACACGCAAACAAGTGTCTTTATATCTTTTAATATACTTGCAAGACAAAAGATTTAAAGATCACTGGTTCAGGGATTATTCCTTTCCAGTACTATGTGACTACTTTATTGCTGACAAATTCTTCTGCCAATAACTAGAAAAACTGGATGAAACAAACATCCTCCAGGCCCAGCTGGCTTCACTAGTAAACTTTTCCAAACATTTAAGGAAGAAATAAACCAGTTTTACACTCTTCCAGGTAACAAAAAAGAAAGAACACTTCCCAATTTGTTTTGAAGACCAGCGTAATTCTGCACCAAAACTAGCACATCATTAAGAAAAGTACAAGTGGGCTTCCCTGGTGGTGCAGTGGTTGAGAATCTGCCTGCTAATGCAGGGGACACGGGTTCGAGCCCTGGTCTGGGAAGATCCCACATGCCACGGAGCAGCTGGGCCCGTGAGCCACAATTGCTGAGCCTGCGCGTCTGGAGCCTGTGCCCCGCGACGGGAGGGGCCGCGATAGAGAAAGGCCCGCGCACCGCGATGAAGAGAGGTCCCCGCACCGCGATGAAGAGTGGCCCCCGCTTGCCGCAACTGGAGAAAGCCCTCGCACGAACCGAAGACCCAACACAGCCAAAAATAAATAAATAAATAAATAAAATCAAGTAAAACTTTAAAAAAAAAAAAAAGAAAAGTACAAGCCAATTTCATAACAGATGAAAACTACCAAATGAAGTATCAGCAAGCTGAATCCAATGATATATTAAAAAGATAAGACATCACTGCAGGGTAAAATTTATTGTAAGCATGTGAGGTTATTTTAACATTTGAAAAATAAACCAATGTAATGAACTCTACTTACAGAAAAAAGGGAAATAGATCATCAGTATCTTAACAGATGCAGAAAAAGTAAATAATAGAATTCTAGACCCATAATAAAAACTCTCAGTAACCTAGGAATTGATGAGACCTTTAAAATTTCATCAAGAATACTTACAGATAATCTATAGCAAATATTTTAGTGGTAAAACACTGAAAACGTTCCCCCTGTGTTGGGAACACCAATACCACTTTTATCCAACATTAACTTGAGGTCCTAGAGCACTGAAATAAGAAAGGCTTAAGAATCAGAAAGAAGTAAATAATAAATTAGATGCTCACAGACAGCATGACTGCGTTCAAAGCAGAGCCAAAACAGTTTATACTGTTAACATTTGCCTTAACTCATAAACAGTTCTCAAAAACCCTATAATTTGTAGTTTGTTTACACAGACAACTAATTTTCATTTCTTCTATTAACTCTCTCATACCTATACATTCACTGACAACCATGTACTATATTACTTCTCACAAATACTCACATGATTTAAAAAATAACATCAAGAATTGAACTCTCTTAATAGCCAAGATGATCTGCAGTACTTCCTATATGAAAGCCATGGCTCACAGTAGAGGCACCTGGTATTCTCTTTTTTGAGTGCCAACTAATCTAACTATTCCTTCTTCCCCAAACCCCACCTGAGAAGGCCAATCCTGAATGTCCCAGGACTTAACGCTAATAAGTAAGGCCATCACAGAAAGCTGTGACTAATAACTAGTGTGAGAGGAGGTGGAAAGATGCGTAAGGGCAACAAAACAGAGAAAAGTCACAGTGACAATATACATCAACGGGTCTTGGCCTTTGGGCAGGGGCCACAGCAGAGAAAAAGAAACTGATGAGGAAGGGCAGAAGAAACCACCTTAGGTCAGGAGAGAATAACAACACTGCCTGAAACATTACAGACATATGTACACACAATGCCACAAACATACTCATTTGTATTTTTGGTGGGGAGGAGGGTGAAGATAAGAGTAGCCTATGTCTTTTATCCATAGGGTTAACACCCTCTTAATTCTTCTGTTCTTAGTTCCCATATGTCACAGCTGTACTCCTGCTGTACTACTCTAAGTGTGTCAGGTTGGGTCCCACCCCCATATACCAGTCACTGATCCCCCAAATCAAAAGCACAAGTAGGCTGAAGATGCCTCCTGCTTCCTGAGGCTCCACTGAGTTAAACCCAAGTAAGCCTGTAGGAATCTAGAGCAAATGGTACTAAGACTTGTCCTGCCAGTCTCTAGGAGGACCTACAGGAAGAAGAAACACCTTCTCCAGGCATGTAAACTTCTGGAGCATATAGCACCTCCCCCTCCCCCATCCCCTTAAGGACCAGTCAAAATGTACTGACATAATTTTCACCACATACGTGTGGGGATGCTAACGGTAACCAAAGACAAAATGTACTTCTCCAAATTTCTGTTGAAGGTCATCCTATTTCCAAGGAGGTATTTTTACACATTATAGCCACTCTCATGCAGCTTGAATGGAACAAAGATCTGAATTAACTTAAAATAGTGACTGTGGCGATCTTACAGTTAAAAACAAACTTTCGAGTTAGACCTAGGTCCAAATCCCACTTATGAGACACGTGACCTTAGGCAAGTTAGTTCTCAACTACAAATTTCACTTCCATCATCTGTAAAATGAGAATAATGATGCCTATTTTCAGAGTCAAGGATTAAATGAAATAATGGATGTAAAGCATCAGCACAGTCATTTGCTCCTGATAAACTGTAGCTATACTTACGGACAACAAGCACTTAGCTATGTGCACATACATTAGAAAAAGAAAAGGAATATAATTTAAATAGGTTTATATTAACAAGAGACTTTATGACAGGTGTACACTTTGATACTCTGAAGAGCTGTGAAAACTTAAGCATATGGCATTGTGCTGAGCAAAGCCCAAAACACAGGGGTGATATACAAGTGCTTAAAAAAATTCATTTGGCTCATGCAATTCTAAATCTTTCAAACTATAAGTACAGTGAATTAAAATACTTGGTTCACATACTTTAAAAGTTCATTTTAAGTCTTAAACTTGTACTTACCTGTCACTGAAAAAGCCAAATCCATAACCAAATCGTGGTGCCAATGTAAACATGTGTATGTGTATTTCTTTTCATCATCAAAATTCCTCCTATTGGAGAAAACCAAAATTCTTAATTTGGCCAAAGGCGTATGTTTATCAAGTTTACTGGTCTTAATGTGCAAAAAGTACATTTTCTATTTCTAAACCAGTCACTTCTGCAAACAATAGGCCATCATAGTATTCTACTAGTTCAATATTCACTGTTACTCTCTCCTTTTTACTTAAAGGCTGACAAAAAGTTCTCTTCAATTAAATGATTAAGGACAAAATGGATTTACTCCTAGGGCCAAGGGCTGAAGTCCTAAAACAGTAAGTCTATGCAATGAAGAGTACAGTAATAAAAGAAAGGGAGGATGCCAGCAAAGCATCATCTCTATTATCGGCTGTTGCTTTGCAGTTCCATCCTTTTCCCTGCACCCAGGTATACCCCTTTTCTGCAGGACTAATCTAAAATAAATAAATGATTGCCAAGTTCTTCAAGAGTTAACTGACCAAAGACGAATTTTGCCATCCCTGTGACCAGTTGCTATGCAATCTTCCTTCGGGTGACATGATACACATGTAAAATTGTTCTTCGCGTGTTTCTTATTTCTTGATGATGATAAAGTAAACCTAGAAGAAAAATATTTTCCCTTGACTATTAAAGGCTTGGTAAGTGATGTAGTTAGGCAAAATGGAGGTCTCACCCTTATCAACCCAAACTGGTGAGCGCTCAGAATTCACTGAACATAAATGCACGATTTTTAAGAAAAATCATGACCAAGAATCAAGAATTTTGTTTTGTAAACATTTATTAATACACAATATAAATTTCATGTGAATAACATTCTACCATAATAACTTGTCTGTGGAGGCCACTGAGAGTGAAATAGAGAACAGACAGTTGTTCTTATGGTTTTCTGCCTGGGCAAAGTTTGTTTGAATTTCTCGTTAAAGCTAAGTTTTTAGCATGAAGTATGGACAAGCCTGAGAAATTATATCTGAGACAACTGGCTAATGTGTCCAAAGATGTCAGGATCCTTATACTGCAAAGGAAAACAAATGTTAATCTTGGCAGGGTAAAAGGGGAGAGGGGACAGAGTCATTTGAAGAGTGACTACTCATGCTTAGCACTAGTTTCTTTAAATACGTTCTCATTCATCCTTACAACTCTGTTAGGTAGATATTATCGCCATTTAAAATACATGTTAATTTGAAGTGCAGTGAGGTTCAATGGACTAATCTGACTCATTTTAAACCCAGATATACCAAAGCCTATATTCATTCCTATAGCCATAAAATGACAATGTGGATCACCTAGGGAAAACTTTTCAAACCACATCCAATTTTGACACCAAGTATACATAGCAGAATCTAAATGTGAAAGCGGTTTTGGGGGGAAAAGCTCCCTAGGATTTTGTGACTAACGATTTTAACCCACTGTGGGTTAAAAACTCTACCTCATCTTGTGGTTTCACAATTACTTGTAACATGAAACAGCTTTGGGTCACAGGTATAAGGATGAATAAAATTATAATGAACTCTTGAGTAACTAAAATAAAGCTATCAAAAAGGAATTCTTACCTTGATGTTGTTTTCTTTTTGAAAAAATAAACAGACAAGTAAAAGTCCCGTACTGCAGCAACATACTCTCCCTGGTATTTCAAAGAGAAGATAACATTCACAAAAATAGTCAACACCCTTTAAGAAGAAATACTATCATAAAAGTTAACACGGGAACAATAAACTTTTTGCAGACTGAGAGTATATTAGTATGAAATGATATATTGGGTTGGCCGAAGAGTTCATTCGGGTTTTTCCGTAAGATGTTACAGAAAAACCCAAATGAACTCTTTGGCCAACCCATATTACAGTTTAACTATGGAAAAGATACTCCTACATTTACAATAATCATAGAAAATTAAAAGATGAAAGTAGGTCCTAAATCCTAAAACTAGACTCTCTAAGTATAATGATTAAACTTTTTTCTATTAAGGCATAATCTATACACCACAGAATGCAATGTTTGATGCATGTATAACCATGTAACTACCATCACAATCAAGATTTCGGACATTTTCTTCGCCTCAGGAATGCTCCATTGTTCCTCTTTCCAGTCATTCCCCAATGCCCCCACCCCTGTCAGCAACTATTCATTTCTATCACCGTAGCTTACTTCTCTGCCTTTTCTATAACAGAATACAACCAGAATGGTAAATACACTTCATGTCTGGACTGTAGCTCAACATCACCTTTTTGAGATTCACTCCCGCTCTTATGTGCACCATTAGTTCCTTTTTACTGTGAAGCAGCATCCCAATGAACGCATATGTATCATACATTGTTTACTCTCTTACTGATGAACACTTGGGTTATTTCCATTTTGGAGCTATTATGAGTATTAATTATTCTTGTGCATGTCGTTTTGTGGTCATGTTTTCATTTCTCTACCTAGGAGCGGAACTGCTGGGTCACAGTAAAGGCATATGTTTAACTTTGCCCCATATCTTTCCACCACTCAGTACTGTCATTCTTTAATTTTATCTGTTCTAGTGGACCTGAAGTGGTATCTCACTGTGGTTTTAATTTGTATTTAACTGATGACTATGATACTAAAGAATAATGATGTTTATAATGTAAAAGTGTTTTCTCTACTCTAAGAAATTAAACCTTTTCAGAACAAAGCCAAAATAATGCTACAAAACTTAAGACTAAAGAAACATGCCACCACAATGATATATAGGGGCTTTTGATGGTACTTGATTTTAATAAATTATGTGATTATTAACAACGGATGGCTAAATAAGTCATGGTACGAACATCATACAGTCACTATTTCTGATGAACATTTAAGTACACACTCATGCTGCAGTGTTAAGTGAAGAAAAAAAAGATAAAACCCTCAGATAATTATTCAATTTGAGAAAAGTTATTTTATACATTTAGGAAAAAGTCTAGAAAAAATTCCTCAAATATTACCACTGGTGAGATTTAATTTCATTATATTTTTCTGTAATTTCAAAATTTTCTATAAGGGCATGTTATTTATAGACACGGAGGTCATATTTTCAAAAGACATATCTATAATCAAAGCATTTAAGTGGTTTCTACATGGTACAGGCCAAGAAGTACAGTACAAATGCCAAAACATTGATTTTTTTCTGGGACAATTATAGAGTTTACAAGAGCAAAAAGACACAATCTACAAAATTAGGGTAGTCCTAAAAAAATCTATACTACAAACACATGCTAAAGTAGTAAGGCAGATTTCTTAGTTACTAACAAAAATATTGTAACTCAAGGCAATATTAAATCACTATAACATAAAATTCTCAGAGGAAAGACTGCAGGAAAGAGATTTTATGTACAAAAAAGAAAACCAACAAAGCAAATTTTACCTCATTTCCAAAGGCAATGCACTTGGGTGACTGGTTTATATAATCCAAAACAAAGGAGAGCTCCTTAGCTTCTATTTCCTGACTTGATGATTTTGGTAGTTTCACTGAAACCAGCTGAAATACATCTAGCCAAAGGCAGCTATATTAATATAAAGCTTCTCTAGAGAAAGTGAAGATGTGCATTTGCTCATATAAAACTGTTAATTAGTACTTCAAAGTTAATTTGATGCTAAGATCATAATTCTAGGCTGTCTGAACAAGTTGTACTCTTCATTTGAATATACAAGTTTTAACTGGAAGGCTAATTCCACAACTCACACACACACACACACACACACACACACACACGCTTCATATATGTAGAAATAGAAAACAATTGGTTTTACTGGTGCATACTGCTTTCCAAAGTACTGAGACAAAAAAAAACAAAAAAACAAAAAAAAAACCCCAAAGTACTGAGATGAGCTTTAAGATGGAGATGGAATATGATACATTGGTGAACTGAGCAGCCAAAAGCAAGCAACAAACCATCTGAGAGCGTTCAGAAATGCTATGGGCTTGCCACACATTCATAGAATAAATCTCCTTTTCTGTAGAATTGGCATGCTCTTCTCTTTGCATTCCATTTAAAAAATTTCTCCTTAAGGGGAAATAGCTATATTTCACTATGCTATTTCCTTATCCTCCTAGACTTTATAATACACTGTAATACACTGATCTACCATTTTTTGTTTTCCAGCCTGATTATATGCTCTGAACTCAATTCTCCAAGCCTTTTCAGTCATCTCAAACTTTACATGCCTAAATCCTGAACGCTTATTTTCCTTCTGAACTTGGTCTTCCCCCCATTGCCCACTGGAGGAAATGTCACAACCATTCACCCAGTTGCTCGGACTCAATCCTTGAGTCACCTTTGACTTCTCTCTCATGCCCCACACCAAACCAGCAGCAAACCCTGCTGGCTCTACCTTCAAAAGACATCCAAGATTCAATAAATTCTCACCACCTCTGCCGCTACCACCTAGCCTGAAGCCATGATCCTGCTTCATATCCTAAGTGTTAGGAATAGGGATCTCTTAACAGCTCTTCCTACGTCCACCCTTGGTCCCCTTCAGTCTCTTCTCAACACAGAAGCCAGTGTTCTATTACTGCTAAGTCAGATCATGTCCCTCTTTTGCTCAAAAACCTTCAATGGCTTTTTGTCTATTCAGAGTAGAAGTCAGAGTCCTTCTAATCGTGTACAATGCTCTACATTATCCATTCTACTTAGGCTCACTCCAAGCCATCCTCCCTGCTATTCCTCAAACATGGCAGGAATGCTCTAGAATATGCTTCTCCAACACAGCTGCACAGCATATTCTTCTTTCTCCCAGGACCTCGCCTGATCACTTATTTAATATATATTCTTCCAGTGTTGCCTATTCCCGTCCCCTGCTTTATTTTTCTCTAGAACACCTGTCATCTTATTGTATTATATGACTGATCTAGTGAGCTTAATGTCTTGTTTAGTTCTCTGCAACCAGAACAGTATTTGGTACATGGTAAATGTTTAATTAGCTGGTGAATAAATTAATTACAGAGTCAAGAAATGACACCATATAAGATAACGTGTAAATAAAAGGTTCATTTGTTTTTAAACTAGAGAAGCATATTTCAATATGATTTATACAAATTTCTATCAGAGACTCTGGTGTTGGACTGTGGAACAAAGATGAAACAAATAAAGAAGGACATGTTAATATATATTCTGAGATGCCAGTCACAGGGAATCTTTTTCAAGCCTCATTCACATTTTTATGTAGTAACTAGATCTTCACAGGCTGAGTGCCCACGATGTGCCTAGCACTGAAGAGTAACACTAGATTCCACCGCGAACAGAATCCGGGTGACATTACAGCTTTGCAAGTGTCCAGTTAGCGCCAAAAGGCTAATGACTTTAGAGCTGAGTGAGACTTCCTTTAGATCTACAGTTTTCTATACTGGCTTGCGCAATAGACTCGACTGGGGGAATACTTAAATAAACAGACAGGCCCCACCACAGAGAATCTTACATTTTAAGTTCCTTGGAGTGACTGTAATGTGTAGTCAGTGTTAAGAATCACTTGTCCTACTGATATGGATAAAAACTTTCATTACTGCTATTGGCAACTACCCCTCCAACTGAGGAATCATGCAGTGAGCATGGGGAGTGGCTACCAAACTAGAGTGATGAGCAGAACCACCTGGGGAGACACAAAAAAATGCAGACTCCTAGACCAAATCTCAGACCTAGTGAATCAATTGTCAGGGAGTTTAGAAACATGAATTTTTAGTAAGCATTTAGACAGACATTAAGAATTCACAGGGCTTCCCTGGTGGTGCAGCGGTTAAGAATCCGCCTGCTAATGCAGGGGATGTGGGTTTGAGCCCTGGTCCGGGAAGATCCCACATGCTGCAGAGCAACTAAGCCCATGCACCACAACTACTGAGCCTGCGTTCTAGAGCCCTCAAGCCACAACTACTGAAGCCTACGTGCCTAGAGCCCATGCTCCACAACAAGACAAGCCACTGCAACGAGAAGCCCGCGCACTGCAACGAAGGGTAGCCCCCGCTCGCTGCAACTAGAGAAAAGCCGCACGCAGAAACAAAGACCCAACGCAGGGGCTTCCCTGGTGGCGCAGTGGTTAAGAATCCGCCTGCAAATGCAGGGGACACGGGTTCGAGCCCTGGTTCGGAGAGACCCCACATGCTGCGAAGCAACTAAGCCCATGCGCCACAACTACTGAGCCTGCGCTCTAGAGCCCGTGAGCCACAACTACTGAGCCTGCATGCCACAACTACTGAAGCCTGTGCGCCTAGAGCCCGTGCTCCACAACAAGAGAAGCCACCACAATGAGAAGCCTGCGCACCACAACAGAGTAGCCCCAGCTCGCCGCAACCAGAGAAAGCCTGCGCTCAGCAACAAAGACCCAACACAGCCAAACATTAAAAAAAAAAAAAAGACCCAATGCAGCCAAAAAGAAATTTACAAAAAATAAAAAACTCCCTAAAAAAAAAAAAATTCACATTTTCATATACAGAACAGAACCTAAATATTCGAAAGTGCTACTTTAAAATAGTCATCTGGTAAGGCAACTTAATTATTTTAAGAAATACACTGCCATTTCCAAAACATTTTTTGGCATGTCCCTTAGAGATGGTTTATGGGCCACATCAGAAAACTAAACTTACAGCTTTTATTCTTTCATGTCACATTTTTGATAGATAAAAATATTACTCATTAACAGAGTTGGCGCCAAACGACTTTTAGCTAAAAAAGATTTAGCTTCACAGTTTTGACTATTCTCAACTTACTTAAAACTCCATGATATAACAATCTGTAAATTTGTTTTAACAAAACAAAAAAACAACAAAACTCCCTGAATCGCAAACAAACAAAAAAACCACTACCAGAACAACAAAACAAAACATAAACCAAGCCAATGCCCGCCCCCGCTCCCCACCGAAGGATTCACTTAGCTAATGAGCTGTGAGCCAATTTAGCAGACTGCCCAGTAACCACTTTAAAGCTGGTCTGTACTTTGAATTCTGAATACAACTTTATTTTAAGGAGGACAACACGGGGGGACTGGCATTCTTGAAGTCCGAGATTAGAAAAATTCTTCGGATATATCCTTCATGTCAATGTTAAATGTATTAAATTTACTGCTAAAGGACAATTATTTGTAACCACTGAAGATATTCTAGAAATCCTTAAATGCTCTGAAACATGGCAGTTTCAATGGAATAATGTTCCAATGATAATGAAAATATAATAATAATTTAGCCACACTATTAGTTCCTAATCACCTGTTTTCTATACCATTTCCTCCAGATTCAAGATCAACAAATGGGTGTTCAGTGATGGGTAAAGTAATAGTGATGCTTAAGAATGACAGATTTAAGGTCAGTAGGAAGACACATATAGCTCAAAACAGCTTTAAAATTGGAGTTATGCTGTCCACTATCACAGCCATTTATTAAGTAATCATTCCCTCATCAATATTTCAGAAATAATACAGCCTCCCCCAAATGAATGTAACAGTGATGAAACCAATTTAAAAGCCAGCTCCAAAAACTTAACTTCAGACTAAAACCAAAATGTTAAATTTGAGACACTGTAAAACGTAGAGAGCCACTCAATGCTACATATGTATAAAAAAAATTAATTATACTATACCTGGTTTTTCTTTATTTATTATAACAAAGACAGAATCCTCACAGGCAAGAGCAAAGAGGGCATGAAGTTTACATCCAACTATGAAAGTCTGAAAGATAAAAAGCACCATATTGTTCATTCTGTGCACGCCCCATAAGTTCCATAACAGGCAGGGATTTTTTTTTTTATCCATTTTGCTCACTGCTATATTGCCAACATCAGAAGAAAACCCGGCCTATGGAGACACTCAATACATATTCGTTGAATAACCTTTTAAGTTAATACATATATAGATCTACCTGTTTCTTATCAATGGTTTTACAGTATTCTACTGAATGACTATCAAATTTTAACTGACCTCAAGATTATATTCAATTTTTTTTTTCTACCATGAACAATGTTTTAAGAACTACATATACCTGCCATTATTTCAACAAGAGATTCCTAAAGGTGAAATTGCTGGAGCAAAAGGTATTTATTCATTTTCAGTTTCATTCTCATTGACTGTGTACAAAAGTGTCTATTTCTCTATACTTTATCACTGTATTTTTTTCAATCTGCAATTTGGATAAAGTGACAGGGAAAAATGCTGTGTTATCTATTAATTTACATTTAATTATTAACAAGGTTAAGCATCTTTTCATGTTTATTGGCTACTTGTTATTTCTTTTCTGTGTATTACATATTCTTACCTTATACCAATTTTTTTCTCATTGGGTCATTAGTTTTTCCTTATCGGTTTTTGGTAACTTTTTGTGTATTAGGGATAACAGCTCTCATAAATATTTTCTTTCAGTTTCATTGCTCATTTTTTGGTTAAAAAAGTTTAAAATGTTATATAGTCAAATTCATTGTTTCTTTTATAGTGAGTGAATTTCATGATTTGTTTAGGAAGGCTATCTAAAAGATTGGGCCTTACGGAAGTATTCAATAAATAATATGTCTGTCATTAAATTATGCTGCCATTCTTCTTCACATAATGAAAATGTAAGCTCAATCCACGTACCTTTATCAAAATGCCATCTATATAGTCCCACAGTTTAATTGTGCCGTCAAAGGAACATGAATACAGCTAGAAGGGTAAAAATAGTACAAAACTGATTAAAAAAAAGAACTACATTAAGATATCAAGTAACTTAACTGCTGATACAGAAGGCATTGCCTGTTCATTAATTCATTATCAGCTTTAAAGAGGTGAAATCATTTATTTATATTGTTTTTGCAAAATAAAAAATCTTATCACAGCTCTTTGTAGAAAGCAGACCTATCAATTTCAACTTTTAATTAAAATAAAGAAAAAAGTCAACCCTCTGTCTTCAAGAGGGAGATGGTAAGGTACTGAGTTATGAAAAGCACTTGAGAGCTTGTTGCTATTTTCCCAGAGCCCAGTCCTTTATCAGCAGAACTGCTTTTATCTTACACTGGTATCAAAGGAGTGTCTCTCAAATGATCTGAGAATGTCCTTTTTTTAAAAAAAAGTTTCCAACCCATCACGGACCAATATTTTTGTAAACTACAACTTAAGTTATTATGTACTTGGATGCTGTGGCAATGTCAAAGTGCCCTAAAGTTTTAGACACTCAATTTCTATACTTATCTCATTGCAGACCTGTAACGAACGGTTTGTGGCACTGGTCTGTGGGCCATACTTTGGTACCACCAGAATGCCTCTGTAGCATGTTTTTATTTTTGTCCCAGCAGACTGAGTTTTACTAAAGTCACACTGGATTTTTTCGTTGCTGTTAGTGTGAAAACACTTTACTTAAAATTTTGAGTTTTTTGAAACAAAGATGGTAGAGTAGGAGGACGTGGAATTCACCTCCCACCACGAACACATCAAAAATACATCTACATGTGGAACAATTCTCACTGAAAACTAACTGGAAACTGTCAGAAAGAATCCTATACAACCAAGGCTATAAGAAAGATCCACATGGAATGAGGTAGGCAGGGAAAAGAAGCAATCAGGTCGGGACCTGTTCCACTGGGAAGGAACACAGAGGACAAAGGAGATTACATGGGCAGAGATCTGCCCTGCGGAGTGAGTGAGCGGTTTGAGTCACATACTGGGTGCTCCAGTCCTAGGGTCTGACACAGGGAAGACAAGTTCCCTTGGCTGAAGTGCCGCTGGGACTAACAGTAGGGCAGTGGGAAGCCTGGATTCCACTCAAGAGGAGAGCACACATGTGGGCTTGCTCCTGAGGAAGAGGGTAGATTGAAGACTGCCTTAGTGGCTGCCTGGTTTCCTGTGACCGCTCCAGTACAGGCTCCAGCCCTGCTTACTTCATGACGCAGCTCCACATTGGAGAGAGGCCTGCCGTGACTGGGGAGAGAGCTTGGCTGTGGAACACAGAAGCATCCTAGCACCTCCATCTCTAGCCCCACCTCTAACCAAGGTGACAGCTGCCAGCACACCCCGAGGAAAGATGTGACTTGTAGTTCATGTCAAAGCCAGCTCTCTTACCAAAGGCACTGAGCACATGCAGACTGCATAGGGATGCTCCCACATAAGGATACCCCTTCAAGACCGGGATAAGTAACCAGTTCACCTAAATTCATAGAGACAGAGAAAGCTAAGCAAAATGAGAAGACAGAGGAACTGGTCTCAAAAGAAAACCCCTGAAAAAATTAATGAAACAGAAATATACAATCTACCAGATAAAGAATTCAAATCGTTAGTAATAAGAACGTTAACTGAATTAGGGAAAAGAATAGATGAGCACAGTGAGAATTTAAACAAGGAACTAGAGGAAACAGAACCACAAAAACACCCACTCAGAACTGAAGAATACAGTAACTGAAATGAAAAACATACTAGAAGGAATTACAGCAGACTAAGTGATACAGAATGCACAAGTAATCTGGAAGAGAGAATAATGGAAATCACCCAAACAGAAGAACAAAAAGAGAAAAGAAAGAAGGAAAGAAGGAAGGAAGGAAAGAAAGAAAAAGAAAGTAAGAACAGCTCAAAGATCTCTGGGATAACATCAAGAATACCAACATTCACAATATAGGGCACATTATAGAGGTCCCAGAAGGAGGAGAGAGAGAGAATGGGGTCTAAAATGTATTTGATGAAATTATGGCTGAAAATGTCCCAATCCTGAAGAAGGAAACAGATATCCAGGTACAGGAAGCACAGAGGGTCCCAAACAAGATGAACCCAAACAGAAAACCCTAAAGTCTCCACTGAAAAATGATTAGAGCTAATAAGTGAATTCAGTAAAGTTGCAGGATACAAGATTAATATACAGAAATCTGTTGCTTTTCTATACACTAATAATGAACTACCAGAAACAGAAGAAAAAACAATCCCATTTAAAATCACATCAAAAAGAATAAAATACCTACAAATAAACTTAACCAAGGAAGTGTAAGATCTATACTCTGAAAACTATAAACCACTGAGAAGAAAACTGAAGATGATACAATGAAATGGAAAGATATCCCATGTTCCTGGATTGGAAGAATTAATATTGTTAAAATGTCCAAACTACTCAAAGCAATCTACAGATTTAATGCAATCCCTATCAAAATACCCATGACATTTTCAACAGAACTGGGACAAATAATCTCAAAATTTGTATGGAACCACAAAAGACCCCAAATTATTAAAGCAATCTTAAGAAAAAAGAACAAAGCTGGAGGTATCATGCTCCCTTGCTTCAGACTATACTACAAAGCTATAGTAATCAAAACAGGATTATACTGGCACAAAAACACAACACAGATCAATGGAACAGAATAGAGAGCCCAGAAATAAATCCACATACTTATGGCCAATTAATATACAACAAAGGAGGCAAGACAGTCATAGGAGAAAAGACAGTCTCTTCCATAAGTGGTGCTGGAACAACTGGACAGCTACATATATAAGATTGAGATTAGAACATTTCCTCACACCATATACAAAAATAAACTCAAAATGGATTAAAGATATAAATGTCAGGGGCTTCCCTGGTGGCGCAGTGGTTGAGAATCTGCCTGCCAATGCAGGGGACACGGGTTCGAGCCCTGGTCTGGGAAGATCCCACATGCCGTGGAGCAACTAGGCCCGTGAGCCACAATTACTGAGCCTGGGTGTCTGGAGCCTGTGCTCCGCAACAAGAGAGGCCGCGATAGTGAGAGGCCCGCGCACCGCGATGAAGAGTGGCCCCCGCTTGCCGCAACTAGAGAAAGCCCTCGCACAGAAACGAAGACCCGACACAGCCATAAAAAAAAAAAAAAAAAAGAAAAAAAAAAGATATAACAGTCAGACTGAAAACCATAAAACTCCTAGAAGAGATGATAGGCAGAACACCCTTTGACACCAATTGTAGCAATACATATTTTTTGATCTGTCTCCTAAGGCAAAAGAAATAAAAGCAAAAATAAACATACGGGACCTAATTAAACTTAAAAGCTGTTGTACAGCTAGGAAACCATAGACAAAACAGAAAGACAACATATTGAATGGAAGAAAATATTTGCAAATGGTATGACTGATAAGGGATTAATTTCTAAAATACATAAACAACCCATACAACTCGACATCAGAAAGATAAACAACCTAAAGAAAAAAAAAGATAAACAACTTGATTAAAAAATAGGCAGGACATCTGAACATTTTTCCAAAGAAGATATACAGACGGCTAACAGGCACATGAAAAGATGCTCAACATCGCTATTAGAGAAATGCAAATCAAAATCACAATTAGATATCACCTCACACCTCTCAGAAGGGTTATCATCAAAAAGTCTACAAATGACAAATGTTGGCGAGGATGTGGCGAAAAGGGAACGCTTCTACACTGCTGGTGCACCCACTACTGGAAAACAGTATGGAAGTTCCTCAAAAAACTAAAAACAGAACTACAATGTGATCCAGCAATTCAACTCCTGTGTATATATCTGAAAAAATAAAAATAGTAATTTGAAAAGATACATGTACCTCAATGTTCACAGTAGTGTAATATTTACGACAGCCAAGACATGTAAGCAACCTAAGTGTCCACCAACAGATGAAGGGATAAAGAAGATGTGATGTGATATATATACTCAGCCATAAAAAAGAATAAAATTCTGTCATTTGCAACAATATGGATGGGCCTAGGAGTATTATGCTTAGTGAAATAAGACAAAAAGAAAGACAAACAAATACTGCATGTTATAACTTATATGTGGAATCTAAAAAATAAAACAAATGAATATATATAACAAAACAGAAAGACACTCACAGATACCGAAAACAAACTAGTGGATACCAGTGGGCAGAGAAAAGGGGGAGAGGTAAGATAGGGGTACAGGATTAAGAGATACAAACTACTACGTATAAAACAGATAAGCAACACGAATATATTGTACAGTGCATGTAAATATAGCCATTATTTTGTAATAACTTTAAATGGAGTTTAATCTCCACTACTGAAGAATCACTATATGTACACCTGAAACTAATATAATATTGTGAATCAACTCTACTTCAATTAAAAAAAAAAGTGGCAATTTTAAGATTTCTTCCAGGGAGGACATGGAATCACAGAATTGAAATAAAAAATGATGGATAAGAAAATATTACCTATTCAAGCAAAAGAATTATATTAGATAGAAAATATACACCAGCATTACTATATATAACATGAATCATGAACACAGATCAGTAAAATATAACAAGGCAAACAGAATCACTGTAAGACAATGGTTATACACAAATACTGTGAGTTCAGAGTCCCCAGAGTCTCTGGCACCCACCCCTTCACCTCAACCAAGCCTGTTGTTAAATTTGGTAATATAGACTTCATAAATTCCAATTTTAATTTTCTTTTCTGCTACAAAAAACATTCAAATGGTACACATAACCATAACCTCTTTTCTCAAGTCCTCAGAGGACAGCAAGGACAAAATGTGTGCTTGAACCCTGCAGAAAAGCTACTTAACTATGATTTTCCAGAGTAGCTCATTTAATTTTAGAAAGAAAAGATCAGTGTTAGTGTTACTTTATGCCCTACTTCTTTTATGACAACACAGTGAATGGCAATGCAAATCCATTCTTAAGCAGTAACTGTCAAGTTGGCTGAGACTAATCCAGAAAAGGGGAACTTGATCAAAAACTAGAGCAAGTATTTTTGAGATAACTCTCTAGCAGCTTTGCTGACACTTAAGAACAGAATTAAAATGACCATTTTATTGTTGATTTCTGAAAAGCAAGGGCTGTTTTGTGGGGAGAGTGGGAAGGTGCAGACTCCACTAGATGCCCAAGTTTGTCCTGAAATTAACTGGTTGATCCACTGACTAAAGAATCCCTTCTTGTCTAGATACTGGCCCTAAGATTCGGTGACATCTGCATTAACACTAAAGAGCCTCGTCTCTAAAGAAATAGATCTACAACATCAATACCTCAAAGATGCATTCCAGAAACCAAAGAGTTCAGAGGTCAAATAAATTTGAGAAACACCCAAGACTATATACCCCTTCTGGATATTCACCACGCATATAAAGGACTTGAGAAGACCTATAATCAAGAAATTCATTTAACTGTGCCAAATCCTGAATTTCAGAAACTATACAAACAAGAACCCCTTCTTTCAAGTAACACCTATTAGCATCCTGTGAACAAATGGTTCACAGAATACACCATGAACAATGTAGTTCTAGGCTGTGACCCTATTTTAATAATTAAAAATAAGTGAAAACTATACTAAATCAGAAAATCAAAATAGATATTTCCCTGATCATCACCTAGAAAGCTTCCCAGCCAAATTCAATTCAAATTTTTCTGGCAACAATAAAGCCAATATTAAAATATTTGACTGTAAATTAACACCTGTAGATGGTTCCTGGGGTTGAGCTGGATTCCAGTCACCAGATTTCTGTGCCCTTGCAATATATGTACACATTCTTCTGTAGCTGTGCTATAAACTTTAATAAAGTCTCCAGAGACACAGAAGACATACCTGGAAATAAGAGAGAAAAATAAGAATCACATACTGTATAGACAGCATAATCTTTTTATTGTCCATGAAAAACAAAACAAAACAAAAAACAAAGCTATAACATGCAACAGAGATATCTTTCAAAATAATAGTTTAAGACCTGTATTTCAAATTGTGCTGCTTAAGCCTATGGGGACACCTGAGGTCGTTTAGTTCACGAATTCTGAAAGTAGATTAATGATGCCAAAGTCATACCTCTGACCTGTTCCAGGGGCAGAGGCTGTATGGAATCATCCTGCAAAAACAGCCAACCAAACCAAGCTGCCTGCTCACTAATGGATGCAGACACTGTGCTATGCCTTCACTATCAGCTATTATTCTGCGGTGGTTCTGCTAACAGCAGCATCTTCCCTTGTCCTCCAACTCTCCATCATTCATTGCACAGACACCAGCTTACAAATACGAAGTCAAATATTCTCTCTCATCAGTGAGGTCTCAGACTTTATGACAGTTCTTTTTCTTACTCCCAAAAAGCTGACTTCGCTTTTGTTTTTCTGGATTTGTGGCTTTCTTCCATATATCAGAGGCTACTAAATTATTAACTGTGGTTAACCTGGGGTAATATTTGTTTTAACTTTTTTCATAATAGATATAACCATAAGACAAAGCTCAGAACTGCAAATCTTCTAGCATCAAATAAAAAACGTTTGCTCTGTGCCTATTACATCTGACAGCGTACGTGTCTAACATGGTGCTTTCTCATATATCATAGAAGGTACAAACCACAGAATTCTTAGGCTGGACCTCTTTGTGCTCCCAAAGTACCCAAGGCATAATTTGATCTGGGTACTTTCAAACTGTGTTGAAATTCCTCATTTATGTAAATATCCATCTCCCTTATCTGGCCATATGCTCCTATAGGGCAGAGGCCCTATTTATCTTTGATTTTCAATGTCCAATCCAGTTTGTCAAACAGAACATGCCTGATCTTCAAAGGTTTTATAAACTATTTAGATAAAATGAACCAGTAAAAAAATTATTACAAAATAATCAAAGGGTAAATCTTCTAATGCTGACTGGGGTTGCTACTATCCTATTTTATCATTTTTAAGACTTGATTTTTACATGTTCACCTCTCTAAAATCAGGATGCATCTTAAAAGTGCTGTAACCAGGGGCCATGGCTGTGTTCAACTGTTTATAAGATCAACAAAGTACAAGCAACAAAGCAACCGAGGTATATGGATTCCCCTTTGGCTGGATCCTCCTCTCCATTCCCATGAGTACCCTAGTTCTTACCATCTCCTGTCTGGACCACTCTTAAGGGCTTCCTACGGTCCCCAGGTGTGGCCCTTTGATTCAACCTTTCGTACTCATACCAGACTAATTTTACAAACTTGACCGTATTACTTCCTTAAATAAAGATAAAATTAAATTAAAATCCTTCAGTGTTTTCTCACTGCCTTCAGGATATGATCCAAATTCCTACGTCTGACTCCAGTCTGACTGGAAATACTTTTTCACTTGAACAGCAGGTTAAGTGGTTCAAAACTCCAACGACCCCCTCACTCTCCCCTGCTCCGCATTAGCATCAACAAGTCCTTTAGGCAGTTTCCTGGAGATGCTGGTGGGTGAGGAGGTACTGCTGTTTGCCAAGAAAACTCCCCCTAACTGATTCTGATATTCTTCCCCAGTGGAAAGTAATTTCCTCTCTCTTTGCTCCTCAGCAGGGAATAATGACTTAAACTGTTTGAATGCAAACCTCTAGAGAGAACACTCTCCACACTTGCACATTCTGCTATCTACTGAGAACGCTTTCTTTCCGACTACTTCTTTAACATTCAGCTCAGGGGTCTTTCCACTGGAAGCCTTCCCTCATCTTATTCCAAATCAGCACCAGTCCTAACGTGCTTCTGCAGGGTGCAGGGCTTAACTCTATCCCAGCACTTTCTGCACGGTGTTATGAGAGAAGTTCCCCTCCTTGAGGGGAGGAACTGTGTGTTTACTTACTTCAAATAATAACAGAAACAGGGTGTGGTAGAAAAGGAGGCATTTTTAAGAAGTCAAACACAGATGGGTTCGAATGCCAGCTTTACTATGTACAAGGCTGAATGACGTTGAAGAATTTTACCTAACCTTTCTAAACCTCGCTGTTCTCCAGTCGCAGGGTTATTATAAGGATTAAATGAAACAATGCAGCAAGTGCAAGCTTGGCATATACAGCAAACACTCAATAAACGGTTCTGTAAAATGAGGATTACAATACCTAAACCATGCAGACAGGGATGTATGTAAAGCACCACCACAATGCCTGTCACACAGGACTCAAATCATCTTTGCTGATCAAGTGGTGAAGTAAGAAATTAGGGATGTTTTCAAGCAGGAATCAGGATTTAAATGAGGTTCTGAAGGATGCATGATTTAAGGGCTGGGAAAGAAAAAGAGCAACATAAAAAACAGTAGGGAAATAACAACATGGTACCTACGAGAGACAGGGAATGTACCTATGTAAGTAGCAAAGTGTGCATAATGGGCACTAGCAGGAAACACAACCCCATAAGCAGAGTTGAGGAAGATCAGGGAAGGCCCTGAAAGCCAAACATAAGAGCTATAGTTAAGGAAGGCAACAGAACCCTGTTACAGGGTTCTGAGCAAGACGAGGAATAAGAGTTACAGTAATGTAACAGCAGCAGTATCCAGAACGATCTGCAGGGAAAAATACTTAGTCAGGGACATCGATTCTGTGATAATTTAGAAATGTAAAAGGCAAGAATGACCCACTGTTTTAGTTTTCTATACCCTAGTAACCTACTGCTACGACACATAGCACCATATAACTGTGGGAGGCAATAGGGTGTGATGCAAACAGTGCCGGACTGGGAGTAATACTTGATAGGGGGATGCCAGGTCCTTTCATGTACACCTCACCTCCCTGCTTGCCTCTCATGATAACGCACTCAAGTAGGCAGAGCAGAGTTTTGTCCTAGTTCTAAGAGGACCTAGTGACCAAGAGAAAGCTGTTAAAATTCCACGATTCTGTTGTTTCACTTACTATTTCAGCTTTTTTGATAAGCTCCTTGAGGTAAAATAAAAAATTATTTTATTCCCCTTTGTATAAGTTAGCCAACCCCTGTGGCAGCTTTTAGATAATATTCAAGTCCTTGGTGAATTCATTATAACCCTGTTAATTTGCCAGAAAACTGGTTTAATTATTAGCTTCTACATATATGAAAAAAAATGTATCTCTAAATCTCGACCAAGTTCCTGTCCTGAATCTCTGCCTAAACACCTGCTACACCCACCTGGTTGTTTGAAAGGTACTTTAAACTCAACAGGCACATGTGAACCCTACATCTTCTCCTCGTTAATCTTAATTGCTAAATCACTCCAAAACTCTGTCTTTTCTCTTCATCTTCATTATTATCTTAATTCTGGCCAACATCATTTCTTGCTTGGATGCCTACATTAGTCTTCTAATACCTGGTCTATAATGTTCTAGACTCTTCTCCCACCACTTCCCTTCAGCCTATGCTGCAAGTATACTGACCTTATGCACATGACACCCCTCCCCCGCCCCAATTTCAAGTTGCTCACTTTGCCTGGTTGCCCTCCCCCCCAGCATCACGGAAGGGGCAAACTCCTGTTAGTTTTGCAAGATCCTACCGCTGAAGGGAAACTTTCACTGTGTAACTCCTCCTTCTGTGCCATCACTGCACCTTGAATATGCTAGCCTAGCCACCTCTCGTCTCTCCACCACATACTGTATAGTTTTATAGAGTTCTCAGATTAATATGCTTGAGGAAACACAATCATGTTATCCCGCCTCCCCCCCCCACCAACACCTTATCTGCAGAATAAAAAAATACACTCTCTTTGGACCAAACAACCAAGAACTGACTCTATGTTCCCTTTAGAACCTCATCTCCCACTAGCTCTCTTCATATACCATTCCTACAAGCTGACTGTACCACAGTCCTCATGCTTATACTGTGCCCCCTATCTGGAATGCCTTCCATCCATATCCCCTAGACAAAATACCATCCATCCATCTACGTCTAGCCTAAACATCACTTCATCAACCTTCTCCATCCTTCCAGTTTGAAGTACTCTGTTTCTTATGGGATCCCAAAGTGCCACTGTATGAAACATCTGTTACTGATTATCTCCTTTTCCTCACTACACTGAAAGCTCTTGAAGGTAGTAGGATCAATCCTGGTATTATCTTAGTTTTTGTCATCGCAGCTTGTTATAAATACACAGCTGATAAATACTTAAAAATGAATTGTAGGACTAATCATTTTCACTAATCAAGTGAAATACAATGAATGAGATATACAAACAGTACACTGGAGGAAGAAACTGGATATAAGTCCAAAGTGGCAGAACTTTGGCAATCTCTTGAAGCCTTAGTTTCTTCCTCTGATTCACAAGATGAGTATCGACAAAGCCCTCTTTATTGTAAAGACCAAGGATTTTTTTTTGCCTCTAAGGCAGTTTATGAAAGCTCCTTCAAGTCATGCATGCATTCAATAACTATCTGCCATACACCCATGAACAAGACATTGTGGGGCATACAAACTTTCATAAGATACGACTTCTACTTTTCTAAGCTAGAAAGGGTTTTTACTAAGTGTCTCTCTATCCCTGAGTGACTTGAAAACGTTTTTTTACATTGTGTCACCTCTAGATGATGTTGACAATAGAGCAATGATGGTGACAGCTGACGTGTATTGAGCCATTAAGTGCTAGGCATTGTTTGACTTGCTTTATTTGTATTGTATTAAGGCATTTAATCCTCTCAACAACCCTACGAGATGGATTACTAAATATTATTCCCCTTTTATAGATGAGGCAACTGAGGCAGAGATTAAGAACCTTGCGAAGGGCACACAATGGATGAACTGGGTTTAGTTAAGCTTTCCAGCTACACTGAGCTCCTGAGGAAGGGAACCAGGGCTTACGCGTGTTTTTATCCCACACAGAATCTAATATCAGTTTTTACGCAGAGCTCCAAAAAGGTTGCCAAAATGCTTTTTCAGGGGACAGAGAAGTATGGAGAAAACAGAATCTTTAATCATACAGTAATTCCAAGTCACGATTCGGTCCGAAAACGGGATACTCCTCGTGGTCTTGCAAGAGCAGTGGCGTACAAATCCGTGCCCCGACCATTTTCCAGCCGCCCCAACGCCGAGCCGATTCTAGACACGTGGGTCCGCCCGGGGGCCCCTCAATCTACCTGCAGGTCCGGGGACGGGGGAAGCGCGCCCCAGCCTGAGGTGCTACGGAACTAAGGGGTTCTGAGTCCTCTTACAGCACACGGGCACCAGCTACCTCCCGCTGGCCCTGCGGTCTCCCGCACGCGCGTCCCCTCCCCGAGCCCAGAACCGCCTGCTGGTTTGTCCAGACGCGCCCGACAGTTCTTTCTCCCCAACCCCCGGGGACTCACGCCCCTCAGCTGGGCCGGCAACGCGTGGTGACCTCTTACTTAGAATCCACAGAGAACACGGCTCTCCTGAAGTTCAACTCACTGCCGCCACAGCGAACCACGCGGAGACTCTCCTCCTCCACCATCTTCGCGCAAGCGCAAGGACTCGCTGTCGCCAGCCCCGCCCCGAGCTTCCCGGACGGAAGCCGGTTGATAGGGCGTTTGCCCCGCCCACAGACCCCGACCTCGCAGGGCTCCTCTAGGCCTCAGTCTCCATGGTAGTTCTCAATGGTAAGACCCAGCGCCTGTGCGGCCATCTTTGGTTTGGGCAACGTCAAATTAGGACATGTGAAAAAAGGAAAAAGCGAAACATAGAATGCATTTATATTAGATCCCTCTAAACTTTTATTTAGAAAAGATAAATTTCTCTCCGGACTTGTTAATCTGACTCTAAAGTTTCTTACGCCGGAAGGGAAAGGTGGCCCGAAGTGTGTCAGATGACCGCCAGTCCTTTCCCATACCCCGCCAGGCTTCGCCTTTCTCTTAACTTTGATTCGGGAGCTGCGAGATGACGCCAGCGTTTTGCGCCATCAGCATTCCTGGTCGCGCAATTGAGTTCTTGGTTGGAAAGGTAGCGTTCTCTTTTTTTGCACAGCTGTTAGCTCCTCTCGTTAGTCGTCACTTTATTCTGTTCCTCTGAGCACAGCATACGTTCCTACAGAATCTTCACAGCTCCAAGAGGCTTGCTTTTTTCCTTTGGACACCTGGCTCTTACTCCGGGATTCTGGTTCCTATTTCTCTCCCTGGTTCATTGGACCTTCTTGGCCGGTCTGACATTGCACTCTACCCTGGCCAAGTTCCAGGGCCGCTGCTCCCTGGTTTGCTACTGTTTTGTGCGTGTTGCTGTGGTTTTAGCTTCCGCAGTTAGTCGACCGAAGCCCTGAACTCTGAGAAAGTTTATGCCTCCATCTCCATTCCTTTTTATAAACTTATGTGTATCATTTTCGTGGCCCCTGTATATTAGGGGGTGCTTATCTTCCTCCCTCCCTTCCTCGCTCCCTTCCTTCCTTCCACCAATCCCCTCTGTGCTGGCTCTGTAACACTTCTAAAGGTAAAGAGCCAGTGACAGCTCAACTTTAACAAGAACAGGAGATCTGCCTTGATTGTGTAGCAAATTACTACATCCCTTCAGTGTTTCTGGAGGCAAATAATTATGGAGAGCCTTCTATATGTGAGACACAATGCAAGACAGACGTGACCGCTGCCTTGTTGCCTTCTATGGGAGAGAGACAAAAATGTTAACAAACGAGATGATCACAGATTGTGTGCCGAAGAAAATAAAGCAGTAATATAAGAGAGAATAGTTTTCTCTGAGGAGGTTTAGGCTTAACCTGATGAATATATATTTGTTAAGGTCGTGTAGGTTAAAAGATGATATTTTAACAATTCAATGTTAATACAAATTTGATATAAAATAATTCAGTGCAGAAATAGAATGGTCTCGGTAGATCCTATACCCTATGAGTATCTCTCCACCATTAAAAGTTTGGTGTATATGCTTCCTGATATTTTTCTAGGCATACATACACCTTAACATTATTCTGCAGCGCAATGCAAGGCATCACGTATTCTTTTTTCCCCTCTCTATATGCTTTCACTGTAGTGTATACAGATTTTTATCTCCTTTTTGATAACTGCATAGTATTTCATAGAGTAAATGTGCCATAATTGATTAAGTCATACTCTCAAAGGTGGACATTTAGTCATTTCCATTTTTTAAAAAGTGGCACATAGTGCTACAGGACACATAAATTTGTGACAGTATTGCTGTAGGAGAGATTCCTAGAATAGGTATTGTGGGGTTAAAGGATATTTGCATTTTTTATTTTGAGGGTGTGTTTTGTGGAATAGAGATATGTGTTACTGGGAAAACCAAGAGGAATAACTAATGGCAGCCAAAAAAAGGGAACTATTTAAAGTTTCGGGAAAATCCATCAGAAGAGGGAGTATTATAAGAGAGTATGATTTCTTAAGAAGAAATCAGGAGGGAAAAGGACTGATGAAGTGGTGTAAGGCAAATGAAGTTGCCTATAAATACTGCATCAATGAACAACAATTGAAAGGTAGCAAGGGTGGGGAGTTCACTGTTTAAAGTTAAGAGTGTAATGTGGAGTCACTTTTTCAAGAATTGTTAAGTATAATGAATTCTGCTTCTTAAGTCTAATATTTCTTTTCATATACTGGCATTCATATATCATACAACAGTCTTTGTTGATTGGCCTGCAAACACTAAAGTAAAAGCAAAATTTTCTAAAGTCTTTGGAGGACTGGAAAGAAGTAATAGAATACTGAGGGTGATAGAGGTGGCTAGATGCTCTCTGTACATGGTATCAGATACTTCCCTAGGCATTTCATAGAAGAGAGCAGGGGAAGTTTGGTTCATTTGTTGAGTTGAGCATCTTTGACAGGTCTTTGCTTCTCTTCAGCTCTCCTCTTTTCTTTCTGCATCCTCACTAGAATCATCTTTAAAAGTCCCTTCATGAAAGTACTGACTTTTCCTAGCACACACTTTAAAACTTTTCCAACCTCTACCTTTATCCGGTTCCAAGGCTGCTTCCATATTTTTAGGTATTTGTTAGTTACAGCAGCACCCCTTTCTTGGGACCAAAATCTGTGTTAGTCATGGTTCTCCAGAAAAACATAACCAATAGAATTTATTTATTTGTTTATTAAAAGGAATTGGTGCACTCAATTATGGAGGCTGAAAAGTCCTACAATGTGCAGTCTGCAAGTTGGACATCCTGGAAAGCCGGTGGTGTAATTCAGTCTGAGTCTGAAGGCCTGAGAACCAGGGGAGCTGATGGTGTAAATCCAGTCTAAGTACAGGAGAAGAATGACGTACCAGCTGAGCAGTCAGGTAGAGAAGCAATGAAATCTCTATTCCTCTTCCTTTTGTTCTACTTAGGCTATTAATGGGCCCTGAATGATGCCCACCCACACTGGGGAGAGCAATTTGCTTTATTGAGTCCTTATTGAGTCCACAGATTCCAATGCTAATCTCATCCAAAAATACCTTTACAGACAAACCTAGAAATAATGGTTAGCCAAATATCTGGGCACCCTGTGACCCAGTTAAGTTGACATAAAATTAACTATCACACTGGGCAACCACTAATCTGTTCTCTGTCCCTATAGTTTGCCTTTTCCAGAAAGTTGTATAAATGGTATTATATAGTATGTAACCTTTTGAATCTAGCTTCTTTCACTTAGCATAATGTATTTGAAATTCACGTTGTATAGATCAGTGGTTTTCTCATTTTTATTGCTGGGTGCTATTCTATTATATGGCTATTCTGCAATTTGTTTATTTGTTGAAGGATGTTTAATTTTTTTCCCCAGTTTTGGAACTTATGAATAATACTGTTTAAACATTAATTTGTAGGTTTTTGTGTGAACATAAGTTTTCATTTCTCTAGGATAAATACCAATAAGTGGGATTGCTGGGTCAAATAATATGTTTAAATTTTTAAGAGACTGCCAGACTGTTTTTCCAGTTTTGTACCATTTTGCATTCTAATCAGTAAATTTTGAAAGGTTTAGTTGCTTCACATCCTTGTCAGCACTTGGTGTTGTCAGTATATTTAATTTTAGCCACTGTAATAAGTTTATAGTGGTATTTCATTGTTTTAATTTTTATTTCACTAATGACTAATGGTGTTGGGCATCTTTTCATGTGTTCATTTCCTATCTGTCTATCTTCTTTGGTGCAATGTCTTCAAATATTTTATCCATTGTTTTATTGGTTGGTTGTTTTCTTATTGTTGAGTTGGAGATTTCTTTATATATTTTGGACACAATTCCTTTGTCAGATATGTGAATTATAAATATTTCCTCCCAGATTGTGGCTTGTCTTTTCATTCTTCTAATAGTGTCTTTCACAGAACTGAAGTTTTAAATTTTGATGAAGTACAGTTATCACTTTTTTTCTTTTATGGATCGTGCTTTTGTTATTGTATCTAAAAACACTTTATGTATTCCAAGTTTATGAAAATATTCTCCTATGTTTTATATGAAGAGTTTTATACAGTTGACTCTTGAACAACACAGGTTTGAACTGTGGGTCCACTTATATGCAGTTGTTTTTCAATAAATATGTTGGAAAATTTTTTTGGAGGTTTTTGACAATTTGAAAAAACTCACAGATGCACTGAATTGCCTAAAAATATCGGAAAAATTAAGAGAAAGTTAGGTATGTCAGGAATGCATAACATGTATGTAGATATACATTTAACAAAAATATATGTTAATTGATTATTTTGTTATTGGTAAGGCTTCTGGTCAATGGTAAGCTAGGAAGGGAGAAGGAGGGTGTTCGTGAAGACTGGAAACATGGATAGTATTTTATTTTGTACAGATGGAGGGTGTAATATAATTGGGAAGTAACACTGCAAAAGAGAACTTACGGGTTTTTTGGTGGTAATTTTTTCTCAGATTATTAAAATGATATCTCAAAAATTAAAAATTGTTATTGAACTCTCAGATTTCAATCTGAGAGGCTAGGCAATAAGGAATAGCTTCATAAAGCTAAAAAAAGTTCCACAATTTAATGACAGCTGTGCAAAATAAGCCATTAAGTGGACTCGCAAGTCCTACCAACATAAAAATCAACTCATACAAAACACCATACTTTTAAGTACCTGGCCTTAATAAATATTTTATGCTAGTTATATCCCCAAGGATATTCTAGCTATTCATACCAACCTTTTACTAAATTCTCCTTAATATATATAAAGATGTAGTTAACTTTAGCTACACATAGGAAACACCTGGTGTGCTTTAGAAAATAATGAAACCTGGTCCTGTCCTATCTTCAGAAATTCTGATGTAATTGGTCTGCAGTGTAACCTGGGCATCAGTTTTTTTTTTTTTTTTTTAAGTTGTGGTGAAAAACACATAACAAATTTTTTTATTAGTGACATTTAGTACATTCACAATGTTGTGCAACCACCACTCTGTCTAGTTCCAGGACATTTTCATCACCCCAAAGGAAATCGTTTACCATTAAGTATTTACTTCTCCCTCCATCCCCACAATTATTAGTGTATAAATATAAAACTGCTCTTTGTATATTGATCTTGTATCCTGCAACTTTGCTGAATTCATTTACTAGCTCTAATAGTTTTCTGTTTTGTATTCTTTAGGATTTTTTATATGTCAGATCATGTCATCCGTGAATAGATACTACTTCTTCTTTTCCAATTTGGATGCCTTTTATTTCTTTCTTTTCTTTTTTTTTGCCTAATTGATCTGGGTAGAACTTCCTGTACAATGGTGAATAGCAGTGGTAAAAGCAGACTTCCTCGTCTTATTCCTGATCTTGGGAGGAGAGTGTTCAATCTTTCACTATTAAGTATGATGTTAGCTGTGAATTTTTCATATGTCCCCTTTATCATGTTGAGGAAATTCCCTTCTCTTCCTAGTTTTCTGAGTGTTTTAATCGTGAAAGGGTGTTGCATTTTGTCAAGTGACTTTTCTGTGTCAGTTGAGATGGTTGTATGGGATTTTTCATGTTGGCTGGACTGCAGTCACCTGAAGGCTTGACTTGACTGGGCATCCAAAATGGCGCACTTATGGTTGGAAGTCGATGCTGACTGTTTGCTGCAAGTTTACCTGGGGTTATCAACCAGGGCACCTAAACCTGGCGTCTCTGACATAGCAGTCTCAGGGTAGTTGGAATTTTTACGTGGTGGCTGACATTCCTCAGGGAGTGTCTTGTAGTCTAGTGTCAAAAGTCATACAGGGTCCCTTCTGGTCTATCACAGTAGTCACAATTCTGGTCTAGCTTGTATGGAACTTGGAAATCATTACTGTCACACCCACAACAAGAAAAAAGAAGGAAAAAAACAACTGAAAATGAACAGTTCTTCTTAGATCCATCAAATAATTGAGGTCACAAGGAAAAGCACTGCCCCTGCTCCCCAAACTGGAGACAGGCAGATGGAATCACAGCATATCAGAGCAGATGCCCAAGAGCAGAAACTGCCATTGCTGGAGCAGTACTTGGGAAAGAAAACTTAAGCTATAATTGACAAATTATTGGAGGCTCAGTGTGGACAACTTTGATTGTTAAAAATTCCAAGGGGGCCTAGCTGCATGAGTATCCCCACACTTTCATATGTTTTATCTCCAGGAACCCTGCCAGGTTCTCACAGTGTAGATGGGAAGATATTTACCAAGGATGAAGCTACATTGCCACATCATAATCACGCAAGGTCCTAGCTTTCCTAAGGGTTCGCTCTTAGTGTTGTACATTCTATGGGCTTGAACAAACATATAATGACATATATCCAGCATTATAATATCATACAGAATATTTTCACTGCCCTAAAAATCCTCTGTGCTCTTCCTATTCATCTTTCCTCCTCAACTCCCACTCCTGGAGACCACTGATTTTCTTATTGTCTCCATCCCTAGTTTTGTCTTTTCTAGGATGTTATATAGTTGGAATCATACAATATGTAGCCTTTTCAGATTGGCTTCTTTCACTTAGTGATATTCGTATAAGTTTCCTTCATGTCTTTTCATAGCATGATAGCTCATTTCTTTTTAGTGCTGAATAATAATATTCCATTATCTGGATATACCACCGTTTATTTATTCATTCACTTGATGAGGTTGTGACATCTTGTTTGCATTGAAGTTTTGGCAGTTATGAATAAAGCTGCTATTACATCCATGTATAGGTTTCTGTGTAGATGTTAAGTTTTCAACTGCTTTGGGTAAATACCAGGGAGTGCTATTACTGGATTGTATGGTAAGAGTATGTTTAGTTTTGTAAGAAACCTCCAAATTGTTTCGAAAGGGGCTGTACTAATTTGCAACCCTACCAGCAATGTATGAGAATTCCTGTTTCTCCACATCCTTGCCAGAATTTTTTGTTGTCAGTGTTCTGGATTTTGGCCATTCTGATAGGTGTGTAATTTTATCTTTTTAATAACACATTTTGCTTCCTAATTCAACAAACATTGAACAGTTAATATAAGACAATGTTCTGGTTCC